>NW_020173679.1:6314346-6457310 GCF_003031525.2 Neophocaena asiaeorientalis asiaeorientalis
GGGAGAGGCCCAAACGGGGGGGGGCCCCGCGACCCAAAAAAAAAAAAAAAAAAAAAAAAAAAGAAAGAAAAGCGAAGAGGTTAACAGTGACTACTTTTTAATTCTAGAGCATGAATAGCATATGCGCAATCAGGAGAGGGTGTAGACGCAGGATTAATCAACAGACTAGCAAACAGGGCCCTTGGGGAAAGTGGGGATCCCATAAAACATACGGTGGAGAGATGACTAAATATAAATCCTCAGTTTTCAAAGAATACTGTGTGACTGACAAACACCACCAAATGTCTGAAATGGGGTAAAGCTACTGCACGCTTCGCTGAAACAGGTGTAGGCGATCAGAGTAAAGGGTGAAGCCTTGGTGAAGGGCACCCCCAAAGCTGCCAAAGCCAGCAGGGACCCTCAATGCAGCCAGTTCAAAAGACCAACCTAAGTCAAAAGGACATTCCAAACATTTTGAAAGTTGACAACAGTGACCTTAAAGAGCCTCAAAAGTGGCCAGAAGTTGGCAAAGGCTGGAGAGGACACAGGCATTGCAGGGAAAAAGCATTTCCAGGATTTGTGCCAGGGACACTCACAGGGTGTTTACCCTTTGACAGCGGGGGTATGAGGACTCTTTAGACGCTTCAGCTCCAATGAGACAAGTTGGTAAAGGAAATTCCTTGGGTGAGAATGTACTAACAATTCACAACCTTTCTTTTGCATCCTGGTCCATTTGCTCCAGTGAGGCAATATGCCTTTCCCAAACGTTTGGACAAAGCTCGTGACAGAGACAGAACGTTACTAAACCTGGGTCAAGCAGGGCCTACAGGGAGAACGGAGCACGCCTCCCAGTGTTTAAACCAAGGAGATTCAATTGCTTCTGGTTCTTGTTATCTTTTAAGGGTTTTTTTTTCATCCTGAAGGAAGGATCTCACTCTAGGCTACTGCTTTCATATATCCCAGGGCTTAATGGGTCCTCCTTGGATGAGGCCACTGGTTCTTGGTCTTAGAATGGCCTAACTGGCTCCTGGAGGTGTTGTACATATTATCTGAAGGATCCTTGGTTGGAAGGGATTTTACAACCTTGAGCCAATCACTGATTTTCTTGGCACACTGGTATGTCCATCTAAAAAGTGAGGACGGCCATGCTTTCTCTCTGCATCACAAGGATGCTGGACAGATAAAGACAAGTACACATAGCAGAGCACTTTATACTCATTAAAACAACAACAAAAAAAACCAGTCCTCTGAATTACAGTTACTAGAAAGAATGATTAAATCTTTAAACCCAAATGACTGCCCAACAATCAACTTTTCAAGTCCATAAACAGATCAATTTCAGCCAAATTTTACTTCTAGCTGGATGTCTCCTTGGGGGCTGCTCGCTTTCCAGTTGGGCAGGCTGAGGAAAAGCAGAGGTATTTTGATCCAATCCTCACCATTAGGAAACTTGATAAACAAAAACTAAGAAAAACATGATTTTTTTATTATGTCTATTCCTTCTTTTTTCCTCCAAATGCAGACAATCAAGACTTGATTAACCTTGATATAACTTCTGATAGCTTCAGACTAGTCCTAAGAATCTGGTACCAACAGTTTAGTTTACAACCATTACTAAGCATGAGCTATACGCCAGGCATCACGTGAGGCTCTGCCCAAGTACAAACGTGACTAGAGGTGGTCTTTATGCGCTCCTGGCCCTCGCAGCCCATCAGGAAAGCAAGACACACAGAGCTAGCTACATACACAACCCAGACTGCCTTGTGTGCTCAAATCATCATCGATTCTAACTGTGGACAGTGGAGCTGGGCAAACGCCATCTGAGTTGAGACTTGTAGGTGGAGTAGGATTATGAAAGGCAAGGAAGTGAGGCACAGAAGGGGAGGGCAGAAGAAACATGAGTGATCAATGACTTGGAGGCACGTCTGCGGAGCAGGACATGGCTCTGGGTGGCTGAAATATAGTGCGGCTGGGGGACAGTGGAGGGAAGAGCTGGCTGGGTTTACTTTCCTAGGGGCCTTCAACGCCATGCTGAGAAGTTGCTGATGCAACAAAAGGCAAATGAGTCAGACTGAAACATTAAAAATCAGAATTCAAACAAATTCAGAGACTTAAGAGGCTCATGCCATCTCCTACATCTCTTGGGCACAAGGATTTATAATCCCTGTGAATGTGCATTTATACAAGACTCAAAAACGTCTGGGCCACAAACCTGGCAGCCAGTCTCACATCTTGCTTTCTCTGGAAGGAATAATCCGTAAGCAGAAGGCAAGTCTGGAAGCAGCAGTCCTATATTCTAAAAAGGAGTTCCGATCTTTATACCTCAGGACACTTCGGGGACAGAAGCCAGGGAACAGGAAGGAACTGCAATGTGCACATTTTGAAAATGAATGAAGAGTTCTCACAGGCTGCGACATTTCAACCCAGGGAGGACAGAACAAGAGAGCCTGCAGGGCTTTCAGGCACACCCAGATACCAAGCTAGGGTTTCCTCTTGCAACTGGATGGGCAAAAGGCACCTCCGAGGAACTGGGGCAGAAGAGCCACTCTTCTGCGGCCTGGTATCACATGACTCACCATGAGCCAGGCCGTGGATGCCAGCTACAAGGTGTTCACCACTCGTGGCCGCGTGGTATCTGATGTACTCCCGCTCCGACTGATGGCGATTGTCCATCGTCTTCCCTAAGCCATCTGACAACGTCCCCGCAAACTGGAATGAATACAGAACAGAAGGAAAAGACTTTTTACTGTTTTAATTATTTTAAATAAATACCTTCCCTTGCTCTTAGCCGGGAGTCAGTAAATACTGAATGAGAGAGAGATTAATTGTTGAATTACATATACTGTGTGTCCCGGAAGAGTGGTTTTCAAGCACTGGACACAAAACCAATTGTGGGACATTTACACAGGTGGACACAAGGCTTGCAAACGACTACTAAAAGTCCATAATGACATTTACCTTTCACAGTCCTATTGCAAACTTACTGAAAAATTAAAGGTATAACAAAATGGCCTCAGGGAGGAGAGGTGAGCTTTGGGATTCTATAACGGTAAGGACAGAGGCTCTTTGCCTTAAGAATTAGTGGGATTCAAAATAGAAATGTGGCCAACTGTTGCTTCAGGATTTGGCATCCACATTTTGAGATGCCTTTTCTTCCACTTATTCAACAGTTACCAAGTGCCTAGGTGCCCAGCTCCATTTGTCAAAAGAAAAACAAAGTCTATGGAAAGGTTAACAGGTTAGGTTACCTTCCATACAAAGTGGCAGACTTGAACCCATGACTTCAAATGCAAAATCCTCCCCCACCAATCAGAGAGAGATTTTATTTATCCTGGCATACTTTAACCAGAGAAGCTGTCTCATCCATCAAAGCTGGATAAAAAGGACATAAAACTCTGTTTTGTCACAAGACAATTTGAAAAGGTTTAAAGTGACAGTTAATAAACCACAGGGTACTTACCCTCATCATTCAGACATAAAAAGGGAAGGATATCAAATATGTAATTAACCTTCTCGAGAAGGATCTACCAAAACAAGTGGTTTAAGTGCCAATGACCCAGGACTAACCTTTTAGAAAACTCACAGGAATGTTATTTAGATACAAAGCTCAGAGGAACGACTCGAGGCAAACAGCCTGCGGTGAGGACCCGGTACACTGGCAGCCTGGCCATCACAAGGCTATTTCATTCCGCTTTGGCAAGGAGGGGCACACACATCTGCCCTGAAAGCCATCAGTCCTGAGGCTTCTGACACGAGAGACGAGGGAAGGTGAGAGTTCTGGGCACAGAAGAGAGACTAGGGGAAGGAACAGCAGTTCCATGTAAAGCAACGGTTCCTGGAGCAAGACTTGGGAGCTCTCATTCCTTTCCCTCTGACCAAAAGCTTTTATGATCTCAGGCAGTGATCATGGACCTTTCTGGAGATGCAATCCTTATCATTACTTGCTTTTTTGCCTAACCTTCCCTGTCACTCCCTGTTTAATTAGAGAACTGGTTAATGAAAAGTGATTTTACACTTTCCTTTAGGATGGAGACACCATGGGATTCTGTACTAAGTGGGGGATCCCACTTGAGAGCCCCTGCGGGCCACGAGCTCAGGGGTCTGGCCAAACCAGGTACTAGTCTCAACCATTCCGGTGGCCACGTGACCCTGAGCCAGGTGCCTGACCGCAGCACCTCCCTCTCGGCATCTGGAGAATGGAGATAGTCCTGACACTGTCGTGTGGCTAAAAAAATCAGAGACAGCGGCTCAGGGTAGGAATCTAGTCAGCATTCTTACTGTTATTATTAGTCAGCTACTAGTCCAAGGAGGAACATCCTGCACTATTTGAAGAAAGCCTTTCACAGGTTTAGATTTATGGTCATTTGCACTAGGCTTTAACATAAACAAAACAGAACAAAACAAAACAAAAAACCCTCTCTTTCCAGCAGATAAACACCAGCCTCCAAAGTGAATTTTTGGAGTGGTACCATTTATAAAATTAGAGTGTTGGACTTGGTGGTTTCCAAAATCCTTTCCAGCTCTGACAGTTTGTGATCTATGATCCAAGTTAGAATGTCTTTATTAAGCACTTACTCTGGGCCCAGCACAGATTTAGGTACTGCTGAGGATACAAATGAATAGCAGCCTTGGACCTATTCTCAAAAATGATAGTCTCGTTAGGAAGATAACAATTCCATACATGAAACAGCTACAAGAAGCTGGAACACAAAGTGCACACGCACTTGGGAATCAAGTGAAAAGAGAGAAATGTGACCCTTGTTTTGGAAAGAGTTCCTGCTACGTTCTGGAATTATGTAGGCTGCCAGTGGCCCTCATTTAGGGTACGGACAAAAATGCCTCCCCCTGATATTACAGAAAAGGTGAGAGGGCGGTTCAACTCTTACCTTCCTGGAGAAGAGAGATCTCCCTGGAAGGGATATTAAATTAACGTCCTGTTTACCTGGCAGCCAACTAGGAAGAAGTTAAAAAACTCATAATACTTTTCCCCCCAGGAGAATATGGGGGAATAATCCAGGCAAACTGCCCAGTACCAACCCCTTTCCTATAACTGACCCCCGTCCATCAATAAAACAAGTTTAATATCCAAGGTCTATGAGGAGCCTAACTGCCAGCTGATTCTGTTGCAGCGGCGCCGGCACCCCAGCACCAACCGGTCTTGGGTGTTTTCTGCACGAAAACACCATATTGACCTCAGGAGGATGGGATAAGATGACCTAAGAGATCACTCGTCCCTCTAAATGCTGGATTCTTCCATGTGCTTCTCAGGGGCCTCACCACTGCCCTGGAAAGGTGCCCACTCCACCTACTCTAGGGATTCAATTTGAATTACCACCTCTCTATCTATTAAAATATTACTGTGTAAGCCAACTGGGCTTGTCCTTTGTCACTTGTGGGTGGAAGTAAAGGGTACAAAGATATTGTATTAACAGGAAATGACTACAAAAGTCTTCACCCCTAGAAATGTGACGTCGAGAACTCAGAAAACTTGCAATGATGTAGAAAATCCATGATCCGACCAAACCCGTACTGATGAGAGGTTAATAAGATTTTACAGGGAGAGACATTTTATAGGAACTAAACCGAAGCCAGCCAGATGAAGGGCCAGAGGCTGGGCTTCAGGCCAGTCCGCTGGGCTTCTGAGTTTTGAATCCAGGGCACCACAAAGCTTGTGGCCTTCTCTCACTGTGGGAGCACTGAGTCATCCTTAATTCCATCTCTCATTCCCCACCTCAGTGGGAAAGTAAATCACACCCCGTATCTTATTTCTCCCTCAAAGGGTGAGAACACATGGGCTGTAGGGGGAGGTGATTCCAGTAAGCACTCTTTATGGGTGCCCTCTGGAACTGGTCTTCCCTGAGGCTGGAAGCGTTGTTTCACACATGTCCTTGACTTTGAAAATGATCATCCAAACAGAGCAGAGATTCCCATGAGAGCTACAACATCACGTGGGAGTCGCTGGTGCAGGACAGGCTTCACCACCCACCCCAGCTCTGCCTCTGCATTTTAAAAAGAAAAGCCATATGCATTGAAAATCGAGCTCAGGCTGAAACTTTTTCATAGCAGATGCTCCAAATGGGAAATGAAGCCTGGGGGCAGATACTCAAACAAAGGAAAACCAATCCCAGAGGCACTGGAGGGAAAGCTGAAAATCATCAGGATACAAGCAAGTCCAATCCAGCTCTGCACCCAGTCAAACAACTAATCAGTCAAACATGTACGGAACCCCTACTGCGCCCCAGGCTTGTGAAGGAGAAGCATAAATCACAAGTTGTTTCTGCCTCCCTCCTCCAAGAAGACAGGTAAGTGGCATAAGGGAAAGACATTCACACGTGAGTTCGAATTCTGACTGTGACATTTAATAGCTGCGAGATCATGGACAAGTAACTTCGCCTCTGTGAGCCTCTGTTTCCCCATCTTCAAATGGGAATAATAGCCATCTACAAGGATGCCATAAGGATTAGATAAAACGTGCAAAGCACTTAGCACAGAGCCTAATACACGAAGCACTCAAGAAAAACAGTATTGAGTTATCCAAACTTCCATTTCTTCACATGCAAAATGGGTACAATCGGATTCTGCAGGGTTGTTGTGAGGATTAAATGAGACAGTGAGCACATAAAGCATCTGGCAGGTGTGTCCCCGGTACAGCGGAAGCTGTCGGGGAGGGAAGCACCAGAGCAGACAGCATGAGCTATCAATTGGAGGGTGATCTGTAGCTAACTCGGAACTCCACTCAGTGTAAGCTACACCTCAACACCAGAAAGAGCATTTACAGGGACTTAGGTCAATATAGCTCACTTGGTAGCCATTTCAAGTCCACAAAAAACTTAAGGCTGCAAGTGAATACCGTCCTAGCTAAAATGCAAGGTTCTGAAGGAACAGGATGTCCTTCAGAAAACCTGCTATTACCCTTGCAAAAACAACAGTGACTTCCCCCCTTCTTTCACTGAAGGACGCTTTAGCACATGCCACACTTGTGAATTCTGGCCACAGCCAGAAGTCATTAATTTCTATAAAGCCGTATTTTCAGCAAGGGGGTAAAAATCCCAGAAGTACTTCAAGATGCCCGTTCTACTGCGTAGCTGACACACACTATGTGTCAATACCCCGCCTTCCAAAAATAACCCCACTGTCTACAGAAATGGAGCCACTACAAATTAGCCTGGGTTTAGAGCCGGGCTCAGAACAGCTGATTTTATAAAACTGAAATTCAAGTAGATGCTGGAATGATGCAAGAGAAAAAATTTACACTGTGTCCCTCTGTTTCGTCCTATCAGTTTTCCTGACCCTTTTAGGAGATTCAGCAAGCATGGGATGCCAAAGATATTTGGCCAGTGTAACAGAAGCCTGGGCTTGAATTTCTCCCCCTGCTCTGGGGTTCTTCTTTCACAGTTATTTACCTAATGGAAATTTCCTCTTTAGTATCCTTGCTCCACTGAGTTATTGCTGATGACAGCATCTTCCTTGTCACCAGGGCCGATGTGACCCACGCAGCACAGGAAAAGGTAGAGAAGTATTAGGAGTTCGTGTGTGAGGGAGAGTCCTTCTTCCAGTGTAAGGCTGTACGGCTGCAGGTCTCAGAGCCGCCATGGCCTCCAACAAGCTATGATAGAACGTGGAAACCCAGAACCCCAGCTATACGGTGCCAGAAGGAAGGGTGCCGTGAACTCTGGGGGTGCTGCCATGACACAGTCAAAAGGCAGGGGCAAAGGAGTCAAGTCCTTACCGTGCATGCTGTGCAAGCTGGTGAGAGCTGCTTAACTTCCTGGAACCTCAGTTTGGTTCTGAAAAAAACAGTCTAAAGGGCTGCTTTGAAGGGTTAAGGAGATAATGCAAAATGCCTGGCACACAGGAGGTCATCAGTTTTTACAAGTTTCTTACAAGCAGTCTGGAGGCTTAAACTGCAGAGTCGTTTTTGACTCTGCCAGAATACTAGTAGGAAAACCTCCTTTAAGTCATGTAAGACCTAAGTCGCTTCAAAACTAAGGTCTTCACCACTTCACTCGTATTGCTAAAACAGCCACAGTTAAAAATGATTCTCGGAGTCTGAGTTTTGCCTTAACATTGAAAAGCCCTTTTGTGATACTTGTGAACAGAGCAGAGTTAAAGGAGAATGTGATCCAACAAGTAGTGGGTATCTGTCACCAACACAAGGCAAACCAAACAGCTAGTCCTCACTTGGCCAAATGGTGGAGGGGGGAGGCTGGGACTGGGGACCGGCATTTAAAAAAAGCAAACAAACAAAAAGGCATGGAACAAGTTGAGGTTTGGCAAGAAAGAGGCATTTCTGGACCCCAGATCTCTATCCACTAGAAGTGGGGCAGGTTTGTCTTTTTTCAGTTCTACTTGGTTATGATTATGTATAGCCCTTAAGGCAAAAAGAGAAAGGGGAAGGAATCCAGAAAAGAGACCCTGAATAAGAATAATAAAGACATTTTAAAGCTAGGATTGGCATTCTATTCCAGCTAACATGCCTAAACCAATGACCTTGGGTTTTTTTTTTTTTTGGGGGGTGGGGTGCAGAGAGCTCTGGAGATCTAAAAGCCCTCCTACCCTAAGACATATACCATGTTGCTATTTCATGGGTAAACACTTATCAGGCAACAGACACTCCTTTTCAGTTAAGAAACAAAGTTATCCAAAACCACCCAGAATTATCTCAGCACACAAGGTCTGAACATAAAAGCAACAAAGTCAGACCTCAAGCCTGGCCTGGTTCTTAACTAGCCCAAGACACACGCCTGCTGAACTGGCAAGTCCCTCTTGATCTTCCTGACCCAGTTGTGAACTCAGATGTTGTTTCAGATTAATCTAGAAGCTCAGAGTGGATTGAAGCACTCTCATAATAGGATTTTGCTTTTCCTTTAAGAAGGATTGCTAGAGTTTGCTAGAAGGCTAAAGCACAGAAATAAACGGAATACACACGGGTAGCATCAGGAAGACTGATTTTCGACAACAGACAAGTATCATGTCTGTCAAGCCCAATTTTCCCTTTTTTTTTTTCTACATCAATTATAAAGGATCATGTGGGCAGGACGCATTTCTAAACCCAGCTGTGGACAGGATGGTGTCCCAGCTTTCGCTCTGTATCAGCCAGGCCTCGTCGTAGGCTTCCCCCAAGAAGGGGTAGGGGATCGTGCTGAGGAGCCAGGCACCCACTTATCTACCACTGAAAACCCCTTCAAGCACACGGAGGGAAGCCAGAGGTGGGTTTCCCTACAATTACTGCTAGTCAAGGGGAATAACCTTCCCACTCCTTGAAGCCTCCATCTGCCATGCCAACAAGGTTTTCAATACGCATAAATGGCCCGCACCTCAGTAATGAACCGAGAGACAGACTGAGATGCGGGAAAAATCTCTCCGAGGTGGTCACACCATAATGCCTGATTGGGCAGATCAATTATTTCAACACTAGGAAAGCACACAGGCTTTGGGTAGCAAGGATCCCAACTCTGTCACTGGTGTCAGCCGGATGAACATGAGCAAAACACACACTCTCCTTAGGGAACAGTGTCTTCGTCTGTAAAACAGGGAGGATGCTATCCACGGAGCTGCTGGGTTAATCCAAAGAGACCTTAGTTTTAAAAGTACTCGGGGAAAAATCACAAAGCAACGTGTAAATGCCAAGGGTTATTACTGCAAATCTTATTCTTTCTTCTAATGCATGCTCCATTCCCCGTTCCTCCCCAACTGAACCCTGCATGTCTCATCCTGTAATATAGGAGTCACCTTATACCCATTCTGGAACAAAGGAAAGCATAAAGAAGTCAATTATAAATAGACTAGACTCTCAAAATGCAGAAATTCAGAAACAGAACATTTCACAATAGAAAAGAAGCTCGAGCTTATCTCATTCCCAGTCACAAGGACTTCATTCTTGTAATGTACTTTGTATTTCAAATGAATAGATATATTCTCTTTAATACCAAAAGCTTGGGAAGAAAGGAGAAGGGTGACATCATAGAGGACAATCACAGATGCTAGGCACCAGTATAAGCTGAGCTTCTTACTGAAAAAGTCAGGTGTGTTTCAAGGGTTTGAAATGCCATGATGAGATTTTTTTTAGAAAGAAATCTGTACCCAACCGGTTTCTTCAAATAAGTGAAGTTTTAAGTGCGTATGAGCAGAATGGGTAAAGGAGAGCTTCCAACTGCTGAAGACCACAGCGTAACTTTTAGAAGTGTAAACACAGGCCAACAATGTTTACTGCATTGTCCTGAGGATGTGGCATCTATGAAATCATTTATTAGTTTAATCCTCACAACAACCCTGCGAAGTGGACTCTATTATTATCCGGTTGTACGGAGGAAACTGGAAAGGCCACGGGTGGGGGATGAGTGAAACAGGATAGGGAAATTAAGAGGTACAGCCTTCCAGTTACAAAATAAATGAGTCACGGGAATAAAATGTACAGCTTGGGGAATACAGTCAATGATAATGTAATATCTTTGTGTGGTGACAGATGATAACTAGACTTGAATGTGAGCATTTTGAAATACACAGGAATATCAAATCCCTATGTTGTGTACCAGGAACTGTAAGTCAGTTGCACTTCAACAAACAAACAAACTTATAGGAAAAGAGATCGGACTTGTGGTTAGCAGAGGCGGAGGTGGGGAGAGGAGGAAGTGGACAAAGGTGGTAAAAAGGTACAAGTTGCAGTTATAAAACATGTTAAGTACGAGCGATGTAATGTACATGATTAATATATTTAGCACGGTTCTGTGTTATGTATGAAAGTTGAGAGTAAATCCTAAGAGTTCTCGTCACAAGGAAAAAACATTTTTCCTTTCTTTTCTTCTGTATCTCTATGAGATGATGGATGTTCACTAAATTTACTTGGTAACTATTTCATGATGCACGTAATATTTAAGTCAGATCATTATCCTGTACACCTTAAATGTTTACAGTGCTGTATGTCAATTATATCTCAATAAAACTAGAAGGAAAAAAAAAAAAGAAACTGGAAAGACCATGATCATCTCCAACAATAGCCTGCTAAGCCGCTAAGTATCCACATATATTTGATACTAGATAATCTATGGAGAGAACCCAACTGTGATTTTTGTTCTTGTCTCCAAGGAAAATTTCCTCCTGAATGCCAGTGAAAATCTTATAGAGACGCCAGGTAGACATCTTTCCTTTCCCAAGCAGTGGTGGCGACAAAGGAAGGAAGCTGACAGAAGTGTAAAAGTTTCCAAAACATGACATGCAAATTCCTGGATAAGAAAGAGGGCCAGGCTCCAGTCCCCTTTCCTGACGAGTACCCCAATTCAGACACCCCACCCCTTTCCATCACCCACACTTTGCCCTAGGCCATGCGGCCTAAAATCCATCTCCCCCTCTCCCCAAAGCTCTCACCCTCACATCTGAAACAGGCCCCAGATAGAGAGGGGGTTCTGTGGATGCCCACCGCGTGGACCACATTACACCACGCCAGGCCCCCGTGCCCGTGCACCATTTGCAGCGGGGGAGAAATACGGAAGCCACGCTGGGCGGGGACTGGGACCAGTGACTGCAAGAGTCCCTGCCTGTGAAGAGGCCTGCTCTTCCTCCCCGCTTCTCACAGAAGGATCTGCTGAAGCAGGTGGAGTGCCAAAGCGGAGAGATTTACTCCGTCAGAGCTGATGTGGTCAAGCAAATCTAGCTGCAGAGAGGCTGTCGCTCTGGCATGGGCTGCTATGTGTGCCAGTAACTGACAGGTGGAGACACACATACAAGGGGGTGGGAGATGGGGGAGGGAAAGCTAAGAGGGCTGCGGGGAGAGAATCAGCAAAGCCCAACCATGCTCCTAGCGGGGGTGAGAAGGGCTCCTGCAGCTCCGGCTTCACTCCCCTCCTCTCTACCTCTGCTGCGCTGCTCCTCCCCAAGCCCACCTCCCCCAGTCTGAGAGGAATACAACGTTCAGTGGACACCAAGGTGCTGTTTCTTCCTACTAACTGCACCGCATGGGGGCAGATGGGATGGAGCTAGAGATACAAGGGCCAACTTTTCACGTGTCAGGGAGGTTGCTCAGCAGCAAGTGTGATGGATGCAAGGGAGAAGACAGCAGGCGGGGAACTGGGCTTCAGCACCTGGGAGAACAAGGGAAGGTGAGCCTCTCCTGGGGGGGTGGGGGGGTGAATGGAGGCAGTTCAGCGCCAAGGTACTTGAGTCCTAGCTCACTTCTCCTGAGACCTGGCTTGATCCCGGGCTCAAAGAAAGGCCACAGGAAGGTTCTTTTAAAAACAGACTCAAAGGTTCCCACCCTTCAGAAGGACTAAAATTTAAAAACTGCAGTTGGGCTCCTCAGAAGCCTCTGGTATTTGCCTGGGATGTCCCCTGGATTCCTTAGTGGCCTTTTAGTAGGTGTTCCTAACTTTAATATCCTTCAACCCCGCAAAAGATGACCTGGGAGAGAACATTCAGAATTCACACCCATCTACTTCCTGCAGATCTGGTGTTTTAAAATCCTGCTGAATTAGGCATTCCCAGGTCAACAGATTTCAGGTCTAAAAAAACAAGTCCTGGAATGAGGAAGAAAACACAATCCACTTAACTCAAAAGGTGCCCTTTCAAAGGTGACTTAATGGACCTATTCTGATGTCTTGTGTTGCTTTTAAAAGAAAACCTTCAATTACTAGAAAGATAGAAAAATAGGGGCTCTGGTACACTGTACTTTCAACCTAGAAGAAAGCTAATTAACCCTTGTTTGTAAAAAAGATTCACCCATTTTCCTGCCGAAACAGAACTGATTCTTTAGGACGAAGTTTCCTTAAGGATCTCTTATAATTTCAGGAGTTAAGGCTGATATAGTCTCTACCCGCCGACACACATTCCCGTCCACTGACCATCCTTCCCCATGTTCTTCTCTTTAAGCATCACGCTCTGATCTGTACTGAAATATAAGTCCCTCTGTAAAATTCTTGCTGTTATATACCCCTCACTGCAAATGAAAAGCTCAGAACGTAAGTTCTGCAGGGGAAGGCACATGAGGGGAAATCAAAGCACTGGGCACTTGAAAGTAGAAGGATGAAGAAGTATAAATCCTCTCCAGAGAAAAATCATATCAGGCAGAGGCTCTAAAACACTTCTTACACAGCACCCAACATTCAATAAAAACTACCAGACATGGAAGTCAAACAAAAGGACTGAAAACTAAGAAAAAAAACCCAGACAAGATCACTTACTAGGGATCCAGGCATTAAAGTTATTAGACGCAGAGTTTAAAATAGAATGATAGTAATGTTGAAAAAAATTTATAGAAAGACGGAGAATTTTAGCAGAGAACTCAAATTAAGATGTTAACAGATGGATGAAACCAGGAGAGTAGACAGAGCACCAAAACGGATTAGTGAGCTAGAGAGTGAGTCAGCAGAAAATATCTGGATCAAAGCACGAAGAGAAACAAGAGACAGGACATGGTTTTAAAAGTCCAACTTCCATTTAATTGGAGTCACAGGAGGAAAGAGTGAGAAAGCGGCAGAAGTGCTATCTGAAGTGACACAAGACAAAAATTTCCCCAAATCTCTACAAATTAAAGACATTTGACAAATCCTAAACAGGAGAACCATATCTAGGCACGTCATCATTAAAAACTAAAGACAAAGAGTCACAGGATAAAAGACATAACACCTTCAGAAGAGCACCAATAATACTGGCAGCAGTTCCAACAGGAATAATGGAGCATCACGGAATGGTATTATTCAGGGGATGAAAGAAATTTGCCAATCCTGAATTCTAAATTCAGTAAAAATGTCTTTCAAAGAGATAGGTGAAATAAAGATGTTTCCGGGGGGCGGGGGGGGGGGAGAAAAGCATTAATGGAGGTAAAGTGTTATAAGGACCTTGTATTATCTGAGAAGGAAAATAAAAAAGACACAAAGATGGGACAAATAAATATTCTATGACTCAGTAACTCTGCTCCTCAGTATATAATGGAGAGACTCTGCACATGTACTCCAGGAAACATGAACAAGAATGTGAACAGCAACCTTGTTCATAACAGCAAAACACTGGAACAGTCCAAATGTCTTAATTAACAGTGAAGTCAATAAATTGTGACACATCCATACAATGGAATACTATATAGCCATGAAAATGAATGCACTACAGACACACGTCAGCATGGATGGATCTCCAAAACGTAACGTCGAGCTAAAAAAGAAAGGTCACAAGAGGATATATTTAGTTTGATTTTGCATGTAAGTTCAAAACAGGCAAAGTTGTTTAGTGACACATACAAATATGGTAAAACTACATACAGAAAAGACGCGATTAACACAAAATTTGGGACAGAGGTAATTACCTCAGGGTGTGAAGTGAAGGAAGGAAACGTGATCAGGGAGGTTTCAAAACTACTAATATGTTCTATTCTATCAATATAATATTCTAGTTTAAGCTGAACAGTAGGTCCTGGTATTCATTTGATAGTTCTTTAAAGTATACATACACTATATGATACTCTATGTATGACTCTTCCATAATTTAAAAAAAATTTTACGGAACTTGTTTTCTAAACATGCCACCAAAGGCAGAATTCACTTTTTAAAATAAAAATTAACTTCTTTAAAATTATGCCTATATTTGAAATATCACCATATTCAAAGACATCAAAACCAGAATGTTTTCTAAATTTTGCCACTCAGGCAGGAAAAGTGAAAAAACAGAAAGAAACCACCTAAGGAAAAAAATAAAGGTAATTTGGACAGCTGTTTATTAGAATCTTGTAGAAAACTTCTCATTGCAATGATGGAGACAAAAGCAGACTGTATAAAGGTCCTTTCTCCATTCAGCACCTTCCTTCCTCCACTAAAAGCAAGGAAAATCTTAGAAATGAACCCCTCAGTAAGAAGCTGACTAAAAAGAGGTGGAGAGAAATGAGGGCTTGCATATTAACATAATCGAGTCTACCACACGGACTTGAAACTCTTTTCTTCAAACACGTGCTACAAGTTAACATCATATGACTTTAGTTTCATTTCTTAGTTTAGAGCTGAACTGTCCAATAAGGCGACCACATGCCACAGGAGGCCACTGAACACTTAAAATGTGGTCAGTACGAGTTATGATATGGTGTATGTGTGAAATATATACTGGAATTCAAAGACTTAAGATGAAAAAAAGAATGTAAAACATCTCAATTATTTTTACATATTGATTACAAGTTGAAATGATAATATTTTGGATATAATGGGCTAAATAAAAATATTAAAAATAATTGCATCTGTTTCTTTTTACTTTTTTAATGGGACTTCTAGAACAGTTTCAATTACAAGTGTGGCTCACATTATATTTCAATTGGAGAGTGCTGGTTTAGAGGTCTGACTCTAAAAGAAAATGTTTATGGACACAGCTTATGAAATTAAAATTAAACTCAAAAGATACCCAAATCTTAAATTTCAATTATTTCCTAGATAATCAATAATATATTGCAAATAGCTACTATTCACGTGAGCAGAAAATAACAGGTGAAAGGCATTGGTCTGGATTTAGGAAGAAAGGCCTTTGTTACCCAAGATGGAAATATCTAGTAGAAAGGTGGGTAGAAAGTTAACTA
The DNA here is from genome assembly GCF_003031525.2 of Neophocaena asiaeorientalis asiaeorientalis. Classification (NCBI taxonomy): domain Eukaryota; kingdom Metazoa; phylum Chordata; class Mammalia; order Artiodactyla; family Phocoenidae; genus Neophocaena; species Neophocaena asiaeorientalis. The sequence continues at coordinate 6,329,867 of NW_020173679.1, forward strand.
CGGGGACGTACCCCCATCAGTTACTACTCTTATCGTTCCCCTGCCCAGCAGAAATGGCTCCAGGTCTACGACTTTTCAACTTCAGGTCAGCCGTCACGGATGCCTCCGCAGCCTTTGAATGGCCTCTCCCTGCATACAAGCCTGCAGGGTTACCACTGCTGTACTCCTTCTGAGTGTAGCTTTATTAGTATGGGTGTCCGACTGTCATGTAAACATGCTGTATCTGTTTTGCTCACAAGGCTACATGGGCTGCAGCATGCTGAAAGACTTGGAGTGCGTGCTCCAATGACAGGGAGCCAGGGAGGTTTGGTCATCTTCGCACCATACCACCAGACAGTGTCTTAAACACTGTTAGAGCAAAATAAAGATTTGCTTTCCATTCTTTTTCAACTCACTAGCACTTAACCCAAGTCCCACTTCACAGAAATGATAGATTCTACTTCACTAACGGAAAAAAAAAAAAAAACCTCTTTCCTTACCCCCCACCCACCTTAAATTGAATAAGTGAGCTATTTCTTAAACCTAGACCCCTTCCTCTGTGCTCTTGTAAGACCCTGTCTTGGATATCACTCAATCAATCCTTTTTTCCCTTGTATCTTCAGTCTTTCTGGCTTCTTCTTCTCAGAATGACAGATACAATTGAATCTGCTCAATCTTAAAAATGCCTTCCTTTAACTTTCCCTTCCACTCAAGTTATTATTCATCCATTTTCTTCCCTCTGTGCCCATATCTCTTAAAAGATACGGCATCACTGTCTCTTTTTCTATTAAATGAAGGCTCTGAAGGCACGTTCCTATAGCAAATAACACAAACCAGGGATCAAAACATATAATGGTGTCCCCTCAACACCCATAAGGCTGGGCATAACTGGAAACAAAGGGGAGCATGTTTAGTAGCAGTTAATGCCTGATTTCTGAGCACCTCTCCCAGACAAGCAGGAGCCCAGGCATGTTCCTGGGCTGCAGGTATAACACAAGCTTAAGGCTGTATCCACGAGGCAGCATCCAGGTAGGAAAAGAAAAACCATCTACAGTCCAAGGCAAAAGGTGGGAAACAAGGCAGAAAGAACTCCCTGGAATGTATGGAACTCCTACCATGTCTTTTCAGAGGGTGCCTGTGGCTTTGCTGATGGATAGGAATGGGGCATCTCAGAGGATCTTGAACCTCTAATCCTAACCCTTAACAACTGCTGTAAAGTCTATAAGGGTCAGAGATGCAGGAAAACAGGACATCATTGCCTTGGATGTTTCTTAATCTTTAGATAAGTGCCTCAGCTTCCTATGCTACCAAAAGAAGAATGCCAAATGGACTTAAAATGAACCTCAGAACTTCATGGAACAAGATGAGAAAATAAAATTGGGAGATTGTTTCCCCCCCCCCACCCCCAAAAAACAAAAACCTCACTCTAGGAATCCACTGAAACGAGCCCTTTAAGCTCAAAGGGGAGAGACGCTTGCTGAAAGCACGCCGCTCAAGTCCTAACTGTCTGGTCCACCTCTGCTTCCCCGGGGGCGAGGGACAGGGCCAGGCACAGGGTATGGATGCGTACACGACAGTGCAACTAGGGAATGGACAGGTGCTGGTCTCCCTAGTGAACCTGGAATGAACTCACAGGAGCTTTGGGAATAAATGACCAAAAAGACTGCTCACTGGTTTGACTTGAAAGTCCGTATTTTCAAAAACGTGTTCTTTTTCATCTCTTCAGCTCCGTGTGCTAATCACTTTCCTTATGTTGAGGGGTATCTGGTTTAAAACTCTGCTGAGAAGTTTTCATCTGTTCTATCTATTGAGTGCCAGAGGATATTGAGGAGACTGGGAGATGCTCGCCAAGTATCTTCTTTTAAGGCACTGTAGCGCGTTCACATTGCTATATCTGTGCACACAATTCACAGAGTCTATGTTTACAGCAGTCACAAGTGAGGCTGAAACATGTAAAGGAAACCAGAGAAGTTCTGGAGTCACACATTTGGGTAAATTTTGGCTTCACTTATTGGCTGTGTGATCTTCGGCGACTTCTCAGTGTCCCTTCTGTTAACTGAGATAATGCCTAACTCCCAGGGTCCGTCCGTTCCTTCCTCCTTTCATTTCTTCCCTCCTATCAACAAAAAAAGTACTTTGCATCAACTATGTGCCAGGCACTGTTCTAAGCGCTGGGGATGCAGCAGTGAAGAAAACAGACAAAGCTTGTGGCCCTCTTGGGGTTTATATTCTAGTTGCATAGACAATAAACGATATAAATATACAAAATGAAAGCAGTAATAAATGTTAAGTGAAAAATTAAGCAGGGAGGGAGGATAAGAGGTAGTGATAGAGGGGGTTGCAATTTTAGACGGGGGAGGGGTGCTAGGAAGTCTCACTGACAAAGTGACATTTGGATAAAGATGCAGGTGAAAACCATGGGGTTACAGAACATTCTAGGCAGAGAGAATTGCTGGCACAGAGACCCTGAGGCAGAAGTTCTGAGGGACAGCTGAGCAACAGCAAGCAGGTCAGCTCGATGGAGCCAAGTGGGGTGGGGAATGACAAGTGGGTAAAAGGCAAGGTTAGGAAAGTACAGGGGGAGGCAGACCACGTGTCCGTTATAAATCACTGCACAGACTTTAATCTTCTCTGCAGAGTGAAAGGGGAAGCCACAGGAGGGGGCTGAGTGGAGGAAGGACCCGATCTGAGTTCCGTCTGCTGTACTGAGAGCCGAAGTGAGAAGGGGGGAAGGAAGGGTGGACACAGAAGCTGCTACAATAGACAGGGCAGGGCTGAGCGCTGGGATGGATGGCGTGGAAGCAGCGGGTGGGAGGGGAAGGTCCACAGGCGGCACAGCTGACGGATGTGCTGAGTCAAGGATGACCCCAAGGTATGTGAGCAACTGGAAGAAAGGAGAATGGAGAAGAAAGGTTAAAATGGTATAAAGTGCCTAGCACTGTTATGGGGCTCACGGGAAATGACCAAATGTTAATTCTTTACATGTAAAACTTTCGGTGCTGATTCAGAGCCCAGGCATCCAAAATGGGGTTAGCAGGCCATCCTAAAGCCAGGAAATGCTTGTAGAGAGAAAAGTCAAATGAGAATATACTCAGCAGCTGGCTCTACGGTACTAACTCCCCAACTGGTTAACTTCCACCAAAAGATGGAACGTGTCTAATCCTCTAATTATCCATCTGTCAGAGATGAGGGGCTGAGATGCCGACCTTCATGCTGTCAATGAATGCTGGATGTAGCACCACGTTTCCCCACCAAACAGAAAGTTTCCATGGAAAAGAGCAATAAACCATGACGTGGTGAGAACACAGGAAAACTGTAAAGAAGCAGCATTCTGTTTTATGTGTAATTTTCTCCAACTCCTATGAAAGTGACTCAGTCCACCGAGTCCAGGACACAAGTGGCAACTCACAAATGCTCACGCTCTGAGTGATGAGGGCAGTGAAACCACCACAGAACAGGCACCAAGGTGAGCCGGGAAAGGGAGAGGAGAGTCCATTCCTGATGGACATTTTATCAGATTTTACTCAAGGAACCTTTTCTTTATCATACTTGCCAAGCCGCCCAACCTAACTTCAATCTTGAGAGTCAAAGACCCAATCTATCTGTCTCCCACCCCGAGAGCCAGGCAGACGCCATCCAGCACCGCAATTTTGGGTGTAGGGAAAACACTGAGGTCCAGAGTTCTAATAAGTCAACGAGGGACGTATGTAGCCTTAGTCTGAACACTGGTGGAGAAACAGTAGCCATTCCTACCTCAAGATAAATGTCCCCTTTGAATCCTACATGAAAAACTAAAATTCCAAATCAACACGTGGACACTGTCATTTGCCTTGAGTGGAAACAGGAAAGGAGGGATTTTCAGAGAAAGATCTAGTGACTGGAGTGGACAGGGGCAGGGTAAGTTTGGGGGAACACATTCCTATATATAATGCGCTCTTCCCTCACAAATTTAGGTCATGTCTATTTGGCTTTGTCTGAAGAAAATGGTGAAACAGTTTAATGGACTGATCAAATGGGGCCAGAGAAGTTAATTTCCCAAAACACAGTTAAAAAGTGAGCCTACCACCTCCCTCCTCCTTCCCCCTCCCTTTCTAGCCCAGCTGTTTTCAATGTCTAAATACCCCCTTTTCCTTTAACAAGGACTCAGGTTTGTCTGTCTGGGCTTCGGGGAAGGTGATTTTCTGCCACATCTAGATGGAGGTAGGGTAACTGGAAATGCTGGAGGCAGTCCATGACTTAGCACTAGACGGAGTCACTCTGGCCAGAAAGAACGGCTTGGCTGGATTTGCAATCTGCCTGCTGTGAACGGGCCGTGATTTGATTTTAGTTCTAATTATACAAAAAGAAAGTTAGGTCTATTTTCTTCTGGAGGGGTGGGGGCTGTCGGTTTTGTTCTGGCCTCTGTCAAAGGTGCAACTACTCTGCTCACATACATAAAAATACTTGCAAAAAAGTAATAGTTAACATTCTGTGTATGAATTTATGGTCATATCATGACAGTGATACTAGGTTTAAAAAGTGACAAATCCAGTTAGGTCTCTTCCCCTTGAAATTCACTTCTAATCAGTAAGGGGAGAAGAGGGAAACAGAAGGAAGTAAAAAGGCAGGCCGGTCTTTCCCTGAATAGGCAGCTGACGGCACGGCATGCTCTCTGGTCCCAGTGGCCCGCCACCTCGGCGCTGCTGCAGCTGCCCCACGTCCCTGAGTCCCTCCTGCCTGGGCTGCCCCCTGTGCCCTCCTGTGCCCACATGGCCAACATCTCCGTGACTTCAAGGTCGGGCGCAGGCCTTCCTTCCCTGGGTACAAAGGCCTGCGCTCCGTTAGTGCCCCGCCGGCCCTGCACAGACTTCTGTCCCGGCACCTGAACGCGTTAACGCGCACTATTACTTGCGGGACCTTCTCCCACGCTGGACTGCGACCCAGGGTGCGGGGAGGGGGGGAAGACCTTTGCTTTGTTCATGTTTGTCTCCTCTGTGCCTCGCACACATCCTGGTGTTTTTAGTTGTCCGTAGGCATTTGTGAACTTACTGTGTAGGCACAGTACGTAACAGATCTGTTAATATGAGGTTATGCTTTTTGCGCATAGGTCTATATTTAGTCGGCCCAGAGTGTGGAGCTAGAACGAAGTTAAAGTGCCTTCACTAAGTGCCTCGGACAGGGTTAGAGCATTTCCTCATTCTCAGCCACACACTTTGGCTTGGACGGTGCAGCACCTACAAAAGGGCTAATCATATGACAGAGGGAACTACAGGGAGGGGCTTTAAACGGTGACTCAGATTCTCGGCACCCCCTTGAGAATGCAGCCTTACATGGTTAGTCCCTGCAAATCTGACGCTGAAGACGTGTCCATGAATGAAGCCCACTAGACAGGTGCAACTTTTTGCACCAGGTGGGGCCAGGAGTACAGGCTCTGAGTCAGAGAACCTGGATCCCAGCCGGCTCTCTTCAGAGCCTTGGGCAAGTTACTTAATTTCTCTGAGCCTCAGTGTCCTCTGGTATCAACAGGGACCAGCACTTCAAAGGGTCACTGTGAAGATGAAACAAGTCCATTCATGTGGAGACTCAGAACAGTACCTGGTACTCAGTGAAGCAGTCAGTGAATATGAGCTAGCAGCATTTCTAAAGATACATTCAGCTACTAGCCTAAACTGAAAACTTCCCTCAACTGTGCCATCATATAGCAACTATCCCATGTTTCCTATATAGCAATACCCAGGAATCAAGATCAATTAAACACTTACACATAACACACTAACATATTCCACACAATCAAGCTCATTACCCCACTATTTCACGAATCGCATGGCAGTGAACAAGCCTCCTGGTCAGCTCTGAGGACAGATTACGTGAGACAAAACGCAAGGAAATACAAAATTAACATTATGGTTACCGTTTATCAGAACACAGACAAAGCCAGATACACCAACAGTCCAGAATGAAGGAAACAGGTTGCTGGCTTTTGATTGGAATTTCCTCAGATTGTTACCATGTAGTACGAACTTAATCTAAATGTTTCTTTGCACACAGTCAAGCTTATGTGAAATGTATCAGAAGTGATAGAATAAAGGCTTGGGTTTGTGTGTGAACAAAACTGCTTTCAAGAAATGTATCATTACCAGGCAGATTAAGAAAATACCACGGACTTAAAAGTACCCTTGGTCTGTAAATAAATTAGGTTATAATGGAAAAGAATATGAAAAAGAATATATATATACATACACACACACACATAACCGATTCACTTTGCTGTATACCTGAAACTAACACAACATTGTAAATCAATTATACTTCAATAAAATTAAAAAAATAATAATAAGTTAGTTTACTGCTTGTTGGCGGAGGAGGGATATACAGGTAAATAAACAAAAGAACAGGTAACCAAACACTTTTAGGTGACTTTTCCGGAAGTGCACGTGACTGTAAAATGAATTGTTATGCTCGTACTTGACAACATTTTCAAGATGGCGTTTGCTCTGACATTTGAAACCACAGCACCACACCACCACCATCTCACCAGCCAAAATTTAATAAGAGCACTTACTGTGGATTGATGTATGGTATCCTCCCCACAGTACCCCCTACAGCTGGCAAATGGATTTTCCAAGGAAAAGGGGAAAAACCTAGGACACGCCACAACAGGTACTTATTACCCAGATGAATCAATGGGGGGAAAGGAGCAGAATTCAAGCAGTCCACCTACAGTATTTCAAGAGCAGGATGTCTCCAGGGAGAATGCGGCAAAGTATCTCTAATGGTACCAATGTATGTAATTCCATAAAAACAGCAGCTAAAACCAATACAGTACCAGGCAGAATGAATGACGATTTAAGGTCAGAAATAAGCAAATGTTCCGACTCTTCAGTTTGTTTTCTTCTGTTTTGAGGGACAAAAGAGAGGAATAAAGAATGTGCTAGAAATCTGGGGAATGTGCTCCAAACCTCCTTCCTCCGCCTCCTCTTCCTCCTCCTCCTCACTCCTCGTCTTTGTAAAAGGCCTTTAATTAGCTCACATCCCATCCCAACTGGGGATCCCTAATACATCCTGACACCAGCCTGCGGCCAGGGCAGTGGGGTCTAAGCGCAGCCAGATTAGCAGGCTCCCAGTGGAGCCCCTGCTGCTCTTATCTCCGCAGATGCCTGAAGAGTCTGGTATCTTCCCTCCCAGCCCTCCTGGGAAGCCACCCCAGCAGGTGCCCATTGGCAATAGTTTTGTGTTACAGGCCTGAATGAATGATCCCCGCAGGAGCTGCCGACTGTTTTCACAGACACAGAAGGCAGTCAAAAGTCCACCGCGTGAACTTGGAATGACCCCAGCTGCAGAGTCACTGGCGGGTTCACTGGGAGGGCAGGCACGCTTTATTAAACAACTAATACTCTTCACAGATAACTTTCCGAAAAAGCACAAGTGTTAACTCTTTGCAATCTCGTTCCGACAAGCAAGTGGAGGGGCTCCACTGGGTGACTGAGGGCTTGGACCCGAGTGATGATTTGGAGACAGAAAGACGGTGATTTCATCCGGCCCGGCAAAGGGTCAGGACTCAGGCACCACCTTTTGGTCAGCTGTCTTGTTAAAGTGTTCCAGATTAAAGCAAAAAGGCACAAAGCGAAGGTTCCAGGCACCTACTCTGGGGAGGACAGTGCCAGCCCTCACCCAGGCCGGCCTGTACCCTGGCCCACACCCCACTCAGACACGCGGGAGAGGGAAGGGGGGCCGGTCCGGCAAACTCGGTCACCCACCCGGGCCAGCGTGCAAGTCACTCTGCCCACAGCAGCCAGAGGCTGCTGCACAGTTAGTGCCTTTCTGGAGGAGGATTCAGAAGAGGCACAAGCTCAAACCAAAGTGTTCTAATAAGCATGCTCTTCTGGGCTGCCTGGCCAAGTGGACCATGGTACCAGGCATCTGCAGGGCTCACCCAGGGGGATGCCAAGTGGCTGTTCCTTCCCTAGGTTAGACCCAGTCCTGAAGGGTCCCCTTTTTTTCCCCCCTTTCTTCTTTCTCTCTTAACTCACACAGAACTTTAGAGGGAACCCAACGACAACAATCATAAAAAATAACATGCAGATAAACATAAGGAGAAACTTTTTAAATTCATTTTAACCAACAAAGTCATGTTAATTTTGGCATTAACCAAAGACTATGTGTCTATCGAAGTTTTCTATCTCACTTCATCAGTTGCTTTCTAAACCTAATTACAGAGGGATCCCCTATTTGGTTTTTTTTTGCAGGGGGTGGTCTTGTTTTGTTTTTAGATGAGGCACAGTTTTGCAGGGGTTTACTCACTGGATGAGACACGGGTGAAGGACTAGTGATGTGAGCTGCTTCAAAGGAGCTATACCTCCCTCCTGTTCGTGTGAGCTGATCTTTACACAAAACAGATCCCTCAGCCCAACAAGCCCTCGGGGGCTTTCTTCATACCATGCACGGTGCTTGGGGTGAAAGATACCAAGGTGACTATGACTGAGTCCCCTGTCCTCAAGGAGCTCGGTCCAGTGTGGAGACAGATGTATGAACAAATAAAATCCACATAAAGGATGCTGAGAAAATGAACACCACATCAGGGCTCTGCCCCACTACTTTTCTCTCCCGCATTTCTAGAAGGACAAGAAGCAGGTCCCACAGCTGCTGACCCCATTTCAAAGACAATGCCAGATTTGTAGCCAGAAGGCCTGAGTTTCAGAGCTGGCCCCACAGCTAATTAGCTGTGAGAACCTCACTGGGTCTCAGTTTCTCCATCTGTAATTTTAGAGGGTGAAAAGCTGGTCTTCGAATTCTTTCCCAGATCTGTGTCCTAAGAATTTCTACGAGGGTATCAGAGTTTGTGTTGAGGGTCCAAACCTGGGAAGAGCTGCCTTTTTGCCATGTTCATCTGGAAAGAGTGAGAAGAGCTTTAGGCTCAAGATTTATCTTGGGAGGAATACAAGATGGGCTTCAATGGAAAGGGAGCAGTTAAGAGAGCTAAGTTACCACATGAAATATTACTCAAAAGAGGCTTCTCATAGAACTCAATTTTTTAAAAAAATAAAACTGAGGTTAGACATTGTTCACAGTTGTGTTTTAACTTTTAAAGAGAAACAAGTGGCAAATTCTTCATTGTATTTAGTCCTAAGAATTTTTCTCTCTCTATGTAACATTCATCGAGGCACCTCAACTCGTCTTGCCAAATGATTTTTAAACAACCGTACTGCAGCAATCCTACAAACTTTCCGTGCTGACACTACTGGACACAAAATCCAAACAGGTAGGAAGCATTCCCAGAAACAGGCTGATAAAATCTACCTGGTTTTGCCCCTTTTGCTGTTTCTCAGTGATCCTGTGACTAGAGATTTTCGTGCGCATCTGAGATTTTAGAACCAACCATTCACACAACCCAGCATGGGTGCCAGCAAAGTAAGGCCCTCTCTTGTAAGTAACACTTTTCCACAGCTGTCTCCCCATGTCAGAAAGCTCCTCTGGCCCTCCGCCGAGGAGATTTATTCTGGCGGGAAAAGCAGTGGGCTTGGGAGTCAGGAGGTCTGGGCATCAGCCACTGGTGCCAACGCTGACTGCATGGTTTTGGCAAAACCATTCAACCCGTGTGGCTGCCTTTCCCATCACCTGCCCTGCTGGCCCCCTAGGGATGTTTCAAGGTTAAGTCATCTCACAGGCATGAAAGCACTTTAGTGCCTGAGGGGGGAAGGGTGCTTTCTAGAGCAGCAATGTGGTCTATGGAAAGAGCTTGGGGCCACAGAGGAGGCCTGCGTGCTGGTCCCCTTCTACAAGCTCCCTGCTAAGCCTCCAGGAGCCATTACCTTTGCTGTGACTCAAGTGGCAATAATAACACTTGTACTCTTTCCCGTATGTCTGTAAAGATCAAACAGTAACAGGAGTATGCTACAAAGGTTAAATTTCCAGAAAACTAGCTCTTCTTTTATAACTAACTTTGACATCATCCTTGCCAATTTCCAAGTTACCAATAAAGGGAAAATAATCCAACTGGCCAAAATATCCTGCTTTGAAACATGACAAAGGCAGCAAAACTGAAACAATGGGCTGTTTTTGGAAGCATGCTCTGCTTAATTTGCATTTCAGTGAAAACACTGTAAGTCGCTGCTTCCAAACCAACGTGTTGTTACATAAATTCAGTGTGTTGTTACATAATGTTTACTTGAACATTTTCCTCTAATAAAGCAAACGGATATTTCCCATAAATATTATTTTATTTCATTAGATTAAGAGGGATTGAGGTGTCCCTTCTTCCCCCTATAATAGCTTCCCAAGGCTTCCTGCTACCTTGTGGAGCCTGGCCCTGACCCAGTAATGCACACCTGGCCTCATTCCATCCAGGTCCGTATCCTAGACCTGAGTGATGGAGAGCGGAGAAGAAACAGGATCCTGGAAGTCAGCAGCCTTTTCCTGTCTGTATTTCAACACACAGACCATGACTGTGCATCTCAGTCAGCTTACAGACATGCTTGGGAGGCAAGTCATACAGAAACGTTTTCAAAGTTTCTGTTTATTCCACATAAAAACCATAAAATAGTTAATATAAAAATTCAGCAGGTGTTTCACGTATTTCATAACTATTTGTTGAATCTACACCACGTGAAAACGTCATACCAGATAAATGGGAGCCCACGTGGGAACCACCGGGATCCCCTCAGCTCTCTTACAATAAACATTTATGACTAGTCATAGGGACACTGGCAACAGCTGATGACAGTAAGATCTTCGCCTTCCAGGAGCTTTACATCTACTCCGGGATGCAAACGAATAAGCAGGCAATTGCATCAAACAGTTCGTCTCAAGCCGATCTCATCCTTGAGGAACAGAATAAAGTGTTATTTCCCCTTGGCCCCCACTGCACTTAATCTCATGAAACTGCAAAGATTTTGCACAGATCCCAGCTACAATACTTATTCCCTCTGTATTATGCCGACTTACTTCTGATCTGGCTTACCTGTTCCACATGCCTCAAAAAAAATTTTTTTTTAAGTTTTATTTTCTTAGTATTTGCCACAGAACTGAGCACCTAATTGACAATGGTAAGTGCTTGTTAAATGGATGTTTGGGACGTGCACAAAATGGTTAGTATTTTCCAAGGAAAAACATGGTCACTGCCCTAATGGAAGCACAAAGTGCTCTGGGAATTCAGAGCGGGGAGGACCTTACAGGGATCTGGACTGGACCTTACACACTCAGAGCCATTTGGCCAGAGATGGGGAGAAGGGCATTGCAGAGAGAGGAACGGTTATGAGCAACAGTGCAAAGATGAAGGGAGAACAAGCGTGACCGGGGAAAGAGAAAGGACCCGATGGCCAGCTTTCTGCCACTCTCTCTCTCTTCACTTCACTTGACTTCCCCAATTTGGCTCCTAGTTTTGGGGCTCATCTCCACCCTCCTCATGTGCCTAACTAGGAAATTTCCTTGTTCTTACAAATGGCACCGGAGGGCTTCCCCGCTGGTATTTAATAAAAAAGAAACGAGAAGCTGTCACTGCCATTTGCCTATGTGACCTAAGTGCGGTGCGTCTCTGCTACCATTTACTGACCAGTTGGGCCTTCAAGTCACCACTTCAGGACATGCTGAGCCCCCCCTTAAGAGTCAGGCCTGGACATGTCATCATCTGGCTCTGAGGAAAGCCAAGGCAAAGCCAGACTCTCACCCCTTCTGGAAGTGCCATCCTTCTTTCTTCCACCGTCTCTCTTATTTCCACTCACCTCCAGCGATGTAGAAAGCACTTATTGGAATGTCCTGATATAAGGTGAAATTTTTCTCCCTAGCACCTCCGCTCCACAAAACGTGCTGCTCTAAGAACTATTCTCATCATGCTTTCTCTTTGTGAGCCCCCAAACATTTCACGTACATAGCACGTGGTTAATGAATGAGTCAATAAGCCTCCTTAGGGAAAGGTACATTTTTCTCCCCCCATGTTCTCTGAAACCCCCTCTGCAGGAAAAGTGTGCTAACATGGCTCGCACCACACCAATTACAGGAAACTCGAGTCTCAGGTGGAGATGTTGGTTTCCATAGTATCTGGTAAGATTCAAGAAGTACTGCCCAGCAATATTCTAGAAGTCAGAGGCCAAGGAAGGAGCCCAGAGCTCTACCACTTTCTGTCTGGCCGCCTTGGGCAAGCTGTTTACTTCCGCTGGGCCTCGGTTTCTTCCTGGTGGTGGCGGCAGTTGCAGGGGCAGTAAATAAAAGCGTCACCTGCTTTCAGGCTTATAGACGGGATCAGAGATATCAGTCCTTCATCAACAACTGGAAATCAAGACAGATATCAAGTGGCATTATTATTATTCTAATAAGGGATTATTAAATTCTAGTGAGTTAACCTTACTTCTCCTTCTCTCCAAGAAGCAAAGCCCGGGTCAGGTCAATAGAACTAATCAACCACAGAACTCTCAGGACAACACATCATCCCCAGCGCTCTCCATCCGGCTTCTTAACTGCAGCAATGTGTCACTAAGCGTCTGAAAGCCAACGTGCCAGCAGAACTCAGAGACATAAACACCTCTACAAAATGTGAGAAGCTGTATTTCAGAGTAAGGGGAGGTGACCAAGGAAAGAAAAGGACTTATTGGAGAGAATGAGTTTATATTCTGCCATCAACTGATAGTGGGAAAGCACAAGTCTCCCTACTTTCATGACCTCTGTGCTGAAAACCAAATTTTAAAATGACATCCTACTCGCTTAGAAACACTTAAAGTAGTGAAGTTTAGTAAATGGCTTAAGGAAATTACCATGTGACATGTACATTTAGAGGAAGCTGGCTATTGGAGCACACACTGAGGTGGCCCGAAGCTCTGGTCTGCTCCCCCGTCAAAGCGGAGAAAAGGCCTGAGTGTGCAAATCAAATTATTTAAATCTGAATAAATCTTGGGTTAAGCACATCAGGTGTGTGAGAAGGTACAGCCAGCTTCCTCAAACGATTTTAAGTCACCTTCTGTTTCGTTAAGGGAAACTCAATCTCTTTGTCCCACTTCAATCCTTTTACACAAGATTAGGGATTCCCCGATAGTAAAGATTAATTCAGCAAGACTGGAAATTACAGGTGGAAAATCCCAAGGTCCAACACAGAAGGGAAAAAAAAGTTGGGAATGAATGGAGCTTCAACTGCTTGTGTTTTAGCTTCTACAACGGCTTGGGTTTGGTAGAGGGTTATGTCTGAGAAGCTGCATTATGCGGAGGAAAAATATACAGACTCCCAAATCACTTGTCCCTAAAACTTAGGACTCCAATACTCGTTATTAAATTTCAGTCAAGGTAACTGACGATTGTGGTCTCATTTTTCTCATCCGTAAAACGGAGATAATCCTTCCTTCTTTATAGGGTACACGTGAAAATTAAATGAGATAGCATCTGTAAAGCTCCTAGCCCTCCTTACCTGACATACAGGAGCCACCCAATAAATGGTGGCTACACATCCTTTTCTGACTTTTAAGGATGATATTCCAAGGAATCCCCTATTTCTCCTAAGAAAACACTTTGATTTAGCTTTTCTTCAAGATGGAGAGAGACGACAATTACAGGGGAGAAAGAGGTACAGAAAACCAAAAGGACCTTCCAAACAGAGTGAGTGTTCTGACTTTTTACTGCCAAGAATTAGAATTTGATTTGTTCATGTGTTTATAAAAATGGGTTACAGTTTGTCTCATTTAAGCTTGTCACAATTTTTCAAGAAAGGCCGAAAACTGATAGGAACAATACTGAAACGCAGAAAAGGGAGAACTACCACATCTCTGGGGTAACCAGTCAACCCAAGAAAAGCCTGAACGTATTATTCTTTTACTCACCATGTTTACACTAGGGTAGAAAACCACTACTCTTTGGGGGCCACAAATATTTCCTGTCTTTTCAATTTAGCAACTGAACATACTTTTCCACCACCGTAGACTGCAGTGTAGGAAGACAGAGTGAATTCCTCTGAAACATGAGATGTTTGGTCTAAGGAGATAACTAAAGACCTGACTCTTAGCTGAACTACTACTAAGAAATGAAGACAAGTTCTAAACTTTTCCAATCTTTCTGTTTCAAAAACAGAGAGTCAATGGTGGTGTCATTCCCTGCTACTTCTGGCCGAGCTGCTCAATTAGGGTGGGACAAGAGGACAGCTAAGCCCCACTCACCAGGCTCCTTCATGAGCAAGGCTGCTCAGTGGAGCAAGGTGGGGACTGCCTGGGAATTCTGGCCACTCATGGGATTCTCATGCCTCCACTTCAGCCGCCCGCCCCCGCCCAACACACTTCCAGTTCCCGCAAATATTTGAGGTTTGACCAAGTTAGGATAGGTCACTGCTGGGTCATTCAGCATCTAAAATTTGCCTCTAACCAAAAAGAGCTCAGACTAAGAGAATCATTTTAGTATTCAAGGTTATCAGAGGAAAATAAAACAAAAGCTCTGCTGCCAAGAATTTGAGTCATTTCTCTATATACAACAACTTCAAGGCACCTCCTCTTGGCTGGAAAAGAAATCCCTTGGGTGACTTATTTCGGATCAAAGTCTTTCTGAAAATAGAAAACTCTACATTTTCTAAGGGATAGATCACTGTCTGAAGTGAATTTCATTTAACTTAAAGTTTTATGCCAACTTAAATACACTAAAACCCCAATGCTTATAAGAAGGCATTCACCTCTTAGTTGCTTATAGGTACATGGAAAAGCTATTATGGGGATATCAGCTCAACTATAAAATGGAGCAGTCATACATAATGACAAAAACAGATACAAGTCATAAATTGCCTTTTCCCCTTCGGAATCCATGCAGGCAGGCACTCCAGTACATTCTTTTGTGCAAAGATAAAACTTTTGCCTTGAATAAACAGTGGCTTAGTCTCATTTGAGCCTTATAAATAGACTGCCTACAAAACAAATACAAACAAATGCTGTTTATCTTAAACAAAAGGCAGATGGACCCCTCTGCCCTCAACCAGGTCACAGTATATATGATAGGAGGCTGGCCAGTGGCAGGGGCTGGCTGAGAATCCCTGCGTGCAAGGACACGAAGTCAGTTTCCACTGGATCACTGCTATGCCCCAAAACTGGTTTCCTGGGCACAAAGGGCCAGTGAAAGGTTCTCTCGGAAGGGAAGTGGCTCCACCACATATGGCACCCCAAACAGAGACCAAAGAACAAAATACCAGCTAAAGTGCTAGCTAGGTTTTCTACTGAACTATGCAAATAGTCTCAATTTCCCTCTCTCTCTTCCTCACTTAACTTGCTTGTATTTATCTTCAGACGATTTTCCTAAAAGCTATCGAAATTCATTCCGAGTCGAGGCAGGGCTCTTTGCTTTTCTCATTGTTGTTTTTATTTTTTAACATATAGAGGAATGTCTAGAACAAATCAAGCAGTTAGCAATATCTCCAAAGTGCAACTAAAAATGAAAATTCAGACGCCATTGCAGAAGATCAGGTGCTGGCTCCACAGGTTCCTGGTTGACCCTGGGGAAGTCACCTTACCTCTCTGGGCCTCAGTTTCTTCACTTATGTACTGGGGCTAATACTGCCTGTCCTATCTATTGACCAGGTTATTCTGATGATCAAATGATATCACATGAGCAAAACCACATTTGCAATCACAAAGGGTCTTACTGTCTATAAAGGAGCTGGCGACGGTCATAACTAATCCCACACAAGAATGACCACAACCAGCACCATTTCCTGAGGGCCTGCTTTGTGACATAGGTGATGTGACAGCAGTCACCTTACAAGCTAACCAAGTGACGTCAAATAATAAGCTTCTGGTGGGAAGCTAACAGTAAGTAACTTTTCATATTCTCTATAGTGCCTGGAAGAAAGCCTCACACACACAAAGGAGAGACATCACAGAGGGGAAAAAACAAGGCCTTTAGAATTAGCTGGACTTGGTTTCATACTCTCCCTGTCATTTCCAGTTGTATGACCTTGAAAAAATTGTTTAACTTCTTTCCTCATCTGAAGGATCGAGATTAACATACACAAGACAATGTACGTAAAGAGCCTATCACAAGGCCTGACAAAGAGAAGGTGCTCAACTAATGTTTATAAGTGAGTATGTTTTCCATAATGAAGCAGGGAGTTTCAACCCTGTTCCTGCACCTTTTTCCTACTAATGCTCTTTGCACCAAGAAATATATGAAGCTATTAGGTCTTTATCCAATTCATAACAAACAAAACTGATTTAAAACAATAAAACAATGGCTAAAGCTATATAGGATAAAATGTATTAACTAAAACTGACAGAAAATTCGTATCTCCTTGACAAAAATTTAGATCTGTAGAATTTGAGCTGGGAAATCTGGGCTTGGTAGAAATAAATGCTCTAAAGCCAAAGAGAAAGAAAGAAACCTATCATACCATTGTAAAAGTTATCAGTAAAGCTAACCTTTAGTGAACAATAAACCATGAATTCTAATTCCATGAACAACAACTGCCTTTGATGAAAAACATTTAGTTGAAAACAGGGAAAATTATTAAAATATTTGCATTCATAAGCGTAGAGTCAAAACATAACTGAGATCAAAAAAGTACCGAAGATCAAAAGCATCCTATATCGCCTTGACAAAGACACAAAGAGAGGGATGGAAAGTAGGACAGAACAGAGCAGAGGTTCCATTAGTGATGATCAAAAGTGCTCCTCTCCTTTGCTGGAAGAAATTAAGTACGCTATTGTCTTTCTTCCCTTAGGAAGACCAGATGACAGCTGTACAGAGAAAACACTCAGATTCTACAGGGGCAGAAAAGAGAATGGAATCATTTGTTCTACTGTTAACATCTGAGATTTTCTTGGTTTGAAAAGAACTTTTTTTAATTTTAAGAATAACTATGTAATTATTCTGTAAGTATATGAAAATAATCACAAAATAATCATAGACAGAAGGGAAATGAGAGTCTATCTAAGGAAATTTGTTCAATGAATATCTCCCCAATTCTCTGGCTTTCAAAGAGGTTAGAGGGTCTTGGAGATATTCAAATGACACTCAACTAGGGAAAAGCATGCTCTTTTCAATTCGTGCAGCAGAGGGAAACTGCTCCTCTGACATGGTTTTGGAATTTGAAATGCTGTGCTTTTCTTAAATAAATCATATTCCTAGAAAGGATTCCAGAGGCAATCATCCTGTCATGGCCTTAGGAATACGATCAGATCTTTGAGGGTCTACTCAAAGGGTTAGAGTCATTTTACCAAGATCCAGGCAAGGAAGTCATGGGATAGATGCTCACAGCTTGGAGGCTAATCCCTAAATCATATCACCTTAGATCTGGAATCCATAAGCTGATTTCTGGGGTTTGGGGGAACAGAAGAAAAGGCTAAGAGAAACAAAGGGGATAAAGGGCATAGATTACCTCCTAGTTCTGGTTCCTTGATGCTAATATGAAATAAATTAAATAACAGTTTAAAATGTAATGAGAAATTCCAGAAGTGGACATGGTAGACCTGAAATTAAAAATTTGCTGTGAATAATTCACAACATCTACCCACACACAGCTGAGACCTGCAGGTCTATCACCTTCTTATGTGACAGAATGAGCTCCCTTTTAACTTCTCGCTGGGTTTTTACATCTTCAAATCTTTGGCTCCTCAGGTCAGTGGGACAGGGGAAATTACCACCACCTTCTCATAGATTTAAAAAAAAAAAAAATTCCCTCAAGATCAACAGAGAAAAAGATTATTTAAGTGTAGGAATGGGATTAGAACCCAGGTATTCTGACTACCAAGTGCCCTCAATGCTCAACCCTATGCCTACAATAATGATTATCTCTTGGGAGGCATGAACCTCTCTGACAATCCAATAAAAACTTCAGATCCTTGCTTCAGGAAAATACACATATATACAATAATGATAATTAATTTCAAGAGGTTTATGGGGCTTCTCCACTACATTCAAAGCCTATTAAACCAAGGTTACAGGACTTCCCTGGTGGCGCAGTGGTTGGGAATCCGCCTGCCAATGCAGGGGACATAGGTTTAATCCCTGGTCCGAGAAGATCCGACATGCCACAGAGCAACTAAGCCCATGCACCAAAACTACTGAGCCTGTGCTCTACAGCCCAGGAGCCACAACTACTGAGCCCGCGCACCTAGAGCCCATGCACCGCAACAAGAGGAGCCATCGCAATGAGAAGCCCGCGCACCACAACGAAGAGTAGCCCCCGTTCGCCACAACAAGAGAAAGCCCGCAGGCAGCAATGAAGACCCAGTGCAGCCAAAAATAAATAAAATTAAATAAATAGATAGCTAGACAGCTAAATAAATTTATTTAAAAAACAAAACAAAACAAGGTTACAGCCCTTTGGTCTTTGCAGCCAAGTGGGGCTGGCTGGCTGGGGCTCGGAGAGGTGCAGTTCTGTCTTGTCTGACCCCGCTCTTTAACCACTGGAACTCAGGCACTCTTTAAAGGGATACTTCCCACAGGCCAACAGTTGATTCCTGTGGTCATTTGCACTTCCTTAAACTCTTCTTGTATACACAGAAAAGCAAACAAAACATTCCCCCAAAGCAACATTAAAGGTCTGATTTCAACCCACAAAACTACAAGAAAATGGAGATCTTTGGCCAAACGGCATACATGCAGAATCACAGATGACCTGAATGGGCATTTAGCTGACAGACCTGGCTTTTGAAACTACCATTTCCAAAATGAAGTGGTAATTTTAAGTCTCTTTGTTTTCTCGTGACAGATATATGGACTAATTGTTATAACACACCCAGGGCTCCTGGTATCAAAATAAATTACATAGCAATTCCTCTGAGCAGCAGTCTGTGACGCCAATACTGATTAGCTCATAAAAGGCAAGAAAAAGCATGAAGAAGGATGCCAACCACATGGGGAGTAGGGTTCCCACTCAAGAAGCCTTGGGTCCTGGAAAACAGTACCCTTATGCAAATCCAACAAGATAAAGCATGATATCCAGCGAGACACAAGATCACTGCCACCCAGGCCTTCATATGGATTTGGGAGTGAGGGTGGAGGTAAGGAGTATGCTGCCCGTTCTTTCTGCTTACGTTATATTCTCATACTGACCCTCAAGGTTCAAAAACAGCTTTCCAGGGGAAACAGAAGAAGGTGACGAATGAGATGTCCCCGAATGACAGAGAATAAAGAAAGCGCCAACCCTTTTCACCGGGATGTTGCAGAGAAACTCTGGAGAAACCCACACAAGGTCTCACCTGTGTAGAGCTCACAGGCAAGTTAAGATCCCGATGTCTTCATTCTCATCCACAAGGGTAGCTAGAGGGCCCTAACAGCCAAACTGGCCCACACGGAGTGTGAATCTCCCACTCTCCGAGCCTGAGACCCTCCTCTTCTGTAGACTATAATATACTGGCTTTCACTTCAAGGGCATTAATGGTATCCTGGTGGCTAGAGTTTGTACATTTTACATTGATGTAAACCTAAGAGTCAAAGTGAAAACCCATTTCTCTTGTTCAGTTCATGTTTTACAAAGTTTTCATAAGGTCATATCTCATTTTATTCTCATAGTAAGCTATAAAGTCAGGGCATATTCCAGGCTGAGGAAGGCCTTTCAATAAACCATAAGTGCCTTTTTTTTTTTTTTTAAACGAAAACAAAGCCCAGGGGTACAAAAATAGGGAAAGGAATTATAAAACCAAAGGAACTGTCCTATGTTAATTAGAGGGTTTTTTTGTTTTTGTTTTTTTTGTGGTACGCGGGCCTCTTACCGCTGCAGCCCCTCCCGCAGTGGAGCACAGGCTCTGGACGCGCAGGCCCAGCAGCCATGGCTCACGGGCCCAGCCGCTCTGCGGCACGTGGTATCCTCCCAGACCGGGGCACGAACCAGCGTCCCCTGCATCGGCAGGCGGACTCTCAATCACTGCGCCACCAGGGAAGCCCCTAATTAGAGTTTTAAAAAATTAAGTAAAATCTTTAAACTGAGCATTTACAACTAAAATTTTTTAATTGAAGTACAGCTGCTGTACAATATTATATAAATTACAAGTGTATACAAGTAAATATTTTAACTGCATCTGTTTATATCAAGTTTAGTAGCAAAAGAACATTGAGGAATCTGTGCCACTTTTATGTCACTGTCGGGGTGAAGGTCCAAGGGCAGCACAGGCAATGATTCAAGGCAGAAATGTACACACTCATTCACACTACGGCCCAGAGTCCATTTCCAAACCATGATTTAGAAAGTCTCTTGCCTCTCTACCTTTCACCGTTTCTCTAAAAGTTAAAGAGTGTTGCCTGTTTTGAACCACAAGCCAAACAGTACCTTTTGTTCTGGTTTATTGTAAGTCCAGCAAAGGCATACCTCTGAGAGACCGTGGGTTCTGTTTCAGATCACCACAATCAAGCGAATACTGCAATAAAGTGAGTCACACAAATATTCTGGTTTCCCAGTGAAGACAACGTTAAGTTTACACTACACTGTCGTTAGGCGCACAACAGCATGATGTCTAAAAAAATAATGCATACGTCTTAATTTAAAAATACTTTATCACTAAAAAATGCTAACCACCATGTGAGTCTTCAGCGAATCATAATCCTTTTGCAATATAACATCAAAGATCACCGATCACAGACCACCATAACAAATATAATCATAATGAAGAAGTCTGAAATATTTCAAGAATTACCAAAATGGGACACAGAGACATGAAGTGAGCAGATGCTGCCGGAAAAGTGGCGCCGACAGACGCGCTGGACACATGGGGTCGCCACAGACCTTCAGGCTGTAAAACACGCGCTATCTGCGCAGCGTAAGGAAACGAGATCTGCCTGCATTGAAAAACCTGATCTGACTTAAGATCCAGCAGCTCTAGAAAAGAGTCTGGAAAACAGGAATAAATTCCCAACTTACACACATTATTACCAAGAATGCTATGCAACAGAGAAATGTTGCATTCAACTCTACCTCCCTACCTGCTCATCAAGATAAATTCCTACGTGGCACCTGAAAGGCTCTCTACGGTGAAGCCACCATCCTAGTGGCCACGGCACAAGTGCACCTATGACTTTGCTACAACAACGCTCTATGGTAGACAAGCAGGGAGCACAGGCGCTCTCCCAATGCTGGTTCATTCGTGAAAAGGTCAATCTCTAGAAGGAAACTCTGTCGAGCTGACAGGAAGGGAAGGAAAGCAGAGTCTTTAGACACCTTTTGCATGTTATCAAATAGCAACCCCCCTTCAACTACATTCACCTTTTTCCAGCTTCACACGTAAAATCCGCTCCTGCCAAAAATTAAATGATGGAATAACAAGATGTCCACCAAACAGGAAGCCAATGAACAAAAAAGCCAGCTACACAGCAAGACACAGCAGAATTACACTGCTGTCTTTCCGCTGCTGGACTCAGATGACTTAAAGGGTTGCTTCGCTCTAGAAGGCCGTACCACAGTTTGGACTTTATCCTGTGAGCTGTGGGTAATAACGGGTGGATTTTGGGCGGGAGAATGGCATGATCAAGTTCTATGTTTTATAAAGGGAGTTCATTCTGGCGGCATTGTGGGAGCTGCAGTGGAGTCAGGGGGGCAGGAGGCTATGGCAGTGGTCGAGGGAAGAGACAATCAGAGCCTGGATGAAGGCAGTGGGAACGGAGAGGAGGAAGGGGAGAGAGTGCAGAGGAGCACTTGATGGCCTGGGGCCGGGTTACTGGAGGTGCGGGAAAGGCAGGGCACATGGGTGATGAAGCCAAGGCCATGTATGTAACTTCTCACAACCTATTAACTCTAAAAGAAGTTACAGTAATGTAGAGGACTCCTGAGGCTAATTACAATGGAATTTCACCTCTATTTCCTTACCTTGGCAGCAGAGTTTGATACGCCGTGTGTAACATTTCTGATAAGGCCCCCAACATTTCCGTACTTTATCAGTCCAGTCACCCCTTCAGAAACATCATTCAAAAGCCCCATGGGATTGCCAAGGAAGTCCACCGATCCCAGGATTCGAGCTGCCTGGCTGAGGAGTTCCTGTCAAACAGAGCAGGGAAAGAAGAAAACCAGCACCTGTTTATATTTGCAGATCGAGCATCCCAAGCAAAAAGGTTAGAAATCTCTCTTGTCCTCCGTTCCCACCAACACCAACAATCACCCTTTAATTCTCATCAACTGTGAGCTCCTGCCCTTCGTGAGCTCTGCCCTAAACCTCTCCCAATACTCTCAGTACTCTTATACTCTTCGAAGCCATTCAGAAGAAGAAAAAAAACTATGAAACAGGTAAGACTCTTTACAAATACTTATTAGTATATATAGCACACTCTCCTTTCCATCGCTCTACAAATAGGGAATTAGCCAGCAGCGGGGAGAGTTTGAAAAGGAAAAGTGAGGGAGGAAGCAGACCTGGAGAAGCTGGAGACCCCTCAGAGTCTGCCGAGCGGGTGGTGCATAGAGTGGGCACGTTCAGATCTACTCAGCAACCCCCCACTTCCTGTGTGCCCCCGCTGCCTGACTCCACAGTCCAGGGATATCCGCTATCTCACTCTCCTCACAGTGCAGTGGAAATATCACCGGTGAGGGAGGTCAAGGGAGGAAGCAAAGAAAGAAAGGGGGGAGATAGGAGGGAGGAAAGAGAGAAGGGAACACGCATAGGATACACTTTAACTCTCACAGCAAATAAATTTGATATGATCTTGACCCTTCTAGTCATCGAAGAGTACGTCTTAGCTTTAGATTTTGGTCTTTGCAGTCTGGATAATAAATACAAAATGGAAAATATCCAACTTGATAAAAACTTTTTAAGTTCGGCTCTAGGGCAGGATTTCATAGGCTCCAAGAACACTGATGCGGTCACTGAAAGTAGGCCCATGCCTGGCAAACAGGGTTCACATTCACAGTCTTTTGCGTTGTCATGAAAGCCTCAATTAAACCCTTAGGATTGTGACTGATCTAGTGGAAGATTATCCGTTCATAAATTGGATGCACTGTTTCAAGAGTTTCATGATGTGCGTGGACTTCATGGGCTGTGATGTGACCCATAACACAACAATCAGAGCTGAAATGTTCATCTGGGTTGTCAATAGTGACATGTCAGTAACCAGAATTCCCAAACAACTAAAACAATCATTCTGCTTATGCTCCAGCCACTAAGTACTGCTCCAAAGCTCACCTCCTGGAAATGTTTGAGGATATCATTGATGATGAATTCCTTGGTCTCATAGGGATGTACCCGAGTGAACGGATCCAGATTAATCACGGCATCTTCAAACCGAATCAATGGAAATCCCAAGGTGCTTTTGAGGGCCTAGTTAGGGGGAGAAAGGCAACGATATGCTTTAGCCATATGGTGGCCTTCCAGGGTACTGTAATTCTGAATTCCATGAAAGCTACAAGTCAAGTCAACTTTCCAATGAGAATCAAGGTTATGATATTTGTAAGTAAGGATTTTCCCCTGTAATTATAAAAGTAAAATATTAGGAAGATATATAAAAATATATAGATATATCACTCAAAGTAACATATATCACATAGAAATAAACACTCTTAGCTTTACAGCATAATCTTTCTGGTCTGTTTTGGATCTGTATGTCATGTTCTACTTTTTGACTGAAGCATACCACACATACAGAAAGGTGTACTAATCAAATGTACAGTTCAGTGATTTTTCTCAAAGTAAACACAACCGTGTAACCACCACGCAGACCAGAAAGTCGGTTATTATCCCCAACTTGGAAGCACCACACCACCACCCCCTCTTTGTGGACCTCCCATCAAGACCCCCTCTTCCCTCAAGGTAACCAGTATGCTTTTTTTTTTTTCCTCCAGTATGCTTTTTTTAAAAAATAAATTTATTTATTTATTTATATCAGTGTTTTTTTTGGCTGTACTGGGTCTTTGGCGCTGCGTGCAGGCTTTCTCTAGTTGCGGTGAGCGGGGACTACTCTTTGTTGTGGTGCGCGGGCTTCTCATCACAGTGGCTTCTCTCGTTGCGGGGCACAGGCTCTAGGCGTGCAGACTTCAGTAGTTGTGGCTCGCAGGCTCTAGAGCGCAGGCTCAGTAGCCCCGTGGCATGTGGGATCTTCCCGGACCAGGGCTCAAACCCGCGTCCCCTGCATTGGCAGGCAGATCCTTAACCACTGCGCCACCAGGGAAGCCCGTGGTAACCAGTATCTTGACTTCCAGCACCACAGCTGAGTTTTTCCTGCTTTGAATTTTATCTAAATGCAATCATCAGTATGAACTTTATTGTATGTGGCTTCTGACATCAACAGTAAGCCTGTGGGTCACTAGGTTGTTGCACACAGCTGCAGTTTAAACACAGCTGTCAGTGCTACACAGTATTCCAACATATGAATAAAACTATTTAACCACTGCTGTTGATGGAACAGTTGTGCTGTTTCCATTTTTTTGCTATTATGTATGATGCTGCTATGAACATTCTTGGACATGTCTTTTGGGGCACATTTGTACGCATTTTTCTTGAATATCTACCTGGAAGCAGAACTGCCGGGTCATAAAGAACGTACACATTCAGCCTTATAGCCTACGCTGCCAAGCAGTTTTCCAAGGCAGCTGAACTGGCTTACTCTCCCTGCAGCCGTCTATGAAATTTCCTGTTATGCTACATCCTCACCAACACTTGGTAAAGATAGCTTTTTAGAAATTAATTAATTAATTAATTTATTTATTTTTGGCTGTGTTGGGTCTTTGTTGCTGCGCGCAGGCTTTCTCTAGTTGCAGCGAGTGGGGGCTACTCTGTTGCGGTGCGTGGGCTTCTCATCACGGTGGCTTCTCTTGTTGTGGAGCATGGGCTCTAGGCACGCGGGCTTCAGTAGGCACACAGGCTCAGTAGTTGTGGCTCGCGGGCTCCAGAGCACAGGCTCAGTAGTTGTGGCGCATGGGCTTAGTTGCTCCACGGCATGTGGGATCTTCCCGGACCAGGGATCGAACCTGTGTCCCCTGCATTAACCACTGCGCCACTATGGAATTCCCAAAGATAGCTTTTTAAAAAACAAATATTCTAATGGGTGTGTAATGGTAACTCGGTGTGGTTTTAATTTCCATCTTCTTGTTGAAGGATGAGATTACGCACCTGATAATACACACATCAGCCTCGTGGATATACATTTTTGTTAAGTTCCTACTTGAGTCTTTTGCTCATTTTCATAGTGGATTGTCTGTTTTTTCCTTATAGTTTTGTAGGAGTTTTTCTTATACATTCTGTATACAAGTCTTCTGTTTCATGAATATACTGCAAGTATCTTCTCCCATTATGTGACTTGTCTTATCACTCGTTGGTGTTTTTTGATAGCAGACATTCTTAGTTTTAATGAAATCCAACTTAACAATCTTTCCCTTTATGGAAAGAACTTTCTATGTCATAGTTAAGAAATTACCTACACTAAGGTCATAAAGATATTCCCATATGTTTACTTATAGAATTTTTATTGTTCTACTCTTCACATCTAAATCTACAATCTACCTGAACGTAATTATTATATAAGTTCTAAAGCACAGATCAAGAAGCATTTTTTCCACATGGGTATCTAATCAACTGAATAATATTTATTGAAAGGCCATCCTTCCCCTTATTGTAGTACAGGGTAACTTTGTCATAAGTCAAGTGAATGTACTTATATGTGTCTGTTTTTGGATTCTCCTTTGTGTTTCATTTTGCCCTGCCTTCTGCCAATACCACACTGTCTTAATTACTATAGTTTTATAATAATTTTGAAGTATGTTAGTGTAAGCTCGCCAACTTTGTTCTTTTTCTTCAGAACTACCTTGGTTACTCTTTGCACTTTTCATCTCCAAATGAATTTTAGAATCAGCCTGTCAATCTGCCACCAAAAAAACTGCTAGAATTTTCATCAAGACTCTATTGAATCTATAGATCAATCTGAGAAGAAACGACAACTTTATAATATTGAATCTTCCAATGTATTAACATGGTGCACCCCTTTACTTGTTTAGCCCTTTTAAAATTTCTCTCAGTAATATTTAATTGCTTTCTGTGCAGAGATCTTGTACACACTTTGTTGGATTTATTCCTAGGTATCTGTGGTACAGTAAAAATGGCCACAAATTCTTTGTATCTTCTATCATTAGCAGAGTCTATTTCCCCTTCGCCTGAACCTGCACTGACCTTGTAACTTGCTTCAAACAATAAAGTGCAGCAGAAGTAACGTGCAATCTCTGAGCTTTGGCCTCAAGAGATCTTGGAGCTTCTGCTCCGCCCTTTTTGATGTTTCCACCATGTGAAGAGGCTGAGACTAGCTTCCTTGAAGACGAGAGACCACGTGGAAGGGGGTCTATTGACAGCCAACACCAAGCGCCTGACACGGTTGTAAGGTCATCTTATATACCCTTTGGTCTCAGCTGACTGGCAGGTGACTGCAGCCACATCAATAACCACAAGTAAGTCCAGCAGAAACAGCTCCCAGCTAAGTCCAGTCTAAATTGCTGACCCACAGATTTGTCAACAAATAAAATGGTTGTTTTAAACTACTAAGTTTTGGCATGATTCGTTACACAGCAATCGATGATATTGTATTTGATGTTTTCTTAATGGTGTTGTAAAGACATCCTTCAAATTTTCCTTTTCTCTGACATATAGAAATACAGCTGATTTTTGTACAATGTCTTCAGTGACCTTGTTAAATTTACTTATTTATTCTAATAACTGTATATCCTTTTAGATTTTCTAGGTAATCATGTTCTCTGCAAATAATAAAGTTTTCATTTTCCTATTCAGTCTTTATACCTTTTATTTATTTATTGCACTGGCTAGGATCTCCAGCATAACAGTGAACAGAAGTGGTGAAAATGGCCATCCTTCCCTGCTTTCAATAGGTCATCACTGTGTACGATATTTGGGGTAGCTTTTTTATGGAGACACTTTATCAGATTAAGGCAGTTCCTTTCTATTTTTTTGTTTCCTGAGTTCTTATCATAAATGGATGCTGAATTTTGTCAAGAGATTTCTGTGCAACTATTGAGATAATCATATTTTTAAATTCTTTCATTCTGCTGATGTGGTGAATGACATGATTTATTTGGAAATGTAAAGTAAACTTACAACCCTGGCATAAACCTGATTTGGTTATGATATACAGTTGGCCCTTGAACAACGCGAGGGTTAGGAGTGCCAATCCCCTATACAGTCAAAAATTCTCATGTAGCTTTACAGTCAGCCCTCCAGATCCACAGTTCCACATCCACAGATTTGACCAACCATGATCATGTAGTGCTGTATTTACTGGGGAAAAAAAAAAATCAGTATATAAGTGGACCCATGCATTTCAAACCCCATGTTGTTCAAGGGTCAACTATATTTTTCTTCTTATATATTGCTATATTTGATTTGGTAACATTTTGTCCAAATTTCTTTCTTCTATGTTTGTGAAAAAATTCTAGTCTGTAATATTCCTTTATTATCTGATTATGTTAAAAATATAAATTACAGTTTTCTGGTAAACTTCTTGAACACATTTACACTTATTTTAAATTCTGTGTCTGATAATGTCGACATCTGGTTTCTCTGTTTCTAGTGTCTGTTTCTAGCGTCTGTTTTTTCTCTTGATAGGCCTGGTAATCTGTGATGGAATGCTATACTCTGTATAAAAACTTATAGATTTTAAATGAGTCTTTAGTTTCTGGCAGGCAGTTAAAGAGGCTTATTAATCCAATCAGTGTTTTCAAGGCTGGCTTTCAGTCCTTGTAAAAATAATCTTGGTCTGTTTCCATCTTTATAAGGTTTGGTATAGTCCTTCAGCAGTCTCAACTGAAAACCAATTCCATTCCTCCCCTTGTAATCTCCCCAGCACCATAAAACTGCTAAAAGATCTATTTAGTTAGCCTCTTGGCTGCTACTTTTTGCTTGGCTTCTCTCAGACTACTTAGAAATTGGCATCTGCTTCAAGAAACAAAACAGCTCAGACTATTGGGGTTTCTGTTCTGCCTGTCCCTTCTCTGTAAGATATGAGCCCCTCCACACCTACGGTCAATTAATCTTCGACAAAGGAGGCAAGAATATACAGTGGAAAAAAGACAGTCTCTTTGGCAAGTAGTGCTGGGAAAGCTGGACAGCTGCATGTAAATCAATGAAGTGAGAACATTCCCTCACACCATGCATAAAAATAAACTCAAAATGGCTTAAAGACTTAAATATAAGACATGACACCATAAAACTCCTAGAAGAGAACATAGGCAAAACATTTTCTGATGTAAATCGTAGCAATGTTTTCTTAAGTCACTCTCCCAAGGCAAAAGAAATCAAAGTAAAAATAAACAAATGGGACCTAATCAAACTTATACGCTTTTACACAGCAAAGGAAACCATCAACAAAACGAAAAGACAGCCTACGGACTGGGAGAAAATATTTGCAAACAATGAGACCAACAAGGTCTTAATTTCCAAAATATACAAACAGCTCATATAACTCAATAACAAAAAAACAAACAACCCAATCAGAAAAAGGGCAGAAGGCCTAAGTAGACGTTTCTCCAAAGAAGACATACAGATGGCCAAAATGCACATGGAAAGATGCTCAACATCCCTAATTACTAGAGAAATGCAAATCGAAACTGCAATGAGGTACCACCTCACACCAGTCAGAATGGCAATCATTAAGAAGTCTACAAATAATAATAATGCTACAGAGGGTATGGAAAAAAGGGAACCCTCCTACACTGTTGGTGGCAATGTAAATACATGCAGCCACTATGGAAAACAGTATGTAGATTCCTTAAATAACTAAAAATAGAGTTGCCATATGATCCAGCAATCCCACTCCCGGGCATATATCCAGAGAAGACTATTTCGAAAGGATACATGAACCCCAATGTTCATAGCTGCACTATTTACAATAGCCAAGACATGGAAGCAACCTAAATGTCCATCGACAGATGAATGGATAAAGAATATGTGGTGTGTACACAAACACAAACACATACACACACACACACACACACACACAATGGAATACTACTCAACTATTAAAAAAAAATGAAACAATGCCATTTGCAGCAACATGGATGGACCTAGAGATTATCATACTAAGTGAAATAAGTCAGAAAAAGACAAATATCATATAATATCACTTATACGTGGAATCTAAAATATGATACAAATGAATTTATTTACAACACAGAAACAGACTCAAAGACACAGAAAACAAACTTGTAGTTACCAAAGGGGAAAGGGGGGGGTCAGAGGAGGATAAATTAGGGGTTTGGGATTAGCAGATACAAAACAGATGAACAACAAGGTTCTACTGTATAGCACAGGGAATTATATTCAATATCCTGTAATAACCTATAATGGAAAAGAACATAAGTATAACTGAATCACTTTGCTGTACATGTGAAACTAACACAACATTGTAAGTCAACTATACTTCAATTAAAAAAAAAAAAAAAAAGATCTGAGCCCCTCAATTACCAGCTCTCTCAGTAGCAATGGAGTCTCACTCTTGCTTGGCCAGCCCTGTGAGGCTGCCCAAAGCTTTCCTCGGATTCTCTGACTTTGGGCAGTTGCTTTCTGCTTGACTTATTTACCTTTCTCCCTACACCACTTACAAATTAAGAGTTGTCTCAAAAATAAAACCAGAGTAAATGCTGGGCTCACCTTATCCAGTCTCCTTCCTCTCATAAATCGTGGCCCCTCAAGTACTGGCTGTCTTGGTAACTTTCCAATACCTTCAAACAGACTTTTGGGCTTTTTTCAATCTAGCTTTCTTTGTAGTTCTCAGCTGGTTTGGGTCTGCTATAAGCCAGTTAACAATTTTTGGATATGGCCTATTTTCCAATTAACAATTTTTGGATATGGTCTATTTTCCAATTATATTTTTATTTAACATGATGGACATTTTAGGGATTTTAGAGAGCATGCCAAATACTCTTCTTTTTTTAAACGTAAAAACACTTTTCCATGCTAATAATGTCAGTAAATCTCTCATCTACTTGGAATTTATTCTTATACAGAGTGTGAATAATAAATTTGATTTTATATTTTTCCATATGGCTAATTAGTCCAATAGCATTTATGAAAACATCTATATATTCTCCACTGAATTGAAATAATTTAATATAAATGTGCAATTTACTGGACTTTCTATTTTATTTTCTCACTTATTTTTTAATCCTTCAGCATGTATTTTCAGAGTCTGCTTTAAATTCTTCTGGAACAAAAGCATGTTTAATTGAAATGAAGTTATATAATTGAAGAAAACCTAGATGAAATTGTCTAAAACCAGAGTGGGAGAACTTTTCTGTGACTCAAAATTCAGATTCAAAAGGCAAAAGACTGATAAGTTTGACAACATAAAATAGAAAGCTTCTGTATGATTTCAAAAAACATACGCACGCCAAAAGCAAAGTAAAAACGACAAATGAAAAACCAAAGAAAAAATACTTGCAGCTTTTAACAAAGACAAAACTTCTATAAAGAGCTTCTAAAATAAGAGGAGATAAAAGACCTATAAAATGATTTTTAAAATGGACAAGTGATATGACCAGACAGTTTAGTTCACAGAGGAGAAAAATGGCCCTTTTTAATAAACATATGGGTTAGGAGAAGAGAAGAAACAAACAGAAGAATAACAGGAGAACCAGCAAGGACAACGCCAAGAACAGGGAGGTCAGCAATATCAAATATGGCAGAGGATCTGACAAAGATGAGGACAGAAAAAAGCCCACTGCATCTGGTGCCTTGGGAAGTCACTCGCAACCTCCTACTAAATTTCAGGACAAAACATTTCGGAGATTAAGAGCATCCTCAAGTTAATTCAGCCTAACACTCTTATTTCTTTAAAGAAATAAAACCAAAGGAACGTTAAGTGGGTGGCCTAAACTCCTGTAGCTAGTTATTAGTAGATCGGAGACTTGAACATGCTCATTTTCACAACCACAACTACCTAACAGGCAGAAAGCATGAAGACCAGAAAAGAGGATTATTTTACTTCTCCTGAAAAATGTTCTGCTATTCATTCTTGAATGTCTCACCCACGCACATGGTGAGTGATGATGAAGTGAGCAGGCACTATTCTCCCCATTTCACTGACACAGAAACCGAGGCCCCGTAGCCTCAACTGCTTTGCTCAGACCCACAATAAATAGATATGCTAGTAGAGCCAGGTACTGACATCAGTTCAGCAGTTTGTTTTGTCAATACAACTCTGAGCATTACTTTCTTCTCAGAAGAGAGGAAATGAGATCAAAGCAAAGGCATACAGCAAAAAGCTTTGTACCCCAACTTTCTCATTGCAACCAAACAGTGAAGAAGGAGAACCACACATAACACAAAGACTTTGAAACCTCTACTAAGTTGTCAAAGCCCTCATGAGAGACACTATCCCCTTTCTGAGTGGCTAACGTGCTTTGTCTGAACCAAGGAAGTATTCTGGCCTTTCAGTAAAAATGATCTTTACCTGGTACTGCTTTGGGGCCTCCCGCATTTGAAAAAGCTGAGATATGGCACACTGGTATGAATTACTCTGCCACTTTCAGGTTGTTCTGGTGAGTCAAAGTACAGGAGATGAGAGTTTCCCTCTTTCCGAGCCAAACAGGGCTTTTTCTTGTAGTAACTGAATGACTAATCAAATACAGTAGTATACAAAGTTGATGCTTATTTACCCAAGTAGCAGACAGTTTCCTGTTATAAAATGGATTCTGGAGAAAGCAATCTGTGCTCATAAGTTCCTAATAAAAATAGGAAAATGTCTATTCCTACTTCCGCCAGATAAAAACCGCTGAAGTCTTCCAGAAACTTTATAGAGTTGAAAGAAGAAATACCTGTCCATATGCCATAAGGTCTCAGATCACAAGCTAGTCCCTGGGCCATGTCCTTTCCTTTCTTAGTTTATCCTGCACTAAACAAAACTGTCTGGAATTCATTCTTTAAAGGTTTATTTATGGTACATAGAGACTGTTTATGTGAAGCAGGGTATTTGCCCACTTGCCTCTTGGGACAGTGTTTAAAACTACAGGGATATTTCCCTCTCTGGCACTTTCTGAAATACAATTAACAATACTGGATCTTTTTTCCTTTTAACAAATCTGGTTTTTATTTAGGGAGGGGAGGAAAAAGTAAAGGGTCTGAAGTTTCCCAACAAATTATTTCAAGCCTTTGAGAAGACAGTTTTAGGCTTTTTAAATAGTGTCTTTGTTTGAAATTCCCCCTCACCCCCACCCTCTTGCTCTCCGACCATTAAAATGTGGGTTTTCTTCCAAACTAGATTGCTCAATTAAAGCCCTTCTTTTGTAATACCCCAATGCTCTAAATGGGAAAAGGGCTGCTGTAGGCCACCTTATGAAACCTTTTAAAGGCTCCTGGACTCTTTTGATCTTTAAGAAAACTGAAAGAACATATAAACTACCTGGCACTTTCAATATTATTCTGCTACTCTCTGACATGCAAACTTGGGAGAATAATGGCGAATGGGTGGGTGGGGGAGAACTATTATCTCCCCCTTCTTCCATCGCAGAGTAAGGAATCCAATTGAGATAGCAGATGTGAAACTGCTTTGAGTCCTTCTGAACAGACACTCTATCTGGCAATAATGTACCCTCGGTGTAAACCTGAAGAGACTTCCCTCTGAGACTTCTGACAGCCTCGCTTCTGGCCTGGAGTCAAGAGAATCAAGATAATTATGCCTTCAATACCAAAGACATGGTTACCTTTTAGTCAGACTCTTATGATTCCTGCTCTGGGACAGGACTCCATTTCCTAAGCACATACTTTTAGCCGTTACATATTCATCTCAAAGAGCAGACTGCTCTTCCTAAGAGCTACTAATAAAGGGATATTACTCTGTTAGAAAACTATTTGAATAAATGACATTATTTTATGAGTCCCAGACTCCTCGAGGAGAAGGCAAGACACAATAAAATGGTGACTTCTGTAAGCTGAGAATTTAACTCTGACATCCCAATTCCCAGCACCCTGTTTGAAACATTAAGGTACCACATTCAGGGTGTCCCCCGCCCCACACCTCATAATGTGGCTGCTCCACTGAATCTGTTTAGCAATCATCTGAAAAATGCCTTGAAAATGTTCCTTCAATATAGCGCCAAATGAAACACTCAACCTAGACGACTCCCAGTGTATTGCATGCAGGGTGAGCGTGCAAGCATCAATACCAAGGAACTGGGGGCCTGAAGCTACTTCAACTGTAGAAAATCATACTGCATTTGTTAGTGTGGGGGGAAACCTTCTACCAGGAGCAATTTGGAAGGAACAATTAGGTGTCTGTGTTTCTTAGTAAGATGATTCAGAAAACAAGAAGTCCTTAACTCTCAGGAAATGCTTGACACTGGTTTGTTGGGTGAGTGCCAAGTGTTCTGGGGGAATATGTACTTTATCAAACAAACCCATTCCAAAGGGTCACATAAGTCAAGTGGATACTTGTGGATATTAGCAAGATAGTGGTTTTCCCATGGTTTCCCCCCCACTCCCATGCTAATTATAAGTATCTTTAGTCTCCTGGGAAACATGAAGTTAAAGCTAATTAAGCAGACAGGACAGTCCATGGAGAAGGCCCTGTTCTCAGGATGGTTGCAGGAGCTCCCCGGTCCCGACCTGCATTCCCAACTACTCATCCCGTTTGCTGCCTTAATGAAGCAGTCACCCTTGCCCTGTCCTTACGCCGAAACGACTTGATTTGGACCAGACTACTGACTTGTTACCTATAAGTCTATTTTAGAAGTTGTGAGCTGGCAAATCGTGGGCCACATGAGGCCCACACATGTGTTTTGTTAGGTCCACAAGGCTTAAAAACAAAAACAAAAAAATTCAAATCGGTTGCCAACATTTAAAAACCAGGAGATTCCACATAAAAATCCAGATTTCCGGCTTCACTTTAAAAAATCCGAAGATCTGGCAACACTGGGTTCACATTCCCCCGTAACAACTGGCTGGAGCTGAGCTGCACTGCCCCCTTCAGATGAAGAGAGCACACTCTGAGGGCCATGGTGCCCCCGGGGCTGCTTCGCCAACTTCACTGCTGGCACAGTTCCTGCAGGCATGGAAATGTATGACTCCAGGTTTATTACTTACTTGTCCACATCTCTAGCTACTCCTGTTCAGAAAGAGAGACCACCCTGCAGCATCTTAAAGGAGGCAGCATGGGGCAGTGGGAGAGCCTTCGACCGGTGGTTAGTGGGGAGGTAGATGCCCCGATACCCATCTTCAAGTGCAACAGAGGAAAGAACCAGAAGTAAGGGGTGCAGGCTGCAGGGAGGCAGATGTAGACTCCGCCTAAGGAAGGACCTTCCAACAATCACCTGGGTTCTACTCCTGCTCCAACTACACAGGCTTCAGTGACAAAACACTGTGAACTCCAATATCCTTGTTCATCAAGCAAGGGGATCATTAAGGACTCACAGAGCTCTAAAATCCTCCGCCTCCTTATGTTCTAAGGGACAGCACAGCAGAGGGGTAAAATGTATATAAACTTTAGAGTCAGATAGGCTTGGATTTGAATTCTAGAAGCATCCCTTAATTTTAATAGATTTTACTGCAGAAAATAAAGATGGTATTCAGACTGTATCTGTCAAGTGCATATCCAGATGCTCTGTAGGAATGTCCCATCCTAATATGGTGGGTAGGGGAGGCCACACCTTGGTGGGTAAGTGACCGCGTCATCCTTGAAGGTGGTACACATTTCCACCGTCAACCATTCAAAAAGAGGTGAGTACTTAGGAGGCGAGAAGGAGGGCAGGCAGGACTCGGGCACAAAAAGAAGATATTGTCTTGGCTACAGCTTTTCTCTCGAGTCTGGGAGCGGCCCTAGGAAAGGAGGCTTTTACCTCGCTGAGATGAGCCAAGAGCTAAGCAGAGGGCAGATGGGGTTTTATGTAATTCTGTGTTTACTCTCTTTCGTTACTCTTTAGCAAAGTCATACTTAAACATTACAAAAAAGAAAAGAAAAGGAAAATACAGTTGACCCTTGAACAACACACTTAGTTTGAACTGCATGGTCCACTGACATGCGGATTTTTCAACAGTTTACTCGGATGCAGAACCGCACGTAACGGAAGTTATACGCAGACTTTCAATTGCGAGGAGGGGTGGGTGCTCCTAACTCTCACACTATCCAACGGTCAACTGTGCATATGTACATACACATACGAGTCGATAAAAGTTCTCAAAAAAGAAAATCTGTAAAAATATCTGCTACAAATGATGATGCTGGACGGAAAAAGCCAGTGGTAAACACACTCATTCTTTTCCAAGGAGAAGTCATTTTTAAAACTTACCCAGCTAGCAGCTCACCTTGAGATCCAGTGGTAGCTTGTTGGAGGTGAACACGCTCAGCTTGATCTGGGGGATGCTGATTTTGAGATTTTCAAAGTAGTATCGAATTGGCGTCCCACCTTGCTCAGCTGTCTTTTCGTGGAGGTTTTCATCGTATTTTTCCACCTCTGGTACAAAGGTAGAATTGTTTTCTTGAAAAGTAAGTTTCCTCTGAAGTCTCATGATTCAAATACTTCCGTTCACATTGAAAAGAAACTCACAGAAAAATGTAAACGTCTATTTGTCTAAATTTAATTTTTTAGGGCTCAGTAATATGTACAGTATCCTGATGCCATTTCTTTGTAAAAGTAGATCTGGTTCATGTTGCTGATCCAAAAAGTACAATAGCTTAATCTTTTGATTTGTGACTCTATTACCATCTGGCAGATATCATCTCTGGAAAAAATAATCCAGGTGGGAAAGCCAAAGGTCATGGGTGTGCTTGATGGCAATGCGTTTTCTAGAAACCATGTCGTTACCATTATTATCATAAATGACCCAGATTATCTGAATTTATTTCAGAAAATGATATCTAAATAAGTACTTGGAGTGTAGATTAACTGGATCATCATGAACAACATGACCAATTAAATGATGAATCTGAGCGAAACATAATGCCTTGAAAAGAAACAGGCAGCAGGCTATAAAGAACCAACATCACGACAAGTGGCTCTCTCTCCCAAACAGTGGACATCATTTAAATAGCAGAGTGGAGGCCGATTTCTCACTTGTTATCTCATGAAGCAAAAGGGATGAACACAGGCTAAAACACAGCAATGTGCTCTTCAACTTGATGCTGTCCCCACACCCATGTGGGCAGCTTATTTGCACTTGGATTCATGTGCTTTTAGAAACAAAACCAAAGAGACTGTACATATCTACATATCAAACAAATTTATACTGTAAGCTTTTATATAGTTCTATTTATAGAAAGAAGGGAATAGGTTAAAAAAAAAAAAAAAAGATACCGCAACAGAGATAGGCTTATCTGTATTCAGGGAACAGGAATAGTTATAGAAGGCAGAGGAGATTCCTCAATGAAAGGCAGGCAAGGATTTTACAAAAGAGTCTAAATCCACTAGACAATGCTTGGGGAGAAATTTATTTAGAGCAACTTACAAGAAAAGCGTGTCCAATCAAATTTAAAGTAAAACTTCCCAGGAAGGTACCAAAAGAGAACAGATACCTGGCAGGCAGGCTCAAGTGGCTCTCTGAACACAAATAAACACTGGTGTTCTGACCCAAAGTGGAGAACGCAGCACTAAACAGACAGGATCTGCTCCTGATCCCAAAGACACTTACTTAAAGCTTAAAGTCTAAGTCTGGGGTAAACAGAGCAAAAATATCTTTCTTGCACTGTGGGCGTGTATGTTCATATGTACACACGTCCCCAGGGATTTTTTCCCCCCTTTAGCCTACATGGGCAGATAAACATTAAAAGTCTCTATCTTACCATTTCTTTAGGCTCAGTATTTAGTTTAGTCTTCAAAAGACTAAGCATTACTGACTTCTTTCTAAGCTGTATATACAGTCTAGCAAAGGCCATGATGAGGCATCTAAAATAAAGAGACGACAGCTACATAATTTCTGTGGCACTGCTGGAAAATTTAGGTCTTTCAAAAGCTTATCCTACTCCCCTCTCCAAAGAAGAGTAAAGTAACTAGAAACATTTGTAATTACATTAAGGCATAAGGGTATGGATGTGAAAAAAAGTTAAGGAGTTGAGGCTAGCCAATTTTTTTCCTCAGCTAAACCCAAGGAACTGCCGAAGGGATTTCTGATTCTTGGCCCTGAATCTGTTTAATAAACAAAGGTTAGGAAACAAAGTGGTTTGCTAAATGACTAACATCATTTCTGCCATCTTAAAGCAGATGAGTCAAAAAACATGAGACAAAGAGGAACAATATACTGCCTCCCAAAAGCTTGCCCCTGGGTATGCCGGGACACCAGAGACCCTTGGAGCAGCTTCTTCCGTACACAGATACACCTCAATACCTGTCAACAAGCAATACTTAGAAAGAGAACTGAACCACAAACCTTAGCTTCCCAGCTCAGACTATGAAGTGGATAGAGAGCTTGCCAGGCATTCAGAGGCCACCTATTTTCACAAGCAGACTAAAAAATGCCACCCTTGGGCCAATTCCCAGATACACACCTAGAACATTCGACATTACCTGATTCTGCCTGATCGTAGCCAAAGAAACTCAGCAGCTTGAGGAGCAGTTTCTCCTCAATTTGTACCGTGAATCTCTGAGCCGTGACCATCAGATGCTAGAGATAAAGAAATTCTGATTTACAGTGCGAATGCCAGAGGAACTCTCATCCGCGCCCTAAGAAGGCCCCCGTGATACGGCGTGGTCTCTTTACTTGTGTGATTTCATAATCATACTGCCAAATTTTTTCTGGCTCATCTCTCTCTACACTGTTATAATGAATCAAAAATTCCAGAAGATGTTTAGTAGACGATTCTCCATCCTATTGCTTGGTTCCCAGGGCATCTGTGTCTGGTTAGTCAGGATTATACTTTCAGATGCACTGTGGTATATGGTACTGAGCTCACATGGACAGCAGCTAGTTTAAGGAGCAGAGCTGGGCTTGTGAATTTGAGGGCCACAGGCAGGCTTGACCCCACTGGCGCTGGTGACAAAGGACCAGAAACATGAGAAGCAATGTCTTAGCTCCCACTTTTCCAGAATTTGGTGTTGTAACGCTAGCCTGTACATGAAGACTACTCCAGGAAAGAAAGTTGATCACTTCTGAATGGTCTGCTTTTAGTAAATAGTGTGGCAGCTTACAGAGGAGGATGCCTGTCCCAAGGGCAGGCCCCTCCTATCCCTTGTCCAGTAGTCTTGGATTATTATTTTTTTAATTTATTTTATTGAAGTATAGTTGATTTACAATGTTGTGTGCTAATTTTTGGATTATTATTTTAATAATATATCGAGATCATGCCTGGTCACGAGCAATCTAGAAGATGCTACACTTTCCTGCAGAGACTTCACGCTGATGAATACAGACTCTGGCCCCTATGGATTCCGTACTATTGCCCGCTGAATCATCGACAACACAACTGAGAATCTGAAGTTTTAAGAGGAGTTTCCATCAATTCCGCTACACAATGTATCGAGTCGCTTAGTGCCTTACCCCCACTGGACTATTTCCATCCACAGCCTGAACTGCTGCTCTGAGCCTTGGCTGCGAGAGGACAAATCAAGCCCACCAGCCTACCTTGTAGATGTTGGTCAGCGCACTCTTACTGGGGAACTTCACCGTGTTCACTTGCACGGCAGGGCCTGTCTCAATGACCTCATTCTCATTGCTCAGTGGAGTCACAAAGAGCATGAAGGGCTGCGTGGTGCCAAGGAGCTGATTGTCCACCTAGGACATGAAAAAGCAGCAACAAAAACAGGCAAATTGCTCAGTTTTCATTTTTACCTTTAACTAGGTCTCACAATATGCAGGTCATTCAGAAAGTACTTTTGGAAATATATTCTCACTAAAACCAGCAACAATAATAGCAATAGTTAGGAGCTATACTTTATCTGGTGAGTGCTGTGTGCCACGCACCGAGCTGGTCCCCTCACAAGCATTATCTCAAGTCCCACAACGGCCAGCCCGTCCAAGTTATCAAACTCAGGGCTCTGCTGCATCCTCACCACAACCTCGTGGGGATCATCACTGTCCTCATGTCACAGACAAAGAAGCTGAGAAGAGAGTCCCCTGCCTAAGGCTGCACACCTAGTCAATGACAGAACGAGAACTTGACTCCACTTCTCTCTGTCCCCAAAGCGAACGCTCTCAACCACTAGGCTA
Organism: Neophocaena asiaeorientalis asiaeorientalis; assembly: GCF_003031525.2. Taxonomy (NCBI): domain Eukaryota; kingdom Metazoa; phylum Chordata; class Mammalia; order Artiodactyla; family Phocoenidae; genus Neophocaena; species Neophocaena asiaeorientalis. The sequence continues at coordinate 6,368,812 of NW_020173679.1, forward strand.
TCAATGCTTCTCTTGCTCCAAATTCCCTGAAGAACTCAAACGAGAGAATCAGTAGCAGATGGCTACCAAATGGGCACAGCTGCCCATCCTAAAGTCAACTCCCTTCTAGGAATGGAGTGACGAAAGCAGTGGCACCAGGGACTGCTCTATTCATCCCCACATCAGCACCATCACCGAGAACACACTCTCCACACTCAGGTAAGTTTATGGACATCCGGAGGCTCACGGCAGGAAGCATCTCTACTTTGTTTTGCCCTAAAGGCCCACACTTGGAAGAGGAAAGAGGAGAGAACATGTGTCGGGTACCCCTAAGCATACTTCCTACACATCACCTAACACATCCCTCACTACAACCCTAAAGGTTAATTGTTATTCCTCCCCATTTTACAAACAAGAAAACAGAAGCTTATAGAAGTTAAACTACTTGCCCACACTATTACTACTATTATATTCACCAGGTATAATAGTAAGCAGGAGAGTTGGGATTCAAACGCAGGTATTTCGAGCATCAAGCCCTTGACCTTTCCATTGTATCACATGGGTTCCCACAGAACCATTTTGTACAGTCGCTGCAGATGGTCCTTCTGTTGGCTTTCAAGGTGCAGAGAGAAGGGCAAGGGACCTAGAACGCTTCTTCTAACTTCCATTCTTGCCTCCTACCATGTGCTCTCTATACAGCAGCCAAAATGATCTTTCAAAAACACAAATCATGTCCCTCCTTCCTGGACACCCTGCAGTGGCTTCCCTTATCTCCTAGGACAGGACAGCACTCCTCAGCACAGCCTCCAAGGGCCCACCTGATCCAGTCTCACTACATACCACTCTCCTCCAGGCTCGCCACCATGCCTGCACACAAGCCTCCCCATTGTTTCTCAAAGATGGGCAAGTCTCTCCTCCGTCAGAATTTTCCGGAACATTTTCCCCATAGTATACCTTTTGTCTGGTTTTCTCATTCTATTCTTCCAAGTTCGGCTCAGCTCCCACTTCCTCAGGAAGACCCTCCCAGGCCACCTTACCTAAAGCAGCAGCATCCCTCTTTATTCTCTCACAGCGGTTACCCCAGGTTGGAATTATTTATTTGCTTGCTCGCTCACTTATTGGCTGATTTCTTCCCTAGTCTGTTAGCTCAGAGAGCAGAAACTTCATCTTTTGAGTCATGGTGGTATCTCCAGAGCCCAGTGCCATGCCCAGCACACAGATGATAACTCAGTTAGAATTCACCCAGTGAGTGAATCACCTGTCACACCCAATAGAAACGACAATAAAGTCTCACCTTACTCTGACCTCTTCTTTGTTCTTTACCCAAATACATTTGACACAAGTGTACTAACTGCGAATTTCTGATTCTTGTTTCAGTCTCCCAGTTAGATTTAGACACTCCCGAAGGGTGGGACTATATCTTCTGTTCTTAAAAATTTTTCCTCATAGCACTGTAATCACAGTAAGCTCTCAAATCTATTTATTTTCTACAATTTACAGCACACATGAAATCAAGAGGTACTACAGGAAAACAAATCTTTAATTACAGTAAAAAGTCAATGAAATTAATGAACAGCAAATGATTCCTTGGATCTTCTCTGGAAGATCAAAAAAGAAAGACAAGGAAATAGAGGTGGCAAGATATTAACTTTTTATCCTCAAACAAATGGAAGGTCATTAGCCTGAACTCTTTGCTATTTGTGATATATGATGAAAGAAAAAATTCTTCTGAAAAGGGGTTTTGGCATGATAATCCTTTAACATTTTTTTGTAGTGTGGATCTGCTGGAAATGAGTCCTTTTAGCTTTTGAATGTCTAAAAACACCTTTAATTCACCCTTGTTTTTGAAAGATATATTTGCTGGGCACAGACTTCTAGGTTGGCAGGTTTTTTTTTTCCTTTCAACACTTTAAAGATGTTGCTTACCATATTCTCACTTGCATTGTTCCCAATAAGAAACTGGCTGTCATTCTCACCTTTGTTCCTTGTGAGGAATGTGGCTTTTTTAATCTGGATGCTTTATCACTGGTTTTGAATAATTGATTATGATGTACCTTGGTACAGTTTCCTTCATGTCGTATGTGTGGCAGGGCAGGGGAGAGGCACAGGGGACGGTGTGAATGTGGATTTGTGTTTGAGCTGCTTCTGTGAGTTTATAGTTTTCATTAAGTTTGGAAAATCTATGGTCAAAATCTTTTTTTTTAAAAAATAAAATTGAATTTAATTCATGCTTTTAATTTTTTTTTAATGTTTATTTATTTGGCTGCATCGGGTCTTAATTGCAGCACATGGGATCTTCATTGCAGCATGCGGGATCCTTCACTGTGCCACACGGGCTTCTCTCTAGTTGTGGCATGTGAGCTCTAGAGCACGCCGGCTCAATAGTTGGGGTGCACGGGCTTAGCTGCCCCTCGGAATGTGGGATCTTAGTTCCCCAACCAGGGATCAAACCCACGTCCCCTTTGTTGGAAGGCGGATTCTTAACCACTGGACCACCAGGGAAGTCCCTAATTCATGACTTTTAAAAGTTATTCATGTTTTAAAAAAAGAAAAAAGGCAGACATTTACCTAACAACAAGAACAAAACCCTCTAACAAACATAATAATTACAAAATTCCTTCTAATTTTTTTTTTTTTTTTTCCTGTCTCCTCTCTCTCCTCTGGGGACTCCAATTATCCATATATTAGGTTGCCTAAAGTTTTCTCATAGGTCACTGATGCTGGTCTCTTTGTGGGTTTTTTTCCCCTTGGATTATTTTTCTCTGGGTATTTCAATTTGGACAGTTTCTCTTGTTATGTCTTTAAGTTCACTAATCATTTTTTCTGCACTGTGTCATCTGCTACAGATCAAATCCACTGTTTTTTCCATTCCATTTTAATCTCTAGAAGTTTGATTTGAGATTTTTATATCTTCCATGTCTTACTAAACTTTTTGAACATGTAGAATAGAATACAGTTACAATGAGTTTTAATGTCCTTCTCTGAAAATCCAAACATCTGTGCTAGCTCTGGGTTACTTCTGAATGATTATTCTCCTCATTATATACTGTGTTTTCCTACCCCTTTGCACACCTGGTAATTTCTGATAGGATGCCACATACTGTGATTTTTGCTTTGTTGGGTGCTGGATGTTTCTGTATTTCATTAAATCTTGAGCTTTGTTGTTCAGGGACATGGTTAATTTACTTGGAAACAGATTTGATTCTTTCAGAGTTTCCTTCTGTGTGACTGATTTGTTAGCTAGGTCTGGAGCAGTGCTCAGCCTAGGGCACACAGCTCACCACGGAGGCCCAAGACTTTCTGGAAGGCTCCTCCCAATGTCCCATAATTATCAGTTTTCCCAGTGTGGCTGGTGGTGAGCAGCCGGTGCTGTGACCAGTGCTATGGCCCTTTCAGATGGTAGGCTCCTCTCATCTGTCCTTTGCTGACCATCTGCAGGGCCCTCTGCAGAGCTCCTGAGATTTCTTTCTGTGCAGCATGCTCCTCCCAGGTCTGCTGTCCTATGAACTCTGGCTCCCTTGGTCTTAGGACTCTTAACCCTGTTCAGCTCATCCACTCTGCTGGGTTCTGTCTCAGTCTCTCGCCTGGTGACATGGCCTGGAAACTTTTTCACGGCAGCAAGCTGGGGTGATTGCAGGGCTCACCTCTTCTGTTTCCCACCTCTCAGGGATCACTGTCCTTTGTTGCCTGATGTCCAGTGTCTTGAATCTGTTGTCTCCTTACTTGATCTGGATTTTGGGGGTGTTTCAGATAGGAAAGTAAATCAGGTCTCTGTTACTCCACCTTGGTCGGAAGCACAAGTCCACTTCCCTTGTTTTTCTCCCTATGGTGAACTTCAGTTCCTCTAAATTATGGTTAGATGATTTCCGCTGTTTTCTCTATTGGCAAGATGAGGGACCATGGGTCACCTTCCTCCATGCCACCTTGACCAAGTTATCTAAGTTACTGATGGACTAGCTGCTATATTCAGAATTCTGCTCTACAGAAAAATTAGTAAAACAAATATAGGTAAAAGAATTCTTTTCATAAAACGATTTTCTGAAGACCGTAAGAAATTTGTGCCAAAGTACTAAAGTTTTTAGAACATCAGACACTGATCTGGTCGGCTGTTCAGCAGGAAGAAAAGGAGATCAACAAGTCCTAAGCACCCCCCTCTCACCTGTACATCCCGTATGCTGAGTTCTAGCATATGACTGGTGGCCAGCTGTGTGTAGTGCACATTGATTCCCGTAAGACTTGCAAAGACCAGTTCTTCTGGCACTTTATTAATTAAAGACAACCCAATTCCACCTTCTAACTTCACAAGCACCTGAAAGGAAACCAAAATATGGCACACTGACAGTTTAAAACAGAGCTCAAGGTAGCCAGGAGAGGACAAGGAAATAAATGGCTTTAAATCCCTCTACTTTGCCTCTAAGCAGATGAAAACCACGTAGGAGCTGTATTACTCACCTTGACGGCTCAAATTCCATCATCTCACTAGAAGCCTTCCTCTCTAGGCACACTCCCCACCCCAACCAGAACTCCACAGTGATATGATAACACCTCTACCGGAGCACTGATGACATTCTGCATCTCATTACAGGAAAATAATCATTTGAGAATCTTTGTCCCTATTTGAGAGACAAGCTCTTATTAAGTTATTCACCAAACTTCTATAACATCCAATACGGTGCTTTACATACAGGTGTTTTTTTTTTAAAGATTACTGAATAAATATGGAATAAGTGTGCTTTTTCGCACTTATCTCATGCTCCTTTCCACACTTTTCACTTTCTTTCCAATGCCCAAACAGGGCCAGGGAAACGAAGATGTCAGAGTCAACTGGGGCCAAAAAGATAAAACCTAGTTTGCTTATTCTCAACCTTCACTCCTATTTAAATTCAAATAATTTAGCTTTCTTTATTTTCATCTTACTGTAACAACATTCGTTACATTCTGATTTGACCTGAGCTGTCATTTAAGTAACATATTTACACATTCATGATGTGATAACACTAAATACTATGAAGTAACACTGATACTTAGAAGTCACAGAGGTCAGAAAGAAAAGAGAAGGTCCCAACTGAGAAAACCAAACAGGAAAATTCTAAACAAATTTGTAATGAAGAAATGACCCTGCAATAGCTAATACGTACTTCCAATTCCTGCTCTGTGTCTGGATTCTTTAATTTCTGCAGCTCTTGATCCATAACAGGAAGTTCATCCACTTCGTATGATGAACGGTCACTTTTCCGTTGAGAGAAATCTGTTATCTGCGGTCAAATAAAACACTGTACTTACTAAGAGGGCTCAAACTTCCACTGTGAAACCCACTCCATACCAATTGTGTAAGTCAAAGTCACTATATGCTCAATAATCCTATGGAAGTTAATGGTTCCCAAAGCACTGCTAAGGTAAGAATTCTATAATAATGAAGCAAATTTGGTCTTGAGTCTCTATGACTAACACCAAGCTGCAGGCCTGGAGAGCTTCATACACTGGCAGTTAGGCATCTGTAGGTGATCTAGCATATTATAGCTCAAGTCAAAACACGCAAACCTCAGGATCAAGGCACTCACTTTTTGCCTTAAGAGAAGGGTGCTTTTTAAAGAGATATTGTGGATTATGGTGTACTATCTCAGAGAATTTGCTGTTACACAGCAACATCTTTTCTTTTTCCTTAACTCTAATTCTCCATGCCTGATAAATCCATTATCTCCAGCACAGAACTCTCCCTGAGCTACAGACCCATACTTTCACTGACTTCCGGACACCTTCCTGTAGATACCATACACTTAATAAGTCCAAAACTTAACTCCTCATTTCCCCCCAGAAGTCTGCTCTGTGTACATCTCTTAGTGATGGAGGTTATCATCCTCCTTGTTGCCCAAATCAAAATCCTGAAGGCCATTCTTGACTCCTTCCTCTCTCTCATCTGCATATTCGAGCAATCACTAAGTCTGACTGACTCTACCCCCTAACAAGCTTTCATTTCTATTCATTTCTCTCCAACCTCCTCCTCATGTCCACCTCCCTGCCATGTATTCTAGTTCGGGTCACCATAATCTCTCATCCAGATCCCTCCAAACTGGCCTTTCTCTGTCTCCAGTTTCACTCCAATTCTCCACACTGCAGCCAAAGTGAGCAAGTTAAAATAAATTTCTGATCGTGTCACTCCCTGACTCTTTGTTGCCATAGAAAAAACACAAAATCTTTAGCATGTATCAGGCTTTTCATGTTCTGGCCCCTGCTTCAGTCTCCTGCCTATTTCTTAGCATATTCTATGTGCCACTTGGATCACTCTCCTTTATCTCCAGGCCTTCAATGGAGATATTTAACTTCCCATATAGATATAATTTACTTATTTTGTTTATTGCTCATGGTTTATCTACTCCACTAGAATGTAAGCTCCAAGATGGCAGGGAACTTTGTTTGTTCACTAGTCTAGGTTCAGTACCTAGAACTGTGCCTGGCTCTAACAGGGGCTCAGTAAATAACTGGTGAACGAATACTCTCATTCTTAAGGCACAGCCCCTCCACCTTTCCTTCTTGATTTGGCTAACTCCCTTCAGTTAACATTTAGATCTCAGCTTAAGTGCTACTTCTCTTAGAAAGCCCCTGCCAGTCTCCAAATCTGGGCATACAAATCCTTTCTAGATACTCCCCATAGCACCCTCCACTCCTACTTTCATAACACAACATGTTAATTATCCGATTAGAGACCTCATATATCTCCTTGTTGTCAATGTTATTAATATGTCAATTATTTAAATATATAATAAACATATATAACGACTGATAATAATATGTACTGTTCTTGGCATTATCTTCTTTAATTCTTACACTTTTTTTTTTACTCATTCTTTTTTATTATTATTGAAGTATAGTTGATTTACAATGTTGTGTTAGTTTCAGGTGTGCAGCAAAGTGATTCAGTGATACATACATATTTATCTTTTTTTTCAGATTCTTTTCCCTTATAAGTTATTATGAAATAATTCTTACACTTTTTAAAAATCATCTTGTATTTTACTTACACTCTGATTCTTATAACAACTTTGTGAGGCAGGTCTTATCCCCACTTTATAAGGACACGCCATCCTCACATCCAGCACAGATACTTCAATAAACATCTGCTGAATGACCGACCATGCAGGGGCGGGGGGAGCACAATGAGACTCAGGTCAGTTCTTACGATAAATCATTACCTGGAGCGCTCTAGTTGGTCCATCTGGGATGACCCTGATGGACAACATTCCAGAACCAGGCCTCATTTTTTGGTTAATAAATTGTTGTTCAGGTGGAACTGGCCCCAAAAGCTCCATGGATGTGTCCGGACCAAGAACAACTTCAGCTCCGTCAAACAAACCAGAAAGCCCTCCTTTGGCCTACAGGACAGAGTAAAGATGTGTAAGAAAAGGCAAAGGCACTGACTTTGACAATTTAATATGTCATTTCAAACAAGTTAGCAGATTTAAACTCTCTTCTGAAGGGTCATGGTCAACATATAGCAAAGCATTTACTGTTTTTTCAGCTTTACAGATGATAAAGAACAGGAGGATTACTTGGGCAAGATGGAAAGTTATGCTACATGAATGTAGGGAATTCAAGGTAAGATAATTCCATGAGTATAGTATATTAGTTTAGTAGTAACTTCTAGTCATTAAGATAAGCTTAAAAAAAAAAAAAGTACCAAAAACCCTATTTCTCTGAGTATTCTCACTAGGGTTTGCTTCAAAAGCTGAAACATTCTGAAAATTTTAAAAGTATCACTATCACTGAGCTTTCCAATAAAAAGCAAATTCTGGAGTTGAAAACCTCCCCAAACAGGCATATGGCTGGACAATCAAATATTCAAAATATGGTGCCTCTTCTAAAATGAAACAGGGAAATGTGAATGTCATCTGATAGCCAGTTATTCGGGCCTTTGGAGAAAAGTACCTTCTTGCTATATGCCCCAAGTAAAACGGACGTCTGCAGGATGATGCCTTTGCGAGAGTGAATACAGGGCTAGAGAAGATAATAGCTAAAGTGTCTAGATCCCCCTCTGTTAGTTTTTAAATAGTGAGTAATGAAAAGGAAAATTTGAGCTGGGTTTATAGGACAGACTTTAACATGGAGAAAGCTTTTATAACTGTTTTAAGTTTAGAAAGAAAGTGCATACACAACCTTATAAGGGTAGTGTCAGAAAATGTTTTAATGCCTTCAATTATTTTATTCAGAATGATAAGATTGTAACAAGTTTATTTCCCTAACCAAAACACATTCTGCTCTGCTGAATACTGCTATTATAGGGTCACTCAGAGAAATGATGAAATAGATTCAAGAAACAACAAACACCAGAAAGGGATTTTTTTTTTTTTTTGGTTGGGTGGAGGGGGGCGGGCAGTGGGTTGGGCAGGATGCTCTAAGAGAATTGGAATTACATGGGCTTTAGAAACAAACCAGAAGTCAGGGTCAGACACGGAACCCAACAATTATAACAAGCCCTCTTTTGCCTCTAGAAGTCTGAATTGCATTGCTAATTGAAAATCACAAATCCATTCCAGATGTGTGCTTCATGTAAGTAAGCAGCTTGTCTTTGATGAAAAAAGCTCAGGGCACTAGAGATAAAGAAAATAAATCTCACCAAACAGCAGTCAGAGGCTCCTTGCAGTTCTGCTCGCTCCCCCGGAGAACAAGCTCCCATTATGGAAGGACAGCCTGGTTTCCACCAGGGTCAAACACACTAAGAGCTCTCTAGATTCTGGGCCTGATGTTCTAGTGTTTACCTTTTGGGTAAAGTCCCAGGCTGAGGCAGAACTGCACACGCAGTCACACGTGCTGTTCTGCTCTATGCCCAAACCTCTGAGACACCTTCCTACTCACTCATCTCAGATCCATGGTCTCATTCCTGGCCTGAAGCCAGAAGGAGAGAAAATCCAAATTCCTGGTAACTTTCCAAACACACATTTGCTTATAAAGTACCTGGGAGTTTTTCATGGGGTGAACTGGCTGACTTGAAGGCAGGGGAAACTGAACAGCAACCTTCATTTCGACATTTGCTACAACAATGAAAGGTCTATTTGGGGACCACTGAGAATGCAGAAGTAAACAGAATCTGGGGCATGCAGAGCCCATGAAGATTACTCACCATCTCATAGAACACTTTATAAAAGATGGTTTTAACCTCACAGGTCTAAAACTAATCCATCTAACTTAGTGGCGGGCTTTTAGCTGACATTTTTCTTTCTTTCTTCCTTTTTAAAATTGCATAGGTAATTTATCTCATCAAAGAAAAGAAATCCAGATAAGCCAAGGGAAAAAAATAAAAACCATCACTCAGAAGCAACCATTCCTAACACATTTCTTACACATCACCTTCAATAACATTTCCCATGTAAATATGCAGAGATGCACAAAGTTTCGTGGTTTTCCTGACTAAAATGAAATAATACATACTTGCATTGTAATTATTTTTTTCCCATTCAACAACATCTCATGTATATCCTAATTAAGACTTTGTTTAAAAAAAAAAAGGCTCAACCATTGCTTGCTGCAACCGGGGATGTCAAAAACTACTAACCTGGACAACCAACCCATGTAACCCACAGGTCAGTTTCCCTTCTCGGAAACTCCACGTCTGGGTTGTGCTTCGCCTACGATCAGGCTTTCTTAGCATCAGCGGCTCGTATCTAGAAGAAAGGAAAATGCAACAAGTCCTGTGAGTCAAATATTTCAGGCCTGCAGAGAGGATCAGGATCGCGGTTTTACTCTTCTTCCTTCCCATATCCTCTGCCCTTAAAATCTAACAGGCAGTTAGCCTGAATCCTACGGCAGCTAACAGGTATCTCTCAATGAGGAAGGAGGAATAAAACAAAATGGAAAGCAATGAGGACACAAGTATGAACACTTTAAGGATTCACAATTTAATACATGTAATAGGGGTTCTTGCTTTCTCACAATGACAAGCTGTCATGTAGTACAAGAAAGGTTTTTTAAAATATTTTCAAAAATCCTTTTCTGTTTTATTTCCAAATACTTTTATTTTGTAATGGGTTTTAACTTGTAAGTCATCTAAAGTCATTTTGGAAGTAAACAAGGTATTAACTGAAAACACACTGATTTCATGGAGAAACTGAGGCACAGGCTAATAAAATAACTTATTCAAAGTTAAAGAGCTGATTTGAATCCAAGTAGTCAGTCATAAAAACACATTTTTTTTTTCCTGGCTTTAAAAACATGTATTCTTGTTGTAAAGATAATGGAACATTTTTTTAAACAAACTAAAAAAAAAAAATCACTTATAAATCCGAATCTCCATCCCCAGCCCCCAGTACAATAATAGCCTTGGTCTTTTGTCTTCCACTCCAGATCCTGGTGTCTAGGTCCTGCTACCATCTCCTTATGCACAGTCTTTAAAAAGAGATGAAACTTGCCCACAGTGATCTAAAAGTTAAGGTCCCAAATGAATTCTCACAGTGATGGTTCTGACACTTTGTCATAAAAACAATTTGGTTATTCTCTTAATAATTTGTTTCTGCTTTCAAGGGATTTAACAAAATTCTTAGATTTAAAAAAACAAACTGTTCACTTCTCGGGAGCAGGGGTAGGTAGACGTTTGGATGAAAAGACATTCATGTTTCATAACATATCCTTATAGTTTGATTTTTTTTTTTTTTTTTAACATCTCCATGGGCATTTCCATAATGACTTTAAAACATAAAACAGAAACCCAATACTCATGTTTGGAAATACAACAGGTTTCTGTCATTGAAGAAAAATACAAATTCTTACTTCATTTATAGACTCTCTGCTTTTTGGTGTAGATTTCTTCTGAGTCTGAATTTGAAAGCAGTGAACTTGAATCAAAAGTTGCCATGAAAGTTACCTGTTGTCAGTGACTGCAGCAAGACCAGCAATATCTAAGATGGCAGAGCCCTCGGTGGAGCGGGCGGCCAAGGGCTTGCTGGGGTTGTGAGGCACGGAAGAGCCCTCGTGGGCCAGCATGCCTGTGCCAGTCATCCTCCACAGCTGAGAACGCTTCCCTGGTTCCTGTTGGGCAGAGACAGCAAGAGCCATCATGCGCAGCCACGGCTTCATACAAGGGCTTCAAGAGCTTCACACAGGGCTGAATGAGTTCTCAAGTAGGGACTGTACTAAAAGACACTTTCTGATTATGTCAGTGCTTAATTCAAACTTGCACTGCTGTCAATCTCTAGCTGCACTTCGGATAAAATATGCTAAACTCTTGAACCAAACAACCAAAAATGACAATATAAATTTTTTAAATTTATTTTTTTCATACACTTAATACTTTCTGAGCAAACCAGTTAGTCGAGGTTCAATCTAATCTCCTCCACTAGCTACACTGCTATGTTAACTGCTATTCCAGATGGCAGCCCTCCAGTGCCCTTACCTAAAAGAGTGATCCAATTATATGAAGTATATATGATATTCTCAGTATTTGGTCTTTGGTTATCCTCATAACTGGCAGACAACCAGAATTTACCAGAGCTCTCCCCCATCCCACGTTCATAAGGTAAGCATACTACATTGATGGTTTCCAATTTCCAATTTACTGGGTTTACTATTAAGTGGATTGTATTCAAAAGTTATACTAGATTGATTGCTATTAATTCTAAATATATTTTCTCTAAGGAGTATTTTACAAGCAGTCCTTGAACTCCCAGGTCTATCCATGAAAGTCTGTATAATCCATTATATGTAAGAAGTAATAATAATAATAGTAATAACACCTCCTGAATATTTGCTATGTGTCAGCCACTGATCAGTGTGAGTTACACAAAGTAATTCATTTAATCCTCAAAACAAACCAATGAGGTATATACTATTACTGTTCTTACTTACAAATGAAGAAGGTTAAGTCCCAGTGAGATAAAGAAACTTCACCACGGTCACATTAACTAGTAGGTGGTAGAGTGAAGGTCTGAATCCCCAAAGTGTGAGTCCAGGGACGACATGCTTATCCACGTTGCCATACTACCTTTCTAACACAATCCCTATAATTCCATTTCAGGAACACCTAACCATTGAGAATACTCTTTCTATGGGAACGTATACTCCAACTAGACCTGTCAGGATCACATTCTAGGTACCACAAACGCATCCACACGCTGCCCCGCGTTGGAAAGACAGCTTTTGCAACAAAGCTGTCAAAGCTGCATTAAAAGCTAACAAAGGAATATGAATGCTGGAGTCGAATGCCAGGATCTGAAATCCAGCTGCCTCATTTACTAGCTAAGTGACCTTGGATAAGCTACTAAATTTCTCAGAGCTCCTGTTTCCTGATCCTGTCAAAGGGGGAAATTAAGCTACCTCTGAGGGTTCTTGTGATAAGTGTAATAAATACAAGGCACTTTCAGCACATACTTGGCACAGGGTTAACGCCTCGATAAATGTTTGCTATGTTATCATGATCACATCCCTTTACACAGCACATTATGTACAGCATCCTAGTTGATCCCTCTCACAAACCTGGGAGATCAGTGGGAAAATGAGGCTCCGGTAGGAATGTGAAACACCAGATATCATCATCTTTAAGTGGCAAAGCCAGAACTCAAATCTAGAAGATATGATGCTCTTTCTTTTTTTTAATTTTTATTTTATGTTGGAGTATAGATGATTAGCAGTGTTGTGTTAGTTTCAGGTGTACAGAGAATTGAGCCGACTTCCCTGTGCTACACAGCAGGTCCTCGTTGGTTACCTATTTTCTTTATTTATTATCTATTTTAGATATAGCAGTGTCATGATGCTTTTTCTACTGTGTGCTAATGCCTCTCGTACCTGTGAAAAGAGATGAAACAGCTGCACTTCTCCACCCGCAATCCCCACATGCTTACTTCTCTGTTCACAGTAAGAGAATACATCTATCCCTAGCACCAAAACCACACAGAAAAGCACCTCAATTTTCCTGGAGGTGTTCCAGATCGGGAATCAAAGCACAGACGCCCAGGTGAAACCAAGTTTTCATACATGGATTCCTCTACTGCCTGCCCGTATATGCAGGCTCATCATCACTGCAAACTACCCAAACCTCCATTTAAAAACCCAAGAGCCACCATTCTCCTTCCAGTTCCCCTCCCCTGCCCCCTTTCCTCACAATTTAGTCCTAAAACCTTGAGGTGAGACTGAGGGAGGGAGAAGGCCATGGGGGCTGTGTGAGGGTAGGTGGGTATATTGTGGTGGCCCGGCCCAGAGTGGGATGTTGAAACCCAAGGTGGGTGCTGACCCATATCGAGGGGCTGGGGAGGCGAGCCTAGTGTGGGTTGTCAGAGACAGAGACAGGTGAGGAGTGAATTCCTGCAGGGGGTGGGGTTGGACGGGGAGCTGCCCAGCATGTGGAGATCAGGGCCCACGCCAGGTAACAGGGTGTGTCCACACTCGGGGCGGGGGCACAACTGTGATGAGAGAACATGGGTTGCATTCACGGGAACTGATCAAATTAATAAATACATTCTTAGTGCTGGACAAGCGAGTTACAAATATGAAAAGGGAAAAAATTACAATGAGCTTTGTGATGCTGGACTGGAATTAGAGCTATTAGTGTGAACTGCTGGTTCTTAATACACAGAGATAGAGAAATCTGTTGAATATAGAAATACACATATATGTATGCATATGCACGTATGTATATACGCAGATACAATATGTGCCGTGTGTGTGCATATATACGTCATGTATACATAAAATCGCTAGGTCTGTCCCTTGAGAGAGTCTGGGAACAGCGACACCACAACAGCAACAAGGGCACCTAGCGTACATATCTTAAGTTTCTAAATTCCATTCTCTGATAAAAGGAATCAGGGCTCCTCAAAGAAGTGGCAAATTCCGGGAATGCTGCAGGGAAAGTACAAAATGAGCCCAAAATAACTCGCTGTGTCAGAAAGTATGAAAGTGCTCAAGGCATGAGGGGGCATATGTCAAAAGGACACAGGAGGTTAAAGGCACTCCCACCGGCCAAATATGAGAACTGAGGATAAAAATAAACCCTGACAGTAATAGATAACACACTGAATAAAACAGGGAGCCATGGGGACATACATAAAGCTACAGACTGAACTGTGCTCCTGCAAAATCCTTATGCTGAAGACCTAACCCACAGTTGTGATGAAAATGGGGCCTTTGGGTAATAATTAGGCTTAGATGAGGTCATGAGGGTGGGGGTCTCCTGATGGGATCAGTGTCATTAAGACACCAAAGGGCTTGCTTTCTCCTCTCCCCTCACCCCTGACCCCACTCTTGCTCTGCCATCTGAGGACACGGTAAGAAGGCTGCAGTCCAAAACTAGAAGAAGGGCCCCCTCCGGGAACCGGCTTGCCCGGCACCCTGATCTTGGACCTCCTAGCTTCCAGAACTGCGAGAAATAAATTCTCATTGTTTAGTCTATATTATTTTGTTCTGGAAGTCCAAGCTAATACACATGCATGCATGCATGCATGCATACATACATACATAGAAAACTTGATGAGGAACAGGATATTTACAGAGTCTCAAAGCACCTCTCCACAAAATATTTACTAAATACAAGGGAAAAGAAAAACTTCCTTCACAGTGGAGAAGGCTGGCAGACATCACCTTAAGCAAGTGCTAACGTTAACGTCACCAGCAACAGGACAAATCCACTTTACAGAATTTCTACCAACTTTTCTGTAAATTTGAGATTCTTTCAAAACAGTAAAAAAAAAAAAAAACCCAAAAAAAAAAAAAAAAAAAAAAAAAAAAAAATCCCAAAAAACAAACAAACAAAAACCTGAGAGGTCAACCTTCTACTCTTGGTTTCTAATTCAAGCACATAGGTCCATTTCCTAGTGCCAATTCAGAGAACATTGCCTAGTTTTAGATGTCAACGTAACTCACTCATCACCTTCCCTCCCATTTACCGGTTTTCATCCTCATCAAGTGAAATGACAACTGTGAAAGTGTGTAAATTATAAAATTTTACGTGAAGTATTTTTTGCTACTTAATTAAAAGAAGTCTGTTTCTGTCCACTTAGCACACACCAGCCCCTGGAAATCCCATGTATGTATACTTATTATTAGTGTTTTGCTGATCACACCCGGTGATCATACTCCACTGATAAATCATCTTTCTCTTGAGTTGGTTTCCATTCCCTCTAACATCCTCATTAACTTGAACATTTCTTTGAAGGTCATCTGCATCATTTCCAAGGGCTCTTCTATTTTTTTCCCAATTCCTTGATTTCTGTTAGACTCTTTTATTTTTAGATTATTGCCTTTTAAAATTTCCTTTTTCAAAATGTTCAATAAAGTCTAGAAAATTGTTTACTTTCAATTACTACATCTCATGGTCTCTTTACCCATCACCATTCCCAAATCTTATTTCTAAAATGTATCTAACACATAAACACAGTCTTATATAAAAGAATGTGATAACATTTTAGGCAAATTTGAATTATGTGACTTTCAGCTGGTATGACATAAAAACACATGTAGAAGTACTGGTTGATTGATAGATAGATGAAGAACCTTGAAAACATTAGGATAACTGAAAGAAACCCTTCATTAAAGACCACTCATATATTGACCAAAGTCCAGAACAGGGGCGTCTACAGTGACAGAGAGTAGATTAACGACTGCTTAGAGCTGGGAAGTAAGGAGAATGCGGGGGTGATAGCTAAAGGATACAGGGTTCTTTCTTGAGGTGATGAAAATGTTCTAAAATTGAGTGTGGTTAAAGTAGTACCTACTGTGGATATATTAAAACCCACTGAATTGTATATTTTAAATGGGTGATTTGTATGGTATATGAATTATATCTCAATAAAGCTGTTAAAAATATAAAAGTGAATTAGAAACACATGTATTAAAGTTTCATTTGATGTGCAAAATCTGAAATAATTTGAATCTATCCCCCATTAAAAATGCGGTAAGAGTTGTACAACCTCAAAGCCAAATGAGTCATAAACCACCTACATTACTGCCACACATGATAGCACTTTAGATGATTAAAGGGCATCCTCTGTCAGCATTAGGGCCACTTATGTTGGAAACACACAACCTCTGTCAGGGTTGTTTTTGGATTATATGATTTATATTATGCAAAATTTTCCAGAACACACCCCTCAGGTAAATGGTTTCAAATAATTATAGCTGCTGATCTTCCTCCTCTTAAAGTAATTTCTGCACCTCTGTGTTCTCAAACAACATTCATTTTGAAGTCTGAACTATTTATTACCAGTCTTTCTGTCAGTCACAATATTTCTGGTCAAACTTTACTCTTTCTCTCAATATCTAGGTCTATTAGCATAATCATTTCATAAACTAACTTGAAAAGAATGTTGGCATAAAAAGGGAAAAAACTGTCAGTGTGATAATTTTTCCACTGAGTTTAGGGAAGAGTAGATTAGGGGAGTGTTACAATAGAAAGAGTAATGAAAACGACAAATCACAAGTTTGAAAAAAAATAAATTCAAGAATTAAGTTCTTCGAAAAGGTATCAAAGATGAGAAGGGCTTGGAATTCCTAGAGCAGGCGTCGTGGGACAGTGGGGAGAACAACAACTGGAGCAGTCAAGACACCCAAGTTCCATCTGAGCACGGGCCTAGGTCTCTGCTTGCTCATCTGCAAAACGAGGGGGTGGACCAGGTGGCCCCTGTCCCTTCCAGGGCTAAAAATCTTTTCTTCTAAACTCCAAGTTCTAAGCTCTCTTACCTTCTTCTTTAAAATGACTCTCTGTGTCTTCGGTGAGACATCCAAGACGAGCTCTGCACAGGTAATGGCTCTGTTGGAAGCCACAGGCCGTCCTGTCCCCTCCTGTAAACTAGAATTGAAAAAACAGTAACAATCATAACACACACACACACACGTATACACGTGGACTCGCATGCGTATTCATGTACTCATAAGCAAACGGCTAAACCTCCACCATAAAGAAGATAATTCTTCTTTAATCATAGAAGAAAAAGCCTGACTCAAGCTGTAGAAAGATCAAGGTTGTGCTGTTTTCCTGCACAGTTCAAAGATTCATTTGTCAGAAGACATACTCTGACATTTCCCCTCTCCTGATAATTTCAGTGGCTTAAAATTCAGACATAAAAGGATGACTATATATCTTTAGAGACAAAAAACCAAAAACTAATCCAGACATTCCAAGGGTCCAAGAATTAGTTCTACTGTTTGCCAGGAAGATGATCAGAATTATTGCATCCCCATGTCTTAGCAAGAAATCAGAAGTCCCTTAAGGATGAAAAGAAAACAAAGGGTTCATAATCACCTTCCTCCAATTCCACCTGCTTGTGTTTCTCTATGGCTTAAGAATACTAAGCTTTATGGAATGTTGCAGCCTAACTACACTTTAGGGTACTTCAATGAGATTTTATTTAGATTATCCTCCTGTTTCCACTAATCTCTATCATCAAAAAATGGACTGAAAAATTCCGAGTTAAAAACCTGTTTTCATGATATCAA
Organism: Neophocaena asiaeorientalis asiaeorientalis; assembly: GCF_003031525.2. Taxonomy (NCBI): domain Eukaryota; kingdom Metazoa; phylum Chordata; class Mammalia; order Artiodactyla; family Phocoenidae; genus Neophocaena; species Neophocaena asiaeorientalis. Next base: position 6,386,203 of record NW_020173679.1, read on the forward strand.
AAGCACAAGTGACCAAAAAAATTTTGACTTCAACAACATTAAAAAACTTTTGTCCTTCCGAAAGACATTACCAAGAAAGTAAAAAGACAATCCACGGAATGGGAGAAGATATTTGCAAATCATATATCTGATATGGGATTTGTATCCGTATTATATAAGGAGCTTAAAAATTCAAAAAGGCAAAAAAATCTAATCTAAAAATGAGCCAAGGATTTGAATAGACATTTCCCCAAAGATATACAAATAGGGAATTCCTTGGCAGTCCAGTGGTTAGGAGCCACCGCTTTCAACGCCGTGGCCAGGGCGGCCCGGGTTCACTACCTGGTTGGGGAACTATGATCCCGCAAGCTGTGCGACATGGTCAAAAAACACACAAACAAACAAACAAAAAAGATACACAAATGGGAATAAGCACATGATAAGATCTTCAATATCATTAATTATTATGCAAATGCAAATCAAAACCGCAATGAGATAACATTACCTATTCAGTAGAATTACTACAATCAAAATAAGGTGGAGGGCTTCCCTGGTGGCGCAGTGGTTAAGAACCCGCCTGCCAATGCAGGGGACTCGGGTTCGAGCCCTGGCCTGGGAAGATCCCACATGCCGCGGAGCAACTAGGCCCGTGAGCCACAACTACTGAGCCTGCGTGTCTGGAGCCTGTGCTCCGCAACGGGAGAGGCCACAACAGTGAGAGGCCCGTGTACCGCAAAAAAAAAAAAAAAGGTGGAAAGCAGGGCTTTCCTGGTGGCACAGTGGTTAAGACCCCGCCTGCCAATGCAGGGGACTCGGGTTCGAGCCCTGGTCCAGGAAGATTCCACATGCCGCGGAGCAACAGAGCCTCTGCGTCACAACTGCTAAACCTGTGAGCCACAACTACTGAGCCCATGTGCCACAACTACTGAAGCCTGTGTGCCTAGAGCCCATGCTCCGCAGCAAGAGAAGCCACTGCAATGAGAAGCCCGTGCACCACAAGGAAGAGTAGCCCCCACTCACCGCAACTAGAGAACGCCCACACGTAGCAACGAATACCCAACACAGCCAAAAATAAATAAATAAAATAAATTTTAAAAAAACATTAAAAAAAAATTTTTTTTTAAGTGGAAAACAAAAAGCACTACTGAGAATGTAGAGAAACCGGAACCCTTACACATTACTGGTGGGACATAAAATGATTCAGCTCCTGTGGAAAATAGCATAGCAGTTCCTCAAAAAGGTAAACATAGGGGCTTCCCTGGTGGCACAGTGGTTGAGAGTCCACCTGCCGATGCAGCGGACACGGGTTCGTGCCCTGGTCCGGGAAGATCCCACATGCCGCGGAGCGGCTGGGCCCGTGAGCCATGGCCGCTGAGCCTGCGCCTCTGGAGCCTGTGCTCCGCAACGGGAGAGGCCACAACAGTGAGAGGCCCGTGTACCGCAAAAAAAAAAAAAAAGAAAAAAAGGTAAACATAAAATTACCGTAGAACCCAGCAATTCCACTCCTAGGTATATACGCGAAAGAATTAAAAACAAGTACTTAAACAAGTACATGTATGGGCATGCTGACAGCACTGTTCACAACAGCCAAAAGGTAGAGACAACGCAATGTCCATCAAAGGAAGAACGGACAAAATGTGGTACAGACACACAATGGAATATTACTCAGCCATAACAGGAATGAAACAGTGATACATGCTACAGTGTGGATGAACCTTGAAAACATCATGCTAAGTGAAAGAAGCCAGACACAAAAGGTCACATATTTTATGATAATTTATGTGAAATATCTGAAATAGGTAAATCCTGAGAGACAGAAAGCAGATTGGTGGTTTCCAGGGGCTGAGAGAAGAGGTTTAATGGGGGAGTCACTACTTAATGGGTTTGGGGTGATGAAAACATTTTGGAACTAGACAGAGGTGGTGGCTGTACAATATCACGAATATACTAAATGCCATTGAACTGATCACTTTAAAATGGTTAATTTTATGGTATATGAACTTCACCTCAATTTAAAACAAAACTAGTCTCCTTCCTCATCGTCAGTTCTCACCAAATATGCGAAGAAATAGGATCTACTGCACTTCAAAATAGGGGTCAACCCCTTAGCACACTAAGATTCCCAGGAACTTCTCTTTTTCTCTATCCATATCTGTTCAACCCATTAAACTCGTAATTCTCCATTAGGATTCTTCAGTTAAACAGCTTAGTAACTACTGAATTTAACATAAGAAAGTAAAGAGAAAAACATGAATAGCAACCAGATTAAGGACTGGTTTTTCAGGCACTAAAACCTTAAGCATGTCATACTACTGAGTGCCATAATCTTTAAAAAGAAAGAAACACACATGATTGACTTAATTAAAACAAGATAAGCATCTCAGCGCCATCATTATCAAAAGAGAACTGCAATAAACAAGGAAAAGAAGGGCTATTCTAAGCAAAGATGCCTATTCAATTCATTATTAGTGAAATCTGGAGTCTAGGTAGCTGAGAGACACTGCACAGACTCAGAGGTGATTTTGTGGGCGTCAGGCACATACAAAAATATTTCATGAGCAAAATTATTCAGAACATTTTGCACAGAAATATGACTTTAAATGCCCTGTTCACCAGGTGACTTATATTTGGAATGCTAAAGATTAGGCTATCTTCCCAGTTTCTTCAACTTTAAAATTGGCCCTGTAACCAGCACAGAAACAAACTATATTTATGTGTTGGTGGAATGACTACTTTTGAAAGCCTAACATTTTGAATCTCTACGTACCTATCTCTGTACCAATCTAACAGAATTAGAATAAGCTCACTATTCCTCACCTGTCTTTTCTTTCTAAATACAACTAACTAGTCAGACAACAGTGAAGATTATAATTCTAAGACAACTGGAATTACTGTCAAGTTAAACTCCTCTGCTTGCCTTTGGGTGACTATTAAAAAGACCTTTAAGTGTCTGCTTCATCAGAATTCTCAATGGAAGAGGAGAGTCAGAATGGTGACTTGAATGATTATGGATGAAGATTAGTCAGTTTCAAATGAGGAAAGAGGTAAAACAAAAAATGGCTAGAAGTTTAAAGCAAGAGAAATTTAAAACATTATAATAACAATGCCTTAAGGGAGTTGTTAGATACTAGAATGGATTATTGGGGATAGATTATTAAAAAGAGAAGAGTCTTGCCTTTTTGGATAAGTTTTACTCTAGCCAGAAGACAAGGGTTTAGACTAAAGACCTCTCAAGATAGAGCCTGAGCCTAGGATTTGGTAAAGAATGGAAGGAATCTTCGTTCATCCCTTAGCCTCCTGAGAACTGCTTAAAATTTAAAACCGGTTAATAATTAGAGTTTTCTGCTTTACGAACAGTAATTTAACTCAGAATTACCCAGAGAACGTATATGTAGCAGCAATGTAAATGAAATTTTCATAATAAAGCTGTCGGTTATCCTGGAAATCATTCATGTTGCAGTTGATCTCAGAGGAACCTGCCCCTTTAACAGTCAGAGTGATAAAAGGTGGCAGGGTGGGTTCGTCCCAGGCATAATCCAAGGAAGTCATGGGCTTCACTTCAGTTCGGAGCCTGGGTTCAGCAACGCCATGCTGAGTGAAGACAACCGGGACCTACAGTAAGGGCGGAGAGGATAAAGAGGACTTTCAGTCAGAGCGGTGGTATTGGAAAGTTATCAGTGCCTCCTAGGTTTAAGTCCCAGATCCTTCCCAAATGAACCCTACACAGCATATAACCACAAGGGAGGCTCATCATGTGGCCTCTTCAAATGCCTCTCTAATCATCTTCAAAATTGCAAAAAGCCCACCAATTAGACATGGGCCACAGCCTGTTGGGTAAAGGGTTTTGAGAAGCTCTGCCACGCCAAATACCTAGAGGAAGCTTCTCTGTCCTTTCAATGGCATCTAGTCTACCCTCAACCCCCTGGGATACACTTTGAACAAAAATTTTGGAATTCAGCTATGGAAAGTCACATATTTTAAGATGTAAGGCATAATTTAAAATAGAATCTAATGATTTCCATCTTGGCTTTACTTGGAAGATTCATAAAAGAGCTCACTGTAACTAAGCAACAGGAAGAATGCCCGCCCATTCTACCGGGCATTTGTCAATCTGATTCTGATTCCTCTCTCTCTGTTTATATGGAAATGTCTACAGAGGGCACCGTGCCAACCAAACTATCTAGTCAAAATAAATTCTGGGGACTGAGAAGTCCCTTCTGGACAAGGCTGCCCAGCAATCAAAATAACCAGCAGAAACCACCTCCCAATGGTAAGATTTCTAAGATCCTGTATGGCTTCTTTTGAACCCAAGTTTAAAATGTACTTCATTCACCATTATCTTAAGGGCAGTATATATTCCACTTTCCCGCATATGAAACAGCCAAACTGGCTCTCAACTCCCCTTGATACCTTAGAAAAGTTGTCAATTCGGAAAGGAGGGGGTAACTGATCTGTATCACTAAAGGAGATCCTATAGGTAGCTCCTCGAAGAGTAATTTCCACACGCAGGAAGAAGCATTTTCCCAGAGTGTCTCTGCAGCAAAAGGAAACAAAAGAGGCTGCATAAAATGGAGGGAACAAGCTCCAGTTCACAATCTCCTCATACTTCTCATGATCACCACTGTGCGCTCTCTGATCACATTAGAAAAAGTAGAAATTGACAGTATAATCACACAGTAAAAAAGAATTCATTCAAGCAACTTTGAACAGCACACCAGAACTGTATGAGATCTACAAATTTTACTTAGGGTTTGTTTTGGGTCCTAGCGTCAGTGCAGCAAATGAGTAAATATTGGTTGAACTACATAAAATTGTTAGTATTAGACTACTTTTGACCTAGAAAAGAGGAATTTCACATGGTTCAAACTAATATATTGATGTTATTGATAAACAGGGTTTGCACTGTAGGATGAGGGAAGGTGAGGAAGAATCCTGTGGATTGGAGGTATCAGTATGTGATCATAATTTACGTGGGTGGTGTGTGTGTGTGTGTGTGTGTGTGTGTGTGTGTACTTAAATACAGATAAACCACTGGAGAGAATGGAAAGAAAGCTCTTCCTTAGGGAAGAATATCAGTTAATAAATGTAGAAGAAATGAGAGAACCAGAAAATCACCATTTTGCAACCACCAATGTAATAACTGATTCAGGTAAGAACCATCAAACCACTGAGTGAAAGGTTTTGGGGAAACAGAACATACACACAGTCTCAAGTTATCCCCCCAATGGACTAGTCCTGTTTACAAAGAAGAAAAGGTAACTTCACAATACAGAGACCTGGTGGACACCAGCTAAACCAAATGATGATCGAATTTAGCAACATCAATAATAGGACCAACAGACGTCACAGGCCTCCGGATGTGATGCAGTGGGAAACACGTACCACCGCAGAAGTAGTACTCTTACCAAAAATGGATGGCCCAAATTTTTCTTTTTTGGCCCAAATTTATATATAAAAAACCATCATGGATTCCCTGGTGGCACAGTTGTTGAGAGTCCGCCTGCCGATGCAGGGGACACGGGTTTGTGCCCCGGTCTGGGAAGATCCCACATGCCGAGGAGCGGCTAGGCCCGTGAGCCATGGCCACTGAGCCTGCGCATCCGGAGCCTGTGCTCCGCAACAGGAGAGGCCACAATGAGAGGCCCGCGTACCGCAAAAAAAAAAAACCATCAGAAAAATCCAGAAAATAAAACATTCTACCAGACACCGGCTTGGACTCCAAAAATGTCAACGTCAATAAAGACAAAAAGGGAAAAGTGAGACTATGACTATTCTAGATTAAAGGAGATGAGATATACCAGCCAAATAAAATGCATGATCCTTCACTGGGTCCTAGATCTGGGGAGGAAGGTTGCTATGAAGGACATTTTAGAGAACTATTTATTTAAAAACATAATCAATATTAAATTTCTTCAGTGTGTAATGACAGGTAATAAAGTTTTTATGGCTGAAGTATCATGATGACTTCACATTACTTTCAAATGGTTTGGGAAAAAAAAAATGTATGTGTGCACGTGTGGAGAGAGAACAAGAACAGACCAAATGTTGAAATGTAGGAAATCTAGGTAAAAGAGGGGTGCCTCTGTACTACTCTTATAAGTTTTCTGTGGGTTTAAACTGTTTCAAAATGAAAATGCGAGGAAAGTAAAGGAAGGAAACAGCTGGCTCAGGTCCCTGCTCAGTAGTTTAGGGTCACACACTGAAACTATTTCAAAAGGATTAACAAAGGTACACAAGCCATCCTTCTGCCACCCTCCACCCCTTTTACTTCCTTTTCTTCTTTTTTGAAGTAACGATGAGTAACTTTTTTGTTTAATTCTGAATTGGCTTCACACCACACAACAGATCTGGGCTGCCTCCACCAAGGCAGTATATAAACCAATGGTGGTTTCAGCTGCAGAATTCCTCATCTTCCCCTGCCCGCCCCCACCACAAAATATTGTGGGGCAGGGGTCCCCAACCCCTGGTCCTCGGTGGACGGGGCCACACGGCAGGAGGTGAGCGGTGGGCAAGCGAGCGAAGCTTCATCTGCCGCTCCCCATCACTTGCATTACCACCTGAACCATCCCCCCACTCCACCATCCGTGGAAAAACTGTCTTTGACGAAACTGGTCCCTGGTGCCAGAAAGGTTGGGGACCGCTGTTGTGGGGAACATATGATACTACCAGATAGGAGTTCTGGTTGAAGTAGGGATGAGGGCATTGGAGCCCTGCCCACTTTGCTCCCTTGACCTGTAAAGTCACCTCCTTAGACCCCAATGGCCCCTAGGAACATAGCTGGAAAACCACTATGCCAGAAGCAATTAACTCTAATAAGGGGGGGCCAGGGCAGAGGATAATTAAGAAAGGCACATCATCAACAAAAACAGAAATAAAGAAAAACCTCAGATAACGCATTTTTTTAGTCAAATATAAATACTATTTTGGATCATCTATTATTAAATTAGCCTTTTTTCTGTTCCCTTACAATAGTGTTCTCCATAGAGACCTAACCATAAGGTATAAATGATTAAATACTGCTTCTAAATGTGTTGAAATGGCACTGATTTCAGTGTCTTTAGCTTCAAAAAGCATTTGATGAAAAAAATTAAAGAGGACAGAAATAAATAGAAAGTCGTCCCATGTTCATGGATTAGAAGACTTAGTATTGTCAAGATGTCAACGCTACCCAAAGTGGATCTACAGATCTAACACAACCCCCATCAAAATTCCAAGTGTTTTTTTTTCCCCCCAGAAATAGTAAAATTCAGATGGAATCTCAAGGGACTCCAAATAGCCAAAATAGTCTTGAAAAAGAACAAAGATGGAAGTCTCACACTTCCTAACTTCAAAACTTATTACAAAACTACTGTAATTTAAAAAAATGTGTGATATTGGCAAAAAGATAGAATATGAATGAATAGAATAGAGAGCCCAGAAATAAACCCTCACATATAGGGTCAACCAAGTTTTGACCAGGGTGTCAACACCATACCATGGGGAAAGGAAAGTCTTTGCAACAAATGGTGTTGGGAAAACTGGATATCCACAAACAAAAGAATGAAGTTGGACCCTCACCTTACACTAAATAGAAACATTAACTCAAAATGGATCAAAGACCTACATGTAAGAGCTAAAACTATAAAATTCTCAGAAGAAAACAGCGGGGAAAGCTTCATAACACTGGATTTGGCAATGATTTATTGGATACGACACCAAAAGCACAGGCAACAAAAGTTAAAATAGGTAAGTTGGACTACATCGAAATTAAAAACTGTAAATCACAGAACACAATCAACAGAGTGAAAAGGCAACGTATGGAATGGGAGAAAATATATGCAAATTATGTATCTCATAAGGGGTTAGTATTCAGAATATATAAAGGACTCCTACAACTCAACAGCAACAAAAATAATTCGAAAATGGACAAAGGAGTTGAATAGACATGTCTCCCAAAAAGATGTACAAACGTCCAAAGAGCACATGAAAAGAAGTTCAACATCACTAATAATTAGGGAAATGAGAATCAAAACCATGAGATACCACCTCACACCCATTACTATCAGAAAGGCAAAAAATAACAAGTGTTGGTGAGGGTATGGAGAAATTGGAACCCTTGTGAGCTATTGGCAGGAATGTAAAATGGTGAAATGTAAATGGTGAATGTAAAAATGGTGCTACTGTATAGCACAGGGAACTATATTCAATATCCTGTGATAAACCATAATGGAAAAGAATATGAAAGAGAATGTATATATACGTGTAACTGAATCACCATGCTGTACAGCAGAAATTAACACAACATTGTAAATCAACTATACTTGAATATATATAATTTCACTGCACTAGAGTGAAATAAAATGTAATAAACTATCACCAAAAAAAAAAAAAAAGGACGTTCTGACACATTACAACATGGACGAACCTTGAGAACATTATGCTAAGTGAAATAAGTCACTCATAAAAAGACAAATATTGTATGATTTCACTTATCTGAGGTACCTAGAGTAGTCAAATTCATACAGAAAGGAAAACAGTGGTTGCCAGGGGTTAAGAAAGGGAAAAAGAGGAGCAGTTGTTTAATGGGTACAGAGTTTCCATTTTGCAAGAGGAAAAGAGTTTAGGAGATTGTTTGCACAACATGAATGTACTTAACACTAGTGAAGTTAAAAATGGTGAAGATAGTAAATTTTACGTTATGTGCCTGAGGCCCACAAAATCATCTCTGGGTCTTTATGCTATCTTTCTCATATGGTATGTGTATTTTACCACAATTTTTAAAGTTTAATACATTTTTTTTTTAAGCAATGGATGAAAGCAGAAAAAGAAAGCAGTCATCCTGTACTACTTGAGGCTGAATTTTGTTGATTTTTCTTAACAAGGACCTGAGGGTCACTGGGTTGGGCTAAGAAGGCCAGGTGATTTACTGAAACCGCATCAAATGAGAGAAGAGTTTGTACAATGTGCAAGAACAGACAAAAACATTTATAATCAAAGCTGCCATCTAAATGCTGACAGAGTTGTGGGTAACAGTGAGATCAGTACTACCCCCTGAACATGTGACCTCAGACGACAGCAAGTGCACAATGGTCAAAACTGTCAATGTTCCCTTTAACTCACTGCGTCAAAATGTTCACTCCTCCTTGCCTGGTCTTTGCAGTTTTATGACCTTTGAGCCAGAAACATATGTGTGCATTTCATGAAGAGTAGTCTTACTATTTATTACCATTTACAGCTTTATAAATATCTGAAATTTATATGGTATTTATAGCTTACTATTTACATTACTGCACCTCAACTGAGGCTACTTTTTGTCTAAATATAGTCTCTGAACTTACCTCATGTTGATATGGAAGGAATTATTCTTGTTGACTTCAAAGCCTCCAGACCAAATACAATTGGGAACATCCATCAATCGGACACATAACAGCTGATCGTAGTCATTCCGAGGCCAATGGAACACCACACTGGAACCAGGAAGGGTGGAAATGTAACCTTCAGGATTGGCTGTTCCCTAAAACACACAGGATCATTGGCTTTAGTCAAAAGCCAAGTCAAGACGTAAATGCTTACTGAGTATCTATCTACTCTGAGCCTTGCCCTCTACCAGGAGCTATATTTAGGATACCAAAGGCACAAAATGATTATTCACATCAAAAAACTTAGTGTTGACGGGGAGATAAGCCCTGGCATTAAAACTCACTGTGCTATTAAATAAATACTAGTTAATCTTCAAAAGCAAGCTGCTTACCTGTCCCCTGGCAAATTCCCTCTGTGCAAATGCAAGCTTGTGAGATGATTTATTATCTAACAGGTAACGGGGAGCGAAGATTACCATACAGGTGTCGATATATCGGCCTCGGCCTTTCTTGACATCAATACCTACAAATAACAAGAACCAGTTCCATGAGTTAATCAGAAGGAAAAAAATTTGTGGTCTAAAAAAATTAAATAGCCTTCACAATTTCTCTGAAAAAACAATTGTAGCACCCAGAGAATCTGTCAAGGCTCCTAAGAATGGAATGAAAACAGCAACAGCACTCAAAGTATTATACTTTATTCCCATTTAGGCCTTAAAAAGTCTCCATGGCAACATCAACGTTCCCATAATTCCTAGCTTCTTCAAAAAGTGTGTACAACTACAACTAAAACACACAGGTGTTCAGTTTGGTTTCCATTTATAAAACTAAGACAGGGCTTCCCTGGTGGCGCAGTGGCTAAGAGTCCGCCTGCCAATGCAGGGGACACAGGTTCAAGCCCTGGTCCAGGAAGATCCCACATGCCGCGGAGCGACTAAGCCCGTGCGCCACAACTACTGAAGCCTGCACGCCTACAGCCCGTGCTCTGCAACAAGAGAAGCCACTGCAATGAGAAGCCTGCCTGCCACAACGAACAGTAGCCCCTGTTCACTGCAACTAGAGAAAGCCCGTGCGCAGCGATGAAGACCCAACACAGCCCAAAATAAATAAATTTATTAAAAAAAACAACTAAGACAGTTTATGTGATACATTTCTGCTTACACATGGGACACAAAATTTCCTCCTAGAGAACTTGCCCCTTTTACAGCATATCGTAGAAATTTCATTATTACTTAACTGGCTTCTGCAACTGCCCTGAACTCAGCTGACTCTTCTAGTATTTTCTTTAAGCCCACTGCCCAAGAAGCCAGCTCAAACATAATGCTAGATACTATAGAATTTATTCCTTCATAAAATAAATGTTTTCAGTACCTACTAGGTACTGGGAAAAAAAAAAAGGCAAACAAAACACATACCAAGGAAAAAAAGACATAGTCAATCAAAAAGAAATCTCAAAACACCAGGTTCCAAAGAAAGAAAGAAAAATGAAATAGCACTACATTCTTAGAAACTCTGCTAACAACTTTTAAAAATATGAAACTCAGTGGATGAATTCATTCATTCATTCAGACAATGAATAAAGCAACTATATTCAAGGCACTGGGCTGAGCACTGGTTATAAAATGATAAAAATGTTTATGGTAAAAATAATAAAAATAATAACAGTTATTGAATTCTTAATACATGCTACACCCTCCACCAAAGGCTCAACATTTAATTCTCATAACAACCTCTTATCAGTTAGGTATTTTCATTCCTTCATTTTTGCAGATGAAGAAACTAAGGCAGGGAAAGCTGGGTAACTTGCCCTGGGTCACGCAGCCAGTGGGTGGCATAGATGGATTTAAACCCAGGCAGCCTGCCTCGGGAGTCCTTGCTCACATCGTGATGGGACATATACAAGGACCCTACCAGTAGTCAACAAGTATCAAGAGACCATAAAAAGAGAAGAGACCTTAGGATATGACAACTAGGTGCCCTGGATGTTCCAACGTAATTCCAATTATAAATATTCTGATCTGTTAACTCCCTAATTCACTTGTACTGGTGTTCCTTTAATTTAAGTCTCAAAAATAGCTGAAAGAGTGAGCAAATCACAGAAACAAAATCACTGAAACTCTGTATGAAGCAGCCTTTGCCTATTCAAGGGGTGGAGCAAAAAAATGTGAGGAAAAAGTAAAGAAAATTATCCTCAGCTGGAGGATCAGATACACTTGATTTCTTCTATTAAAAGTCTTAATGTCAACTTTAAAGTAGACAGCTTCCATGTCAAGGGAGCATACATGCAAATTCATGTTTAAAAAAACAAAAAGCTAACTCTACTTGGAAGAGAGCCTTCTACTAATAAACCTTCAAACACTTAAACATATCACTGACTCCATGGGATTCAAGGTAAACAGCTAAATGATACCATCTCAATTTTTCCTTTTATAACACGACTCTTTACATCGACACTGTCCAAAACAGTAGCCACTAGTCATACATGATCACTTACACTAACTAAAATGAAATGAGAAATTCGATTTCTTTGTCACGCCCACCAGTTTTTAGTAAGGTACTCTCAAGTGCTCAGCAGCCACGCGTGCTAGTGCCTCCTGATTGGACAGTACAAAATAGAACATTTCTACCTTCCCAAAGAGTTAAATGGTTTCCCAACATTCAATACTAAACAGTGCTTTGAGATCCTTGGAAATTATATATGAAAGGCAAGATGCACTGCTAACATTTTAAACCTGAGACATTTAAATCAAGTTTGTCTTAACCCTTTGGAAAATCTTTTGCGTGTTCCAGGTGGCCACGAGGCATATAGGTACAGCATCCTCCCCTTCCCTCACCACCCCGCCACGTCCAGAAGCTAAGCTAGTTAGGGCCTTCTAATTACCACAACCACCAAGTGCATTTTATTATATTTTTTGCCTCAAATGTGGACACCCCAGTTGTAATCCTACTTCTAACAGACTTCCCCTTTATCTGGACAAGTCACTTAACCTCTCTCTGCTTCAGTTTCAAGTAGAACAATGCTTCTTACCCTCTTAGGGTTTGCAAGTTTTAATGAATGCGTGGGAAATGCTTGGAGGATAAAAAGCATTCTAAGTGTTCCTATTATTCCCATGAAAAACAAGGATTCAAGCCAAACTGATACTCTCCTGACACAGGTGAGTCTGAAATTAAACAGAGCCTCAGACCTCAAAAGGGCAGTGTTCAGGTGGCTCCTTAGATCCCTAGGAGAATAGATCTGTGTTGCTATCAATCTAGCATTCAGAGAACAGATACCTGACCCAATGCCAAATGAGAAAATCAGCACTTGCAGCGAAGCCAAAATGTATGGCCAACTTATCCCTCCAAGCCTGAAGTTATCGGCCCATGGTTCCGATTCTCCCGCTGCCCCAAATATAACCCACCAATGTTATAGATCAGCCCTGGGCGGTTTCCTTGCTGGATGACTCTCAAAGCTCGGACACCACTACCACCATCCAGTGAGAAGCCCTGACACCAGCCCGGCATGCCTTCAGGATGAATCCCCCTTCCGATTCTCATCGTGCAGCTGTGGAGCAGAAAAGCAAAGATGTACACATTCGTCCATAAGAAAGTCTTATCTACCGGTTCTAATCAGGAAGCACTGCTGTGGCTATCAGCCAAAATTAGAACTCTAATACTGACTCTTCCACATTCTCATGTGATTCCCAAACACAGAAAGGCAATTAATCAGTGGTCAAAACTCTATCTCAGAGGTAGCCACAGTTCAATAATGTGTAAAAATGTACTGACCTCCACAACTACATGCTTTAGGAGAAAACATTATGATTCTGTGAGCATAAGACAGGAGGAAAATGCTACAGTATCTGAAAAACAAAGATTCAAAGCAAACTGATATTTTCCTGACTCCGAAATACCCTGAACCTATGAGAGAAGTATATACAGAAGATGCAGCTAGTGGTACGTTCTTTCAAGGGCCTGGTACTACCATTTAGTTGGTCAGCGTCCTGTCACGGATCCTGGAAACATAATTCCTGAATGTGTGTTCCAGCTCTACCACTAACAAGCAATGTAACCTTGGGCGGGTAACTCTTTCTGAGCCTCAGTTTCCTCATGTAAAAACAAAACAAGGGGCTTCCCTGGTGGCGCAGTGGTTGAGAGTCCACCTGCCGATGCGGGGGACACGGGTTCGTGCCTCAGTCCGGGAAGATCCCACGTGCCGCGGAGCGGCTGGGCCCGTGAGCCATGGCCGCTGGGCCTGTGCTCCGCAACGGGAGAGGCCACAGCAGTGAGAGGCCCGCGTACCACAAAAAAACAAAAAAAACACACACAAAAAAACCAAAACAAGATTCCCTGCGCTGCCTAATCTACTGAAATGTTGGGAGAATCAAGTGAGATAGTTTACGTGGAAATGCTTTGGGGACTGTGAACTCCATACACAAAACAAACTGTGTTTCAAACGTCAAGCCCTGGATGCTGACCACGTCAAGTGGCTGTCTGTGGCCAGCACCCTGGTCAATCGTCTCCAGACTCCAGCAGCAGCCCAGAGTCCAGCCCTCCCTGGTAGATGCATCTGTACCCACTGGCAAGTACTACTCCCTAAGCCCTCCTGTAAGTTTGCAGCACATTTCTACAGATAATGGGGTATGGAATATTAGCAGTATCAGATACACTTAAGTATTTCTGGATTAAGGCTATAAATCAGAAGACCCCTGTAAAAAGAAGAATGCCAAAACCAAGAACAAACGTGAATTAATGCTCTACATGCAACGAGTGCTTTGAGATCTTGAAATGGCACATTTTATTTCAACAGAAAAAGAGATGGATTTCAAAACCTGACACAAAAGGACCTGGACTGGATTAATAGGGTGGAGGCTCTACCAAAGGGCCATCCATCTCCCCTCTGAAGTCAGCTCCTCTGCCTGCTCTGAGAGCTTCCAGGGGAGAGAAACCGTGCAGAGAAGAGAACGTGTGGGTCTCTCTCCATCAGCAGAATTATGAATAGAACTACTTCAATACACGGAAAATAAAACTGGCTTTCATTATAAACCAACCAAATGGTTTATTTTCAATATCGAGTAACACAGAAATTAGATCTGAAAAAATCCCATTAAGTCATGGTCCTGTTCCCCTGCCAAGTCAGGATTGTTATCTACAGTATATTTCTACTTACACGGATCTACTAGAGCCTTTGCTAATTTCTCCCTTCCCTGGGAGCTTACTTCCCCTTCCCGTAGATGACTGCACTCACAGGCTTGGCTGCTCTTTGTCAGCGTAGCAGAACAAGAGAGGGCTCAGGCTCCGGGCCAGCTCATGCTCTTCAAACTGGCCTGCAGCATCCATTCTCGCATTGTCCTGTCTGAAGATCAGTGGGAGCCCTTTAGGAAGGAGGGGGAAAGTTTATATCAATCCCAGCCGGTGTACCCAGGACATATACAAATAATAAAAGGAAAAAAAATCACCAAGGGGGAAAATGGTGAAAACTGAATTTATTAGGTGGGCTTGCTCAGTCGTTGTCCAAAAGGCCAGTCTTGACCATGATTAAGCACTTCTTATGGAAACAGGAAAGTAAGTTTAGCAGCTTATACTGTTGAGGTAATCTGTTTGCATTGGCTCCATTTAGTTAGCTGAGCAGATAAATCTGAATTCCCACGACCAACTCCAAAGGCCTACTTGAGCATCCTCTGTACATACCTGTTTTGTTAATCAACCAATACGGAGCCGAAATGAAGATCTTTAAAGATCCTTCTGCTCGACACACGATCCGGATGGTGAGGTTCAGCTGCCGCCGGTTGATGTCATAGAGCCTCATTCTTACCATATAGTTTTGGGTTCCAGATGGAATAAGCAATTCTTTACAGAGTGGAAAATTTTCCAATGACACCCCTAAAGAAGATACAAGCTATTGTCTTTCAGAGTTCTCACTTTAGTTTGTCAAAACAGTCCACGGCCAAACTGAATTGGATTGCTCTGGAAAAATCAATAACCACGTATTCAACAGGCAAAAATCTCATTGGAATGGCCATCTTCCTTTAGCTGGGATGAGAATAAATATGGTCTAGAAGTCACACTAGGGAGTCTGAACTGTATAATAATTCGAAGAATGAAAGTACCCAAAGGTTATCAATAACAGCTCTGGTATTAAGAGTTTACTATACCTCAGGCCTTCAGCTGGGTGCCTGAAACCCAGTAAAGGCAAGTAGAGAGTAAGAGTTAAGGTTTTCTGCAGCCTCCCCGCCTGGCTTCAAATTCCCTGTCTGTCCTCACAGCTGCGTGATGTGTGGCAAGCCATTTAACCTTGCTGTGTCCATCTGCCAAATGGGGATAATAACAGTATCTACTTCTCGGGCTTCTTATTAAAAGTGACGATCCACAGGGAGCATGAGTGTCAAGATGAGGAGTGCTTGGTGTGCACGCAGTGATGAGGGGGGTGGGGGCAGGACATTCCCATTCCATACAGGGGCTCAAGAAATATTTGTTGAAGAAATAATAAATGTCAGGACAAAGACCTATTTTCTTTAAAACAGACAACTAGAATTGCACTATTTTTCTTTTCTAAATTAAGCTCAAGGATTTACATATTCAAAAATGTAAGCTTATCACTGGGGGACACATTGCTGAAGTTCAGTGAGTTTCAGGATCCCCATCAGTAAAATGGGGAAAACAGCTGTCCCTCTTCCTGAAACATCCATTGTTGTGAAGATCAAATGAGATGATATTATGAAATCACAAAACTGTGAAAAGGTAAATATCTAAGTCCTTATTACTTCAACATGCCTACAACAGCCTTAAAGAAAACTTACTTCCTGTCCCAAATCCAGAAGTACCTTGTTGCTACAAGTGCTACAAATATGATAATGACCCCCTCCCTTGACTTCATTCATGAAATGAAATTTCTTGATACATTAACTATTCTAAACCTCAATGTCTTTGTCAGTAAAATGGGACAAATAACTATTGCTGTAAGGATTATATAAGATCAAGTATATGAAGGTATTTGACATACTGCCTGAAGTACACAGTACATGCTTACCTAACGTTTTTCCCTTTCGTGTAAAGAGAAGAGACATGATTTTGCTCATTCTGTAGCTGGTAAAAAGCACCGTTTGAAAAGTTGAAATGACTTCCTTTACTCACACATCAAGTGAGCAACATTAAGAAAAAAGGCTGTGTTGGGGCTTCCCTGGTGGTGCAGTGATTAAGAATCCGCCTGCCAATGCAGGGGACAAGGGTTTGAGCCCTGGACCAAGAGGATCCCACATGCCACGGAGCAACTGGGCCTGTGCGCCACAACTGCTGAGCCTGCGCTCTGGAGCCCACAAGCCACAACTACTGGGCTCTCATGCCACAGCTACTGAAGGCTGCGTACCTAGATCCTGTGCTCTGCCGCGGGAGAGGCCACCGCAATGAGAAGCCCACGCACCGCAACAAGGAGTGGCCCCCAATCGCCATAACTAGAGAAAGCCCGTGTGCGCAGCAGCGAAGACCCAACGCAGCCAAAAATATAAATAAATAAATTTATTTTAAAAAAAAAAAGGCTATGTTGAGTGCTTGCTCTGTAAATCTTTTAGTTTTGTTCGGGTTTTTTGTTTCGATGATTTTCTATATTAGAAGTTTTGCTTTTCTTTTTTTAACTGCATAAATCCTTTGAGCTGGCTTATTGAGGTATTATATGTGCTACAATTTCTCTAAAACTTTCCCAAATAGTCACAAAATATCCACCCACACGTTCACAGAATTATTACAGATAATTATTTGATTAAATCCTTACCCAGTTCAATGTTCTGGGAGGTATCAGCTGTGTGGAGAGCCACCTCTTTGCCAGGTTTCAGTGTCCCATTAATGGGCATTCCTTTAACATAAAAATCAAGTTCACAAGGTAGCAAGTTGCAGATTACCACTGTTGGCAGGAGATATATGGTATGCCCAGGCTGTCTGAAAATCTGTTTTGCACTGTCAGAAAATATGTTGGAGGGCATGTAATCTGGATAATTCTCTTTCTTTATGGCCACACAAAACCTATGACGACAAAACGGTGTAAAAGTCATCAGCTTGAATGAAGAGCTTGAATTTTTTTCTCCTTAGCTAAGTATGAGACAGGATTACATTAAAATGGCACAATAATTTAGTAAGATATTTGCAGTTTTCAATCCAAACACATTCACTAAGGCATAATCAAATGACAATAAAACGTACAGATTTTAAATGTTCTGTCTGATGAATTCTGACAATTACAGACACCTCTATAACCATCACCCAAAACCAATTAGAGAATATTTCTCTCACTCCAGAAAGTTCCCTCATATCCCTTTCCAATCAATATCCTCTCCCATCATTCAAGCAACCACTTTCTGATTTATCATTATAAATTAGTTGTGCCTGTTCCTGAACTGCATATAAATGGAATGATACAATATGTACAGCTCTTTGTGTCTGGGTTTTTTTTTTTGCTGTTGTATGCATCAGTATTTCATATGCCAATGTGTGAATATACCATTTTTTAAAAATTCATTATCCTGTTGATAACCAATTGGGTGGTATCTCCAGATCAATTTAGCGACAATGGAAATCCTAACAATGCTTGAGTCTTCCAATCTGTGAACTTGGTTATATCTTTCCACTTAGTTATTAGGTTTTCTTTAATATCACTCAGCAATGTTTTGTAATTTTTAGGGTAAAAGACTGGTACATCATTCCTTAGACTGATTCCTGAATAATTAAATTTTTTTTGGTAGTATTGTAAACTGTGTTTTTAAATCACATTTTTCAATTGTTCATGGCTAGAATATAGCATATAATTATTGATTTCTATAGGTTGATCTTGAATCCTAAAATCTTGATAAATTATTAGGTCTCATGCTTTTTTTTAAAAAAAATTTATTAATTTTCAAATGTTAAGCTAATCTTAACTGGGATAAACCACACTTGCTGGAAGCTATTTGGTAGTATTTTGTCAAGAATTTTTGCATCTCTTCGTGGGGGAATACTGGTTTGTAGCTTTCTTTTTTTGATAATAATTGTATCAGTTTTGGCATCACGGATATGCTGGCCTCATAAAATGAGTCAGAACTATTCCCTCCTCCCCTACTTTCTGAAAGCGTCTGCAAAAAGCTGGTATGATTTTCTCCTTAAACATCTGGTAGAATTCACTAATGAAGTTATATGGTCCTAGAATGTCCTTTGAGTGAAGATATTTTATTATAAATTAAATTTCTTTAATAGATATTGGGGCCATTTGGATTTTTTGTTTCTTCTTTGTATTACTTTTGGTAATCTGTGTTTTTCAAGAAATTTGTCATTCCGGTGTGGAATTTATTTGTATAAAATTGTTCATACATCTCCTTTTAATCCTTTTAATATCTGCAGGATCTATAATAATTCTCCATTTTTCATTCCTTATACGCTAATTTGTGTCTTCTCGCTTTTCATGATTGGTCTTATTAGAGGTTTATCAAATTTATGAATCCTTTCAAAAAGCCAGTTTTGACATTGTTGATTTTTCCTACTGTTTGTTTTCTACTTCATTGATTTCCATACTTATTTTCTTTTTCTCTTCCTATTTCTTTGTGTTTAATTTATTCTTCTACCTTAAGGTAGAAGTTTACATCAGTGATTTTACATCTTCCTTATTTTCTAATGCGAGCATTAAAAGCTATACATTTCCCTTTAGAACTGCTTTTGCTGCAACTCCTACATTTTAATATGTCCAGTTTTTATTATTATTCACTTTGAAATATTTCCTTTGTGATGTCTTTTTGACCATGGGTTGTTTCGAAATGTATTGTTTAATTTTCAAGTATTTGGGGGTTTTGTAAGCATCTTATTGTTTTGTTTTCTAGTTTAATACTATTATAATGATGAAATACATTGTGTAGGGTTTCAATTCTTTAATATTTATTGATCTTATGGCCCAGTAGATGGTCTCTCCTGATGAATGTTCCACACATACTTGAAATGAATGTGCAATCTGGAATTGTTGGTTACAGTGCTTTATAAATGCCCACTGTGACAAGCTGGTTGACAGCACTGTTCAAATTCGCTTATGTGTTTATTGTTTTTGTTGGTTTGTTTTATAAATTACTGACAGGGAAGTGTTAAAGTCACCGGTTTTGTCTGTGTATTTATCTGTTTCTCCCTTTAGTCTGTCAACAATTGGCAAATCTCAATAAAGGGTACAGTGGAATTCTTTACAGTCTTCTTCTACTCCTCTGTGAGTTTAACTAAGTGGATGCCTGTTTTTGCTATAAAGGAAACTAAAGCTGATCATCTCTAATCTAAATAAGTTTAAAGTCTAAGTTTAGAAGGATCTAACAATCACAATCCAGTATTTTTTCTAACATATGAATTTAGTAACATATTACTTGCACTCTTCAGAAGAGGAGACAGGAGTCTAAATGACAATATAATTTTGTCAGAGTCCCCATGAGAAGTCAGCACTAGGTACATGAACCTTCACCCAAATTCCTTTGAGTCATTTGAAAAACTCCCAACCCCCAGGATTTTGCTTCCCAATTTAGGAATGAGAACTGGTCATTGTTTTTTCTTCCCTCCCTACGTGTCTTCTCTTTATGCTGATGCAGACACACCAGTTTCTAATCGTATATGTGTGAGTAGTGGGTTTGTGACTGTTTCTTCCATAAATATTAGATAAGTAACTGCCACGCTCCCGCCCACGGTTAACCCATGAATTCGTACGAACCTAACACTTACGGAATAAAAGAACTTAAGGAATAACAACTTTAGGGCTTTAAATAAGCACGACTGAATCACTAAGGGTCCTTAGAGAAAGAATGAAGAAAAACATGGCAAAATATACATGTCACTGCTGTGCCACACATACCTGAAGAATCGGCTTTTTTCCGCATCCATAGAGTGGCACTCTCGTTTGCTGCTACTAACCTCTGTAGTCTTCACTACATT
This sequence comes from Neophocaena asiaeorientalis asiaeorientalis, assembly GCF_003031525.2. Taxonomy (NCBI): domain Eukaryota; kingdom Metazoa; phylum Chordata; class Mammalia; order Artiodactyla; family Phocoenidae; genus Neophocaena; species Neophocaena asiaeorientalis. The sequence goes on from NW_020173679.1 coordinate 6,406,416, forward strand.
GGTCCAGTGAATAGGAGCCTTACAGAAAAACACACCCAGTCCTTTGGGCCGGGCCTGCAGCCGCCAAGAAGTGAGGTGTAAAGGCACGGCAAATGAATCACCTGGCATGATGGCAGGAAGGACCACAGGCTCTGCCAGAGAAACACGGGTTAGCAGTTTCAGGAGTGGTTGCCCACCCCAAAGTCCATCTAGGGTAAAAGAAGGACAATGTCAAAACTTACTGTCTGGAGCTGATGGGCTGTCCAGTCTTAGTTCCATTGGCGTCTCCAGTCTGTTCTTCACAATGAGGGCTGATCGGACAGTGATCACTTTCCGAGCACTGCCTTCCATGGTCACTGCAAAGACGACCCGGACAGGTGGGAGTGAAGAGAACTGTGAAAAAGAGAAAAGTAATAAAGAGTTTAGCTGTGCTTTTGAAAAACACACAAAATACAATAATACCGACCAGAATGCCTACATCTAAAGCATCTTATTATTACTATAGCTCTTCAGTGAAATGAGTCATTAAGCCCTAAAACCACTCCACTTTAATAGGAGTGAATACCCTCTTAATACTCACTACAGTAACAGCCAATTCTAAAGAGTTATTTGTACTGGTATGCCTTTCACAGGAAAAATAACTTTTTTTCCTAAATGTCATAAAATTTACTCGATATGCCCATACACTATTTGTTGACACGTCTATAAGAAAACCAACATTTGTATATCAAAGAATTTTAAAAACAAACTTCTTCTTCACAATAATTTTCTAAGTTCGGTTCAGTAATCACTCTTTTTCTGAACACCAAGAAACTCAAGATAATGGAGGGAAATCATTTATTTATGGTCTTGGCTGGATGCAGCCACTACTTTCTTTTTGCGTATGTTCATTCACATATTCAAAACACATTTTGTACTGCTACCATGTGCCAGGAATGTAGCAATCTTTTTAAGTATAAAATTCCACATTAGGCATAGCAAAGAGAAGGTTTCTAAAGCTATTATTCTGTGTATCCAGAACATACTGATAGCGCTTGTTGATGGGAGAAACAAATGACACTACATCCAAGCTTTCCATACTGCCAGTTGTTTTCATTAAAGCAAACAGTATGTGAAAACCAACCTAATAAACAATCAAATGACAAGCTCCATGTTTTGAACCAAGGTTTCTAGAAAGTCCTAATGAAAAGGCAAAGTACAGTCTTCTAGGGTGTTATTAGAGGGACACAATCATCACCAAAGCTTCCAGTGACCCATCCCAGTAAAGCCCCAGGAGAGCCAAGGCCCAATAACAGTTGTTTTAAATCTTGATCTTGTTGCCTCTATGCTTATCTGAAATTTCACATTTTAAAACTTACTAAAGTAAGTTTTAGTAAGGGAAAAGAAATTTAGTAAGGGAAATTTAGTAAGGGAAAAGAAATTATAGGCAAAAACCTCAAAAAAGCATTTTAATGTCATCCTGTGGTGATGTTTCAAAAATCAGATGAGGGAAGAAAAAATCTGTTTTTCATTCTTAGTTATTTTCATGACCTTTGGGCCAAAACCTATAAAATATGTATAGCCATACAAAGGTTAATTTATATTTAACTTGGAGAGAAAAGGAGACCTTGGACTAAAACATTTGCCTTTTGTTCTCCTTCCCTGTAATATTCAGTCTCACATACTAAGTTAGGTGAAAACATTTTCTTGCAAGTTCTTGTAAAAGGAAGGAAATCATTAATAGAAAAGGAAAAAGGTCCAGTGGTCATCAAGAACTATGTGTGTAAACGCAGTGACACAGGAAAATCATACTCACATAAACCTGGGGATGGATAATATTTGTCCTACTGCTTGGGCTACCAATCTAAGAAAGATTCCAAAAGTCAGAGATTCAGTACAGACCTAAGATAACAGGCATCGTTAAATTCAATGACAATATAAGTTGCTTGAAAAGGTGGTTTTATAAATACTCTTAGGTAAAGTATGTTCTACTATGAAAAGAAAACATCTTGGAAAAAATGGGAACAGCAATATTCATTTTACAACCATTCAGGATATACAAAATTTCTCCAGAATGCATCAATAAAATAGAAAGGTATCTCCGGGGGGGAATTAGTCCTTTTATTACTGGACATGAACTTAGGCAGAAAAGTAACTTTGAAAGAAAGTTTCTTTTTCTAAGAAACTTGGGGCACAAGAGAAGAACAATGAAAAGAACAGTGTCCTCCAAGAATATATTTCATGAAGCAGCAAGCATGAGGAAGGCTACAATATCTCTGCAAATCTGTGCTTTCCTATTCATCACTGGCTACTCAAAACTGAGCACAGTTACCCCATGAAGTACACCCCACGAGTATCCGGCAAGAGCACCCGTGGTGGTCATATCAGCTAGGATGTCAGCCTCTGCCTGCACATTCTAGTCAGGGATGCCACATTCCCCAAGGCTGGCCCTCCAACCCCTAGAACTATAGGCTGGGGTAAAATCAGGGCAAGGGTGTGTGAGAGGATGCATGACCAGAAAATAAACAACAGTGGACATCGATCTTTATGCCGGAGAGGAGAATTTGGAGACACGGAGCTAGAAGGATCAAGGAGCAGCATTATAAAAGCGTAAAGAAGACAGTGTATAAAGGAAGCATAACAGTATGTGAAATAAAGCCAATATATTTGGCAAACTCGCAAATTGCCGGTTGGCCCGGGTGAGTATAAAATGGATCTACACAGGTTGGATAATATGTGTTCGTGTCAATCTTAGATCTTGTTTCTCTACTAAAACTAACCATTGGCTGGCTTATCTACATAGTGATTACCAATGCCTATGACTGACCCAAATAATCTTGGGTATTCCTCCTGGGCTAGGAAAAATGAAGAACAAGAAAATGTCACTAGAGCAAGGCTACTACAGGCCTGTCTGATGGTCTGGCTTTAAGGGGGTGTGGCTAGGGCACAATCCTGCCACTGAACACGCTTTCCACAGCCGCGCACCGTAGAGGAAGAGGAATTCTTATCTGGCGCAGCGTATCGGAAAAAGGTGCCGACTTTGTCCACTGACACTGGGCTCACTTGCTCCCAGCCGTTCACTCTCACTTGCAGTTGATGGATCCGGAGGTCATGGGTGTGTCTGTCAGGCAGAACACAGAAAAAGACATTAAGCACAATCCTAGCCAGGGAAGAGAAGCAGAAGCAGAGCCTGAAATCAGATTTACTATATAATGACATAAAGACCCAGTTGTCTAAATAAACCTTTCGGTGATTACCTAATGCAAGGGAAATCAAGAGGATATTTTAGCTGAGTCTCACACTTAAAACAAAGCTGCAAGATCTATAAAGCCTGAGCAAGAGTGGCATCTGCCCTCCCTTTATACAAACCACGTGAATCCTGTGAACTAGCTCAGTCAGGTCTGTCCCCCACCGACCCCTACCTCAAACTTTATGAAATGACATCAGCTACAAGTGGTTCAGTGGGGTAGCAGAAATGCTGTGCTAGCAATTTAATCACACAACCATACTCTTGGAAATGCCTAAAATGACATTTTCTCCTTGGTTCTTTTGTGGAATCTCCTGCTTCTCTCAGAACCACACTCAGTCGTTGGGCTTTGGTCCTACAAGAGTACAGACACGGTAACGAGAGACGGAGCCCGCAGAGTTTCCAGGCTGAAGTGCACAGCTGAAACTGCAGAAGGCAGTGGGCAGGACAGGAGGAACAGGAGGGAACTGCACATTTAATTCTATTTTTAGATTTTGCCTAATTCAAGCCAGAAGCCTGAAATAGGGAAGTGGATTTGAGGCTGACAGGAAGGAAAGTGGGGAGGGAGGTAGGGCGTGGGGGACAGAATGCCAAAGGGGAAAACACCAGAGAAGGCAGTTATTTCGATGAATTCAAGCAGGCAGGTGGGACTTGAAATGGGTTACAAAACATAGAAACTAAAACAGAAATGACAAAAAGGCCAAACCCCTTCTGATACAACAGAGGCAGTGCTTATTAAGAAATACAGTGAACAGTTCTATAATTTAGCTTCTCCAGGAACCTTGCAGAACAGAAAAATGCTCACCACTCATCCCTGGAAATTCTAATGTGGCTTCCAGGTACATGTGCCCAGCACAGTGATTTTTTTTTTAAACTATTTTTTTGCTGAAAATCACTGGAGGCCCCCAAGTTCAGAACTCGTGCCGCTAGGGAGTAATGTGCGCCGATGCAGAGCTATACAGAAGGAAGAAGTATTTGAGGAGCAGGTTTCCACACAAAGAATTAGAGCACCATGAACGCATGTGACCACAGAAGGCTGAAGCCAATCTCTTAAATTTGAGATAATGAGGCTCAAACACTAAAATCTTAACCTATTCGTTATCCACTGGACAGCCCTTCCACTTAAAAATGTGTGCATATAAAAGAACATTCTACTACATATTTTATGATCTCTCGGTAACTAGACACAACGTTTTCACATTTATTCTCGTCCTCTGGCTGGCGATTTTGAGTGCATCAGTGAGCAGTCTCCCTAGGTGAGTTATTCTCTCCTCCTTAGAATCAGAGTATCTTATCATTATTGGCTCTGCTTCCTGAAACCATCTGCCTGCTAAAAGTGTTGTGACATATGTGTATCTTAAAACTGAAATCAACATGCTCTGATAACCTTTTAATAATACCATGTCGCCACTCCATCATGCAATGAACTGGAGGGTTATGATCTGTCTAGGCTTCAACCGAATTAGTTACAAGGAACACACCAGTTATCACCTCACATGTCAAATAAAGGGATGATTAATGGAAAGAAGTGTATTTCCAAGATGGTCATTATATTTTTTAAAAGGAAACACTGATTTCCTAAATACCTTTTAAAAATAAAACATTAAAGGCATTGACAAAGGAAAGTGAAAAGGCAAAACACTAGAGACACTTACTTTTTTCTTTTTTTTGAGGCAAAGAGTAAACCATGCTTTACCTGTGCCTTAGCTTTCCTCTTGCTTCAAATTCAAAGGGAATCTCTTCACCCGTGAGGACTTCCCGCCACTCGCTAACATTGTGAGCATCGTCAAGAAATGTTCCATTCCCTTCTGGAACCACCCCTGGACTCCCGCTGTGAGACAGTGCAGCCCTAGAACGAAATCAGACAATACCAGCTAGTCCCCCTTTCTCTCCACCTCCCTCTCACACAGCTCAGGGCTGGAAGCAGAAACCCTCCTAGAACGCAACTCACAGACATAACGCCGCATAACCTGGCTGTAAAAGAGGACCTAAAAGGTCAGTAACTCAAGTTATCTTCATGATCGATCAAAACTTCATGACCGAAACTTTAGAAACAGCTAAAAGCTATCACTGCACAGTCACCTGCCACCAGCAGCAGAGTCTGGTACACCGAGGGTGATGTAAACTAGTCATGACTTTTAACAGTAGTATTTTAAGTGACTATCTAGAATTTAACAGACCTGAATTGTTTTTAAAAAACAAAGATGTCTCCTCTAGAGCATTCTCATACGTGGTGGAGGTGGGAGAAGTATGGTCTCAAATCAGCTGATTCTGTTACTCATTTCATACACTTTATTACCTAAACTGGAAAGATCAGACTGCATTTGGCAAGTTGAGCCAAGGTCTAAGCAGGCAGAAAGTTGTAAGAGAACGTTCTCACTTGGCTTAGGTAGACTCTCATTTGTTCTCCTAACTCCACCCAGTTCCATCTGGACTCAAGTGCGTTTCAGGTTTGGAAGATAATTCGGGGTGGGGGGGAGGGGATATGAGAGGTGTTTTCAAGCCCTTGTGGAAGAAAAATGGGCAAAACATTTGGCTTAATAACCATATACAGCTTGTTTTAAAAGGGGGAGTAGAATGGGGGCCGACGAGAAAGGGTGGAATGACTTTTGTTTCACATCCTTAATTTGCTCAACTTTTACTTTAAAAACAAATGGATACCAGGATCAAGATCACAATTTGGATGCTTCAGACTCAAGACCTGCTTCTCTGACTACAGACTCTACACAGAACCAGAACCTCCAACGTAGACCTCAGCAAGACAGCAAGCTATTGATTCAAATACAATCAATCCCAAGAGCCTCAGGGAGGCCCCACCTTACTCTGCTGGGCTGGTACACAGGAGCCTTTGGTGGCAGAGATGGCTCTAGGTGACAGATTCAGTGCTCCTTACCTGGTGGGCGTGGTAGTCAGGGTGGCAAACCACAAAGTGCAGCCCGTGTGATTCCTCAGAGCAAAAGGGACGAATGGCTGCCGGCGCTTTGGGGCCTTCATCTCTGCTGTGAGCAAACAGAAGGCCGTCAGCATGTGCCCTGGCCCGTGCGGCAGACACCCTCCCCATACCTGGAGACAGTGCCCAAAATTGCCTCTGTGCAAAGGAGCTGAAGGTGGAGAGGAAAAAAAGGAACCACCACAGGTGTGTTGACAGGCCAAGTGGGATGTCTCCAAGTATTCTGCCGCCTGCTACGAGATGACTCGGTCCCCCCGACAACTGACTGTGATGTGTCACGACTCTCACCCCACAATTCTCCCACAACTCTTACGGGCCTCATCTCAGAAAAGGGCATCAGACCTAATACGGCTGGCATCAGGAAAGAAAGGGAAATGGATCCCCACTACTCCCAAGAAATACAGTCTAAATGGACAACCTAAATTGTGGCAAGACAGATCATGTGTACTTGTATCACTCTGTCCAGAACACTGGTACTTTAAGGAAGCCTCCTTTTATGTGAGAGTTACACGTGAGTCACATTATGCCTATTGTAACAAAATGGAAACATTCTTTCCTATTCTCTTATATGAAGAGTTGTGGGTTTTCCTCCCTGGAAGATCAAAAATACACTGCCCCAAAGCTATTTAAATAAAATTTTTAGCTCATTTTTTTTTTACACAGGTATCACCACCATCTGCTATCAGGCAGGGACTACGGAGACTACAAGAGGAGCGCAAAATATGATTTCCTTCACAAAACAGCTTCTCATCAGGGAAACTGGAAAGAAACACTGATCAATACAAGACTGTAAGTAATCAAATTCTAGGGAGAGTGTGACCTGACTCTAAACACTGCAAGCAGTCAGAGGGGAGGCTGAGGAAGGCTCTCCGGTGCCCGGGCTGCCCAGGGGGCTGCCCGGGGACCCGCCCGCCACAGAGGCCCCCGGCTCCTTCCAGGGTCTGCATTTTCTCTACTGGCCACACAAAGAAAGAGGGAGGTGGCAGCAGGAACCACAAAGGAAGCAGCAACCCAGTGCCGGGAGCCTCCTGGCTGATGTGCTCAACACCACCACATGCCCCACCAACAGAAAAGGGCGAGGCCCAGTCTCACTGTGTGTCTGGCTTTAAAGCATAAAGACTGCCCGAGAAAGACCGGGACCCAAATGGTCTGCAGCTGTGGAGAAAATGACATCTAGAGGTGACTGCAATCTCCAACTGAGAACACTACAGCAAAATTCAATTCGTCTTCCAGGACCGCATGTTTCCTGCCAGTGAAATGAAGAAGGCAAATTGCACCAGGGCCTGCCTCTCCCACTTCTCGAGAACAGCACAGGGCAATATCATAAGTCAGCGTCATGTCTTTTAAAAAGTAATGACATTTTTGTTTTCCCTTTGTAGCTTCTAAAGTTTTCAGAAGTTAGTGCTCTGAACACTGCACAACAAGCCACTTCAGGTTAAGGCGAGTTCTGTTTTGGTAAGAACAACAGCTCAGGGGTGTCTAAGTGAATGAGTAGTCTCCAGCGTGTTCCCACAATTTTGTGGTTAGCTTTTACAGACACCCCAGATACATATAAAGATAATTTCTGCCTAGAATATGCCCATTTCTCACCCCAATGGCCTCACTTAGTTTCCAAGGTTTGCTTTAAAAAAAAAAAATTAGTGTTCATCAAGTTGAAAATTAAGGAGTAGCTGTGAGGCTGCGGACAAGAGCAGAGGGGGAGTAAAAAATTTAAGAGCTGTCAGCAGGGTAAACAGTGCTGCTCACTGTGGCACCTTGAAAGGCACTTCCCTCTCCCTAAGCAAGAGCTGCTCTGCTTTATTACAGGAGATAAAGGGCCCAGGAGGAAAAGAAGCCAGATGTGCTTTCATATCCCACTGTGAGCCAGACTCAAAGTTTCCATTTGCAGATTAGATTTAAGAAGAACAGGTGGCACACGGCTTTGATCACATCGTAACACAGAATAAAGTGCTAGGAATCCATAGAAAGATATTCACGAGTGTATTGCTTTGGAATTAAGTAGCCTGGGTAGGCACACGGCTAAGGTCCCCAAGCTTCTTGTGTGGATTACACATACCAGCAGAGACCTCAGCAACCTGCCTCTCTGAGGATAAAAATACACGGAGTGCTCACAAATCCAAACTCAACACCAGGGGACAGATCTGACATCTTCCACACCAGGGTCCAAATCAACTGTGTACTTGCCTTGGGCACAGCACCAGAGAACAAAATCCCCAAGTCTGGACTTCCCTGGTGGCGCAGTGGTTAAGAATCCACCTGCCAACGCAGGGGACGTGGGTTCGAGCCCTGGTCCGGGAAGATCCCACATGCCACGGAGCAACTAAGCCCGTGTGCCGCAACTGCTGAGCCTGTGAGCCACAACTACTGAGCCCGCATGCCACAACTACTGAAGCCCCTGCGCCTAGAGCCCGTGCTCCGCAACAAGAGAAGCCACTGCAGTGAGAAGCCCGCGCACTGCAACAAAGAGTAGCCCCTGCTCGCCGCAACTAGAGAAAAGCCCACACACAACAACGAAGACCCAATATAGTCAAAAATAAATTAATTAATTAATAATTTTTAAAACAACTTAAAAAAAAAAGAACTCCCCAAGTCCACCAAAGAGAACAGTATTCCCTGGTGGCCTCAGAAAACCTCCTCTAGTGACCAGACCTAATTGGTTCATAGGCTGAAAGAACACCAAGCTCCTCATGTCCAAGTTCAGCTTAAATGGCTCCACCTGAGGAAACGTCTGCCCCTGCGGATTTGCTCCCCAGGGCAATGTGGCCATTATAAACAGTGCGGGTTCTTACACTATGTAGGCAGCTCAGCTTATCAGAAAGGACCTGGCTTGTAAATCATGAGAAATAGATTAAAGTCCCAGGTCCGCTACTAGCCAGTCATGTGAATGGAGGCAAGTTACTTAGTTTCTCTGAGCTCCTGTTCCCGTGCTAAAAAGGAATGATGCTTTGCTTAGCCTGAAAGATGAAATAACAGATACAGAAAACCTGAGAAATATAAATCCATGGATCCTGGGCCTCGTGAGCCCTCCTCCCCACGAACACCCATCCTGGTAAAACCTTTCAGAAAAAAACCATACTACTACCCCCACACATTAATATCCTTGTTCTGAACTCCTAGTAGAGGAAGCTCAAAAGGCCCTTTTTACAAAATAGACCATGACCCAGGATCTGGTGGTGTTAGCCAAGCATAAGCATAAATCATTCAAATTAAACTGCACTCCTTCAAACAAATGAAGAACTGAACATCTTGGGATTCTAATTCCTTGATGTTTATGATGTTTTCCTCTCGTATTTACTTACCAGTCAAGGAACCTTAAAGGATCAGAGATACAAACAAAGAACATTCTCTTTCTACCTCCTAAGAACCTCAATTCATTTCTAAAGAAAAGATTTGTGTCTAAGCAATTATTTACCAGAAATTTTTTTCTTAGCTCTATTCCTGATCTTTATAGCTCCTATTCCACAAGCCCCTTGCATTACCATAAGAATAACATTCACTGAGTATTCTATAAATAAAGACTTGTAGCACTGCTTGATGGAGGATGGTTTTCTTCCATTCATTTGCTTTTCAGTGTGAGACATCACCTCTAACTGACACTGGATGCTTCTGCATCATTCACTGGGAAGTTGATTCCATTTCCACTAAGGGTTAAAGCAGATGGAAGAGATAGAATGAGAATCAGCACATCACTTCCTTCTGATATAAGATGCCACTTCGTCCATTAGCTGGAAATGATCTCTCCTGTTACTAAAGCGAAGTATTCACAAGTGGGTATACCCCCATTCAGGTCCCATATTCACAGAAAATCGATGTACAAGGCAGTTCTTAAAACAGGAAAATAAAGCAAGCCCTCGCTTGGCTATACTGTACCTCTAGCATAGATCTGGTGCTCTAGGTTAGTCAGACTGGCTGTACTCCTAGTTCTAAGGTAGACAAGGGGGAGGCCTGGTAGACAGGAGAGACAACGTTAGAGCATGAGAATCAATATAGTGAAAAAGAAGACATCTCCAAAACATAAGCGCAAATAGAGTACATTACAAAAATAGCAAGCATCATGCACTTACAGGCTCATTCCTTTAGTGACTACTAAGAGCTAAGGAGGTACTTGACAAGGTGAGCAAGACAGTTTTATGCTGGCTTTTAATGTGGAGGCTGTGCTAACAGAGCATGCTCCTTTTTTTTCTCAATCGGGGAAAGAAAATGTACTCACAGTCACTTGAACAGAATGACAAGCCTTTTGAGGATTTTTAATTTAAAGCATATATGTTCTCACATGGCATAGAAAAGTTACCAAGAGCAATCAGTACAGATTTTAGTGGGAGTCGCTCCATTCCAACTGGAAAAGGCAGTAGCAGTAGAATGCTAATCCCCCACGGGTCTCAAAAATTCAAGGGAAGGAATCAGTCTGTGTTCCAAGTTTCAACGATCTCTTCTGAGAAGTTATCTCATGGTATTATTTATATTATACATTAAACATGGAAGCTTTTAGAATTTTTTTTTTTTGGTATTTCCACAAAATGTCCTTGAATACAAAACTAATGAACTAATAATTAAGGTGCCATACCATCCAGGTGTACTTGCAGGATCTCAGCCCTTCCTGAACAAAGCCAATAATTATGTCAAAAATGAGGCCATTATTTTCTTTCCCCTGCTAAAGGAACAGTAAGAAATCAGCAGCTCCCTTAGGCTGAATTTCATATTAAGAACCTCTAAGTCAAGGGCTCATTTTGAAGCTGGCCTGAATAAAATACACAAATTTGGGGGGAATGTGACTAAATATTCTTAAATAAGAGCTGAAGGTTTGTGGTCAGTTCAACAAGATTCAAACCTCCTGACTTTCAAAACGAATGCCCAACAATTATTTTAGTAAGCCTAGTGAGAGAATACAATCCCATCTGCTGTTCTACCATCCAAGAATTCTTAATAAGTAAAGAGGTTTGGAAATGTAGGTATGTTCGTGTATGCCTAATAAAAAAGATATATTATACCTTTATAAGCCTAAGTAACCATAAAGATGTGTAAGTAAATAAAAATCCAGATTTAATTTAGCAGGCATTTAACATAGATAAGGTAGCTTATTAACTATAAAAAAAGAGGAGATGTTAAAATAAAGAGGGAGGGGAGCGGTGGGAGAGGGACAAAAGAAAACTCCTTCATCAGAATCCTGAAGATTCGGCCTTCCTAGTGTTTGCACTGAGTCTGGATTTAAGATCCCTCTGCATGAATAATGTTTTTAGAAACACATTCTCTAGGACACATTACAAAGATTATTCAGAGTCTTCTGGGTAGACTACGTTACATTCTCTTGCCACACAAATTGGGAAGGTTAGAGGAGGAGCCAGAATTGAAGCTGATGATATCTGAAAAGCCCTGGCTCCTAAGCAATGGCCTTGAGACTCAGAAGCAACAGCCTGGGAATACAGAGAGCAAGCAGAGCTGACGTGTCCTTGTCCCTCCTCCGAGAAGTACAAGGCAGATAGAAAGTCCATTTATACACCCTGAGGAGAGACGAACCAAATACTTCGTACACTAAGAAAATCCATCTTCCCATGACACGTTTGCAGACCAGATGGAACAGTTAAGTATTCATGAACTATGTGAAGTCCAGCCAAAACTCCCCAAAGAAACCACACTGAAAGAACTGGGGCTGAGTTGAATTTGGATGACAATGGCTTGTGGAACAACTAAGGACCACGCAGTTGGCCATCACAATCTCCCCAGCTCTGAGGAAATCAGAGCTCCATGGCGAAGCATTAAATAAGGAAAGAAAACATCGTTAACAGAGAACACACTGACTCCTCTTTCTTCAAGAGGCTGGGTATTCAATTCTCTTCTACTTTATAATACAGGCCCCCCTTTAAACACTTGCTTCCACGTGGGAGCCGGCCCTCCCTCTCTTCAAGAATATATCCAACCTGTCTGTCTCTAGATTTAGAAAACTGAAAAGATGTTCTTAAAGATCCAGATCAAAAGTCCCATCAATTAAAATGTTCTGATGAGTAAAACACAAACTGACCAATGGCCACTCCTGATGCATCTCCAGGTGCCCCAGTTCACGTGCCACATGACCAGAACTTAGGAATTGCATACTGCAGGTCCTTCCTCTCCCACAATGGTGAAACTAGAGCTCATATTAAGAGTTCAGCGTTTTGTGCCAGAAAAAATGTCCCTTCCAAAGACTAAAACAGAACTACAGGAGACAGAATTTCCTGTAGGTTTTTCCATAGAAAATGATGGTTCTATTTGAATTTCTCAATTAAACATGGCTCTGTAGGTCAAAGGTGATTTAGTCAAACATTTGTAGAGAAAAATCTTACTTTGTCCAAAGCATGGAGGATCCACTGAAGAGCCCATCCAGTCTTCCGATGTGGTTGAATCTATTTCCTTGTCCTGTTTACAGTAATCTGCCATCCACGATTCCTTGGTACTTATATATTGGTCTAGAAAAAAGTCCCCAAAGATAATTAAGAACAGAAGTAGAAAGGATTGGGGTGTTCAAGTCAGATGACTTCAATTCAGCAAAACAAGCTTTTATCGAATGTCTGACTAAATGCTAGGCACCACACTAGATTCTGAGAAAGCTGGTCCCCTGAAGAACCTCATACTCCACTGGAAGAAATTAACATTAACAAAACAATCATCATCACAAAACTATATCACAATGTGAAAGGAGCTAAAACAAAGATACAAATAAAATGCTATGGGAGCGCAGAACATGGGAAGATTTACTCTGCTTTGGCAGAAGTGGAAGAATACACACCAAAGCACATGGCAATCTTCAGAGAGGTAAGGACCTTTGTTCGGGGTCTTGAAGAATAGGTAGGGTTACCAATAGGATTAGGGATACAGGGACATTCCAGACAGAGAGAACAGCATATGCAAAGACTTCAAGACATGAAAGTACATGGCACATCTAGGGAACACTGAATACTTTGGTGTGACTTGGTACAACATACTGGGGTACAGGGACATAGCAAAGAAGTCTAGAAAAGAGAACAACTTGCTTTGTGAAGAGCATGACATGCCATGCTAAGGGGCAGGGTTTGGAGACAGAAAGACCAGTAGGAGGCTATTTAAAAAACCACCAAACTCAGGAGGCTGAAATCCAGCTGACAACTATCCAGGAGTGGTTTTACTTTTTTGAGAGGAGAATTATAACGGGAAGAGCAAAATAATTACACACCACACTTGGATAAAGACCTTTTATACTAATTAAAGCACTACACTTTTTATTTATTTTTTAAATTAATTTTTATTGGAGTATAGTTGCTTTACAATGTTGTGTTACTTTCTTCTGTACAGCAAAGTGAATCCGCTATACGTATACACACATCTCCTCTTTTTGGGGATTTCCTTCCCACTCAGCCATAAAAAGGAATGAAATTGGGTCATTTACAGAGTACTACACTTTTTAAAACAAGAATGATTAGTTTCTGTTTTTCAGCTCCAATATTCAGCTACAGAAATGATATTTATTTAAACACTAAGAGGTCACAGCAATGTTTCTGGGTTTCAGCACAGTTTTAGGAATAAGGAATTAAAGGTTAAAAAAAGAACAGTTTTACCACTGACAAGAATGCTTTTTGGAAGATATTTTTAATTAGATACTCATCAGAAATATCAATAGAACTCTTGTGAGGTTAGCTCTCGTTTACTGTAGCTTTTCAAAGAAGAGTCCCAAACTTTATCTAAACTTCCAGATGAACAGATTATATAAGAAATCACATGGGGACCAAAATAATATGGAAGAATCATGAGATCAATTTACTATTACGTTGGTGAAATTAATGAAATAACAGTGGTTTTAAAATCTGGGGATCAATAAACTTACAGTCCCATTTCACTATACATTCTCTCCATCCTAGTCGGACATGGAATAAGCCGATGAATATCCTATGAGCCTCAACCCTACACATACACTGAAGAAAGCTCATAGATTTTCAATATAGTATGCCCTCCCTATCTGTGGGTTTTGCAGCGGATACAGAGGGCCAACTGCATTCATTGTACTAGGCCATTTTATTACAAGGGACTTGAGCATCCACAGATTTGGGTGGGGGGTGGGTGAGGGGTACGGGGTATGGTACTGGAACCAATCCCTTTGAATACTGAGGCACAACTGTAGTATGTGTTAGCTATCACTCAGAGATAACTACCGTGTTACAAAAAATCAGATCCTGTAGATCAGTAACTCAAAGAGTCGAGTGTAGTTTCCATAGTGTAAGTAGGCACTACCTGACTGTATGATAATGTTACTCTTCTTTTGATATAAAGACAAGTATAGAGACAAGATTCTGACACACTACATCGAATCCAGGAATGTACATTTCAGTGCTGTCAAAGAAACTTTCAGAACACACACGATTAGCTTGGCAACCCTTTAACTCAGTGATTTTCAGAGTTAGGTCAACATGCTACTTGATGGGAAACAGCACAAGCAACCTACCCTGCTACAGACAATCAAAATTGTACCTTTTAAGAATTATTCTGTGAATAGTCTGAGAGAAATGAATCTAAACTCACTTCTAGGACATTTAATAAGTCCCAGTGACCAAGCATCATGGGGAGAAAGTTCGTCATGGACATGAATGTTTCCCATGTAGTCTAAGCTCTTGCTTGATCACTGAGAGGATTAATATGGGATGCCACCTCCAGAGCTATGGGTTGAGAAGCATTATGAGGCCAGGTTAGGGTTTATCAGGAAAGCAGCCATGATGAGTAAACTGTCTGGTATGGGCCCAAGTATTTGCTAAACCAGGATTAAACAGTCTTCCAGACAAGGGACTTAACGCACAGAAAAGTAACAATGTTCTAAAGACAGCTTTCCACTCACCAATTAGTACAGAGGTGATATTGATATCCAAACGGTGTTTGGCCTTGACTTCCAGCTTCAGCCGAGGAGGATGGAGACGACTAGCTGCCTGTTGTTGCCAGGATACAGAGCACGGCCAGGGCTCAATAAATGGCTCCCAGCCTAAAAGAACACAGGAAATAAGACATCTGCTCAGCAGATATCAAGAGTTTACAGGGGAACACCATTCACAAATGCTCAGCAAGGACATACTATAGCTAATAGCTTTCTATTTCCAACTTGATTTTGCAATGGAAACACTATCTTTAGCTGCAGGTCACCTTACAAATGTCTGTGCTGTCTCAAGGACATGAGTACAAGAGCACACATGCACCCCAACCATGGTCTCCCAGAGGTGGGAGGAAGGAAGGCAGGGGGTATGTGCCCTCTTCTATTTAAGAGCAGGCAGGACCTGTTTTTGATATATTCAAGTAGAAAAAAGTGTCTCAGACTCAGGTTGGAAAAAAAGTGTCAGCAGCTGAAGTAACTATTAAATTTGATTACCCTGCTTACATCAAGAACCCATTGGCTGAATAAATAGGTATACTTGAAATTCATTAACTTAAATTTTTCCCAATTTTTATTTTAAAACGTGTCATATGTACAAGAGTTATATATAAACAACATATATGTATGGTTTAAAGAATAAGATTACTGCAAACACTCACGTACTCACTATTCAGCTTAACAGAAAATTATATGTGCCTTTGAAGCCCCTGAGTTCCACTCTCCACCAAACCTCTTCCACCCGACTCCAAGTAACCATTAGCTTGAATTTTTAATCATTTCCTTGCTCTTTATACTTTTACCACCTAGGTATACATTTCTTAAGAATACATAGTTTGTCCTGTTAGGGATCTTCACATAAACAGAATCCAACAGTGTGTATTCTTTTTTTCTTTTTTTTTTCATTTATTTATTTATTTGGCTGCGTCGGGTCCTAGTTGCAGCACGCGGGATCTTTGTTGCGTTGCCCCACAGCATGTGGGATCTTAGTTCCCCGACTAGGGATCGAACCTGCATCCCCTGCACTGGAAGGGGGATTCTTAACCACTGGACCACCAGGGAAGTCCCTGTGTGTATTCTTTTGTAAGTTTCTATTTTTGCTCAATAGCATTCTTTGAGATTCACTCACACTGACGCCATGTAGCTGTGGTACATTATCTTCACCACTGAACTGTAATCCACTTATGACCGTACCACAGTTTATTTATCTATTCTACTGCTAGGAGACATTTCACTTGATTCCAGTTCTGCCGCTATTAGGAAGACCACTCTGGAAGCAGTCTTGTACTTGTTTCCTAGTACTCATGGACAGGAGATTCTCTAGGGTACAGGTCTAGAAGAAGTATATTGAAGGATTGCTGAGTATGCTTCTAAGTCATGTCAAACTGTTTTCCAAAGTGGCTGTCCCAATTTACAATTCTGACAGCAGGAAGTAAGAGTTCTAGGGCTCATATCTTCACCATACTTAGTACTGTCACACTTCCTTTTTGCCAGTCCACTGGGTGAGAAAAATGGTATCTCACTGTAGTTTTAATGACAACTTTTCAAGGCCAGTTAATTTTTAACAGTTTTCTAAATACACTCCATCGGCCATAGATGAGGTGATCTACCAATACATATCCAATCTAACATGTAGCATAATGTCGGTACATTCATCTCCTCACACCATTTAGCACTAGTGACCTGAATGTGTTCATGCAACTTTAAAAGTAAGCAATATTTGCTCTGGGAAAATAAGTGATTCTCAAAAAAATAGCTACCATATGCCCTGTAAAACTTTCTCTTAACTAGCAAGGCTTGGGCCATTATTCTAAAGTTAAACATTTTGAACAATTAGGAAATAAGAGTGTTGCCTTTAAGTGAATCCAGATCAGAGAGGGGAGAATGTTAACTAACATATAAAATCGAATGTGACACGTACTCTAGAACAATCAGCAACAGCACAACACACTGGAAGCTTAACTTTCCAGTGACATCAAGGGAGCAACCCCTCTTCGACACAACTTGGTTTACTCCACCCACACCTACGAAGAACTCTCTTAAGGCAAAGACCGTCGCAGCTCAAACTATTCAGCCCTGATACAGGATGGTTCCTGAATGTCCATCTGTATAGGCCCTTACCTTGGTCTTTCCAATGGAAGGAAAGAAACCTGAAAATGCCTTGTAGTATATCCAAGCTTATGTCTCTGGAAGAACAGCTTGCCCTGATCAACTGTGTCCTAGCCTAGGGAGTAGGTACGGCAGGTTATACATTGTCACTGACTCAGTACTCTTCTAATGAGACAAACAAGTCCAACAGGGAGTGAGGAGGCCTGAAGTTTAAAATGTTTATGGGCTTAAATCTCACTTGAAATTTAGCTACTATCAGGGCCAGACGAATGATCCTTCACAATTGAGCAATTTCATGTTCTGAAATAAGCCAAACTCCAGGATGAAAAGGAATTAACTACCAAAACTTCTTTTTAAAGAATTCAGTTGTGACTTATCAAATATATTCTTAGAAATATGAAAAATCTGTATCTTTCGTGCTTGTGCAGTCACTTATTTTTCACCTTTCCCTGTCCTATCCCACCCCTTTGCCTCATGTAGAATTTATGTAGAAATAGGCCCAGGCAAATGTCGAAGTGTATTTTTTAAATCCCATGATAATTATACTGACCTGACAGAGCACGGTTATAATAATCTCCAGAAAGGGTGAAGTGGGCATAGCCTTCAGGGCTAGTTCTTACATGCTGCAGAAAATTCAGACCTGCAATGAAAGCAAATCTTATTGCAGTGGCAGGGCGGGAACAACCAAAACTTTCTTTTGCTGACAAATCATATAAAAGAGACGTTAGAAAAACAAACACATAGATACAGACAACAGAGTAGTGGTTACCAGAGGGGAAGGGACAGGGGCGAGAGCAGGGGTGATCAACTGTACGGTGATGGACAGAAGCTAAATTTTTGGTAGTGAGCACACGGTAACGTGTACAGAAATGGAAATATAATACTGTACACGAGAAGCTCATATAACGTTATAAACTGATGTTACCTTAATAAAAATAAAACAGAGATGCTAGTTACAGCTACCACTGATGATCTTATAGGAGAACACACAGATGTATCAAAATTTGATATTTTGTTCATCATGGTTTTATTTAATAAATTCTGATTTTTAAAAATACTCCATTAAAATATCATTCATCTTAATTACTGAGTTTTGTGGTACCCCTTTAAATGTTGTGAATGAGGTAAATGCCTCATTTGCCCCCCCCACCAATACCAGCCCCAGCATCCAGGTGTATCTCAAGCCTGTGGGAACATTAAAAAACATTTCTACCTGAATATCTGAAAAGAAGGTAGAGTAATGAGAACAGTCATGCCTTCATAAATATTAGCTCAAAATTTCAAGATTACCGTAGAAAACTAAGAAATAATTACTTTCTGCAGAAAAGATACTCATGGAAACAGTCAAAATTCCAGTTGTTAGTTTCAATCAAGTGGCCCTTGTGGTGCCTAGAAGCACAGGGAAAAGGAAAATCTCTACAATGTGTAAAAGGTCAAATTAAATCCCCAGAACCAACTTTTCCTTGAAGGGAAAAGAGGCTAGCAAGATCAAAACAAAAGAAAATTAAAAGTAAACACATCGGTGAGATTCTCCTTTACTCTCCTCAGAAGCCTCATCCGACACAGCTTGCAAAGATGCGATTGAGGATAAAGCCCTCCTGCCCTGGTCTCCACTCTGCTGAAGGACGGCTCTCAGGTGAATAGGGTTTCACCTCCTACCTGGCCTACGGAGGAGACTCTGGTGAGCCTCTGTGTTTTTTAATTTTCAAAAGACATACAGCTTGGAAACATTACTTTCTAAGCTTATCTTTTAAATTCCTTTAATAACAGTACTCCCTACAACCTTTAGATACACGAAAAGATAAACAAAATGGAGAGATCAGGAAGTATTTAACTAGAGCTGTTAATAGAACAGAAATTTCATCAATGACAATTTCTATTATTCCCAAGCCATGGTCTGAAGGCCACATATGGCAAATAAATACACGTTTCTTTAAAATAGAAATAATGGAAAACATATGTAAAACCATCATCTAAATTTCTCCCATTCTATTAAGTACGGGAGAGCATGAACAACGTGAAGAAAAGGCGGTGGTTCACTGCACATCTTCTCGATGAACCTGAGGGTCGGGCGAGCACTCACGGGAGAAGGTGAGCTCAGCGAGAGGGACGTCGCAGTCCATGCAGTCGTCGATAAAGCAGATGCACACGCTCTCAGCTTTCATCTCCACGCCCGAGATCAACCGTGCCGGCGCAGCCACCTGGCCCTCTCGGCTGTTAGAGGCCAGGGAAAGAGACGTCAGGGGTTCAGCATTCTTGAACAACCAACTTGCTGCCTTTTTCAGTTGACCTGCAAAGAAATTAAAAGGTGATCAGTTCAATCCGTTCCCACAGCTACTCAAGCAAATCAGAGAGGAAACAGAGAAATACATTTGATAGGGACCTACTGGACGGCCCAAGAGAACCTTAATGCCAGACAGACATAACAAAGAAAAAACAGCACAATAACAGGAATCCTGCTCTTCAGCAAACAGAACAAGGCCCTCTTTGCTGCACACCTCTGCTCAGGTTTACCGCACCTTTCACGACCTGGCTCAAAATGTCTCCAGGAAGCCATCCTTCCTCTACTGTGACATCTGCTGAAGGAGACGAGAAAAGAGGAAAGGAGAGGATCCAACATTCCAGGTGCCACTCGGTACTATAATACTTAATCTTCCCTATGTAGTCTTGCATATCCTGATGTGCTGCTTTGTTAAGTGTTCTCAAATGTCTTACGTTGTACACTTTGTCTTCTCAACCATGTGTGTAATATAAAACTATTAAACAACACCCCCTGAACACAACCAGACTGCTAAAGCCAGAAAAGAACAGAACGAAGAAAAGCAATGCAACCCCACACTTATAAATTATCAGAGGCCAGTGCATGTAACGGTGGTAAGTGGTTAAGGGCATGGGCTTTGGAGCAAGATGGCCTGGCTTCTGATCTTGGCACTTACCAGCTGTTGGATCTTGGACAAGTTACTTGATCTCTCTATGCCCGACAGCACCCGCTTACAGGACGGACATGAGGAGGAAACAAATGAGTACGTGGGAGGTTCTCAGATCAGAGCCTGGCATATAACAAAGGCTCTATAAACATTAGTTGGTATTATCATCTTCATTATTGATGGAAATAAACCTTAGTTACTAAAGAAATAAAAATTGAAATCCAAAAGGGTCTTAGAAATTTTTCTAACGTGTTTGAATTGTTAAAGAAAGAGTAAAAGTAAGAAATGTAAACATTAAGGGGTATGAAGTTAATTAAACCAAGAAGCAATGATGACTAGGTAAAAACAAAACTAAGGAACACAAGATAACTAGGTCTACCTTCATTTTCTCCAGAGGAAAGAGACAGGTAATGCAAACAATTGTGATGAAACCATGTTAAGTGGTCAAAGTTTAACCTGGTACAATCCTTTTCAAAAAAGATTTGTCAATTCAAGCAAAGAGCCTGAAAAATATATCTATATTCTCTGATCCAGTTTTTACAATATGAAGTCTCACTACCAAAGAAACAGTTAAAAGATGTAGACAAAAGTTCATACACAAAAATATTTATTACAGAATTGTGTATGATAATGAAAGAATGAAAAACAACTTAAGAATGGTTAAATCATAATGTATCCTCTGATCAATGTAAAAAAATCAATGTTTACAAATAATGTTAATGACATGGGAAGACGCTGCTATTAAGTATGTATTTTAATAAAATTGTAATTATAATTCTATAAAATTGTTATTTGCAATACGATCTACCAACATGTATAATATTACGTGTGTATATATATATACATACACACACACACACACACGTGTGTTGGATACACGGGCATACCTCGTTTTATTGCATTTTGCTAATACTGTGCTTTTTACAAATTGAAGATTTGTGGCAACGCTGTGTCGAGCAGGTATACCGGCACCATTTCCCAACAGCATTACTTAATTAAGATATGTACATTTTTAAGACATAATGCTACTGCACACTCAACAGACTACAGTATAGTGTAAACGTAACTTTTATATGCACTGGGAAGCCAAAAAATTTGTATGACTCGCTCTATTGCAATATTTTCTTTATTGCGGTGGTCTGGAACTGAACCCCCAATATCTCCAAGGTCTGCCTGTATACAGTACATAGAGAAATAAAAAGAGAGAATATACATGCAAGTATCAAGACTGGGAAAAAATACAGCTCTTGCTGTATCTCTGATTTGAAGAGAAAGGGGAACAAAGAGCGAGGTGGAGAGGTAGTGTGATGCAGTGGAAAGAACACGGGCACACCTGGCTTTAAACCCATCCCACCCCGCATTAAAAGGTGGCCTGAGATGAGTTTATGTACCCTATCTGAGCCGGTTTCTCCAACTGGAATGAGGGTAATGATGCCTGCCTCCAAGGGTATGAGGATTCAACAAGAAGCAGGACTAGGCCCAGAGGAGCTCAATAAATGGCCACGCCTACCACCGTCACCGCCATTACCACTCCCACTAGCAACAGTGCTAACATCTACAGAGCACATGCTGTGTGTCAAGTACCTTCTCATGTCCTTTGCATAGAGTGACTTCTTTATTTCAAACCTCTGAGGGATGTCCTCTTATCCTCACTCTACAGATAAGGAAGCACGGGTACAGAGACATGAAACTTGCCCAAGTCACGAACAAGTAGCCAGCAGGTGGCAGAGTAAGGACCTGAAGTCAGGCAGTCAGCTCCAGAGCCCACAGCCATGTCCACTATAAAATCCTGTGTCTCATTATTACTGGCCCAAGGTTATCTTCAGCCCACAGAAAATCATGGAGGGTCTCCAAAACACACTCCAGCTCATGGAAAGATAAACATTATCAAACATTATCAAGATAAACAGCTGATAAAGGAAAGCCTTATTCAAATTACCTTGACACACCAAGAGAGCTTTGCGGCAGTCATCCATGCCAAACCCCAGCTCCTGCAGTCTAGCCAGTTGTAACTCTGGGGGGGGGGAAATGGTACATATATTTTTGTAAGTAATTTAATGTAAATTAACCCACAGACTAATTGAAGTAAAAAAGAACCAAAAAAAACAAGAAAAGCAATTCAGAAACTGGGGACTCAAACACTGCACTGCTATAGGCAAAAGTAAGCTCCTAATTAGAATTTGTCAACTGTACCCTGAAATTTTTAAGTCTTTTCCCTATATTGGCTGTCTTTTAAGTGCTTACAATTGAAACTTAGTATTATTATCCATATAACTTGGGAGGAAAACTTGAAGTTTAAAACTAAACCTTAGCATTATCCATATCTCTGGAAGAAGCTGTAAAAGGAAAAATACTGTAGGCTAGAACAGTTGGTTTGGGCTGTTTATTTTTAAATTAAAAAATATTAGACAGTCATACTTATGACCTACAATTATACTTAATGACACAATTATACCCTGAACAATTTAACTGTGTAAAAGAAAATCTGAAAAGTTAAAAAGAAGGGGAGTTTTGGGAAGACTGAGTGGGTTTTATGGTTAATACCTACCCAAGACAGGATCTAAGGTGTGTCTTGTCCCTTCTCTGATTTCCTCTCCCCTTCGAGATGCACCAGGAAGGTAACTGCTGAAGGAGTTAGCGTCCAAGGCCACTGTGTCTGGTACTGCAGCATTAGCTTGCTCTGGGATGGATTTTGCAATGGCAAGAAACAGCTGAACATCATTATAGGAGAGTCTGATATCCAGGGCCTGTAACTGAATCTAACAAAATTTAAAAGGTGGCAGTTTTTAAAGTTGCACTTGCTTTTGTGTCCACACCTCTTACAGGTATCACTCTAATTCAAGTTCTAGCAATCCAACAGACATTTCTCATTGTGAAGACAGGGGAGATCTTGAAATTAAGCATTAATAGCCATGAGGTAAAATGTCCCAGCTGTGAGGTCAAATGTCACAAAACTGTACCAAATACAAAATACTAAGCAAGGAAAATTACTAGAGCACTTAATACTTCAGTAGGATGATTTTCATACAAGCACATTAATCATCAAAGCAGAGAATCGGAGAATGGCTCTGGTGGAGACAGGATCACCTATTAGCAACACCCTGTTAATCCATTTTGTTTTGATCTATTTAATTTTTTAAAATCTCTGACCACCCAACAAAACTTATCTCTCCTTTATTCAAACAGAACTTTAAATGAGTCATGTTCCACATTAATATTTCTGAAAATCTGGTCCTCCTCAGACAACAGCAACTCAGCTACCACCGGTAAAAGCAGTACAGACACCAACACAAGACCACTTTAAAATGGGATGTCTGTTTGAAGTCTGGGTATAGTGCTTTATTACTTTTCATTATTTTTGAAGCCCGAAAATCAGAATGGCTTTTCTCTCTCTTTCAATCCTCCTACGGTTCAGATGGATTACTAATTAATGATTCCCCCTCTACCGAAGAAATATAACATCAGTCTTAAGCCGTCCCTGCCTGGCTTCACCTGCTCTGCTTCTCCTCCCCTCTCCTCCTCACTGCCCTATAGACTTCTTTCTTCTAGTGAGACCTCCCTCGGTCTCAGGTCTGCTGGGCCATTTCTGCCCCTGACTCTGCTGCTTCCTAATTTGGAATGCTCTCCTTCTCGGCCTATTTACATCCTACCCCTCTGATCAGACTCACTTTTAGCTTCACTCACAGTCAATATTCCTAACTCTGCTTTCTGTAAAGTTCTATAGAACTTCAAGATCACACCAGACAATTAAAAGGTCTTTTATCCTCCACAAGACTGAAAGATCTTCTAGGGCAGAGACACTGTCATATTTATTTTGTATTTGCTGAAATAACGAAAATGTTGTTGAGTTTGGCAGAGTTAAGTAAGCAGTTCAAGCAAAGGAAAGCGTTTGCGAGTGTCTCAGTGTGTTACACAGATTTGTCATCATTACCTCTAAGACAGGTGGGAAGTCTTCACTATTGAATGCATCCATCAATCCTGAACTATTCTGATAAGAAGAATTCCCCACCAGCTCCACTTGAATTTGTACTGGATCAACAATTGAAAGAGCTGTGTCTTGCTCATTTCCTAGTCGGCATGAAAACACCTAGAGAGTGAAATGCAATATGGCAGGAATTAATGTCTGATTCAGGAAGAGTCTAACCATCAGGAGAAAAGGAGAGCGTCTCAGAAGCACTCAGCCCTATAATATCAAAAGCCCAGAGCAACCACTGAAATGAACATTGTGAAGAGGGAGGCTGAGGCTCTCACCACTGCCAGGAGCGCAGTGGTTCGCCCGTGGGAAAGGCAGTTTAGCAACATGTAACAAGAGGCTTAAAAACATCATACCCTTTGATCCAGTAATCCTACTTCTTACTAGGAACTAGCCCAAGGAAATAATGCAAAACATAGAAAAATTCACTAAACCATTATTTAACAGTTAATCAAAAAATTAAGAGCAACCAAAGTTTTATCACATCTACTCGGAATATTTTGTGGCCATTTAAAAGGAACGGTTTAAAAGACCATATGAAACATAAGAAGACAGTTACAATACCGGTTATGTGAAAAAGCAGCCCAATCAAAATAATATTACGTCGTAACTACAAGGAAAGAAACACATCAAAATGTCAAGAGAGATTATGTAAGGTGGGATAGGTGATTTTTCTCCCCTCCCCTTCCCTAATTTTATGTAATACAGTTGTTACTTTCACAACTGAAAATAAATACATTAATTTTTGAACCTAGGTGAAAGGTACACAGGGGTTCATTATATTATTGTTTACTTTGTGTATGTTTGAAATGTTCTATAATTTTTAAAAAAACATATTTATGGGGAGAGAAAAGGGAGGGAGGACTCCCATCCTAGGACCAAATTATGTTGCACGCTCAAGAAGACAGAAGAAAGCATTGCTTTGGTCTCCCTTGCTCCCGCCCCGCTTTTTGGCATTTTCTAGTGCTACTGAAAAACATGCGCCACCAAGGCCCTCTGCTGTATTCGAGATCAACTCATTTTGCTTTCTTTGTAAGTTCTCCCCCAATGATGTATCAGGGCGGTCTTAAAGTTCAGATCCATTGTGCTGCCTGAAGAACAAGGCTGAAAGGAATTTCCAGGAATCTCAAATATTTTGCCATGTCGTTTTTCTAAGGCTTTGGAGCAGGAAAGTTTCATTTTCCTTTTTCCTTCAGGGGCTTCTGCTACACAAAACCCAACTGTACCTGACAGTTCATTCATTAATCACTAAACTTTTCCATTCAAAGCTGCTATTGTGGTGGCTTGGAAAGCAGATGAATCGCAATTTCATGACCAACTCACATCACATCACACCAGCGTGCAAATCCCTCTCCTCTCACACTGAGGTTTCTTTACATGAGAGAAACAAGTGGTAGAGAAATAAAATCTCTACAGGTTTTAGTCAGCTATTTCTGACCAGAAAAAAAAAAAAAAGAAGTTCCATATGCTGCTGACAGTGAAAATAATTTTTGTTCGTTCAACCTCTGAAATACCACTGGAAAGAACTGGGTACGAAAAAGCTTAATCATAAATGGGAAGGAAATGATGAGTATCCCTACCCAAATATTCTAATATTCTAACAAGAGGAATGTTAGTTGAGATCAGTGACTTAAGAACATTTGACAGAGATAATAATCTACCTCGTTTCTCCTTCTGTCTCCACACATCCTGGCTTAAAAAGAGGCAGAGCAGTTTCTGCTGGACATTGTATAATGTAATTTTCTGGCTACAAAAGCCATCCCAGTGCAAATTAGCCCCTTCATGAGATCAGATCAGAGCCACAAGCACCTCTATTAGAGACTCAGTCCTTTAGGTCAGGCCTGACTCTCTAGACGTGCCCTTTTATACATCAGATATTCCCAGAAGGATAACACAAAAAGTCCTTAACAATTTTATAGACAAGTTTCCATGACCATAAAGCCCTAGGTCTTTGGAGGGACAAGCACTGAACGTGGGGGAAGGGGATACAGGAGCAACAAGGACCCCTTCCTCACCTTCACAGTTCGCCAGGGCCTAGACCTGCAGAACTAGAGGACACGACAAGGAGCCCGGCGGGGTAATGGGGACTAGAAGAGTTTCCTCGAACTTTCTGAGGAAGGGAGGGCAAGAGAGAAAGAGGTAAAAGTCCCTCCACACATTCACAGCCTGACACTGGGCAACTGAATTCACACATTAGAATAACCTGGTAGATTTGAGGAGAAAATGAAGAGACGAGGACAAGGGCCCTCCAATCCCATTCATTATTTCCCTGAATGAAAGTTTAGGAGGTAAAATTCTCCTCCAGATGCTTTTCTCTTGAGCCAAACATTTAGTGTTTCAATCAACACACAGACTTCTTACCTCAATGCCGAACAAACTTCCTGAAAAGGGCCGATCGACAAACCGGGGCTTATAGGTGAGCACTGTGGTGCCTTTGAGAATGATGGCGTTGGTATCGAAGCAGGACACATCTTCAACGACCACAAACTCTGTGCCTGGAAAGGACAGCATTATCAAGTAAGCCAAAGCTGTGAAGTGGAAAGCAGCAGGCTGTCGCAAACCAGGCAGCACGTTTACTGGGCGGGGGCTGACACATCGGCCAGAAAGGTACGTTCTGCAGGATGCCTGCCGACACTCGCTTCACTCCCACCCGAACAAGTCCTCTGTATCTGGCCAGCCACACCTGAGCTGACAGAGCACTGCACAGGCAGAAAAGACTGGGATGCAGTTTCTCTCTTTAGC
This sequence comes from Neophocaena asiaeorientalis asiaeorientalis, assembly GCF_003031525.2. Classification (NCBI taxonomy): domain Eukaryota; kingdom Metazoa; phylum Chordata; class Mammalia; order Artiodactyla; family Phocoenidae; genus Neophocaena; species Neophocaena asiaeorientalis. The sequence continues at coordinate 6,433,179 of NW_020173679.1, forward strand.
ATATAGTTCTAAGCTAGGTCTCCTGGGAGGCAGAACAGACATTCAGAAGCTCCCTCGCCAAAGGACGACCTGTTGTAAAAACCCAGGAAGTGGATTCAGATACTAATGCTGGTTAGGCAGCATGAAGCACTAGGTCGTCTATGTAGCTGCTTAAGTTGTTTACAAAGAATGTGGACTAATTTAACGTAGACTTTTTTTAATTAGTAGATACAGACACTTTTCTATTCATCTGTACATGGCAAATTTACTTTTCGTTTTCATCAAAAAACATGTATAAATTGAACTTTTGAAACTAAATCCACTTCAAGTGCAGTGTGTTCTCCAGCTTCTTCCAAACCACTGAGCAGTAGATAGGGTATATCACAGACAGAAAAATAAATAGTACATCTTAGCACAGCACATCTTATGTACAGATGTACTGTAAGAGTCTACTAGTTAACAAAAACTGTAGTAAATCTGCTTGTAAAGGTAAATATTCTTTTTGTAAAGAAAGTAACAATCCCCTCACTTATTTATCTTCTACACTGAGATTTTCACATACCACCTTTGCTTAAACTCTGTAAGGTACAACTGCTGAGGCCCTAGAGATCAAACAGAAAATTGAAGCAAGATTTAACATTGGGAAAAAAGACCACTGCCCAGGTGGGTATTCAGGCCAGGCATATGCATTAGGGCAGCAGAGGAGAGGGACTAGATCCTGAAGCCTAGTGTGGGCCAGCTCAGTGTGGGCCAGGCAATCCCACCTGAAAACGGAGGTCAGGAACTTTGACACCTGTTGGTCTGCAAAGGATGCAAATGTGTAAGAGTGCTCGTGTCAAAATGCAGAGGCAACAGAAAAGTCGTCCTGTAAGACACATATGGAGCCTAATATCTAAACTAAGAATCAGTGACTCACAACTACATATACTTACCTGTTACATTGACCTTGACCTCCAGGTGCTTTTCAGTAGACACAGGAAGGGAAGACCGCTTGGTAACTACTCCACTTTTCACGGTTTTGGGAATTACAGCAGATTCGCTGCTAGAGTTACGGTGGCGCGAAGGAGTAACTTTAGTTTGCTTCTTAATATCACTGGGGGTGTGGAGAAAATCGTGCACTAACAGTAGCCAGTCAAATATGAGAAACACACGGAGATTGTTGAGAACTACTGTGAAACAGGAGGAATCCTTTGTAGACCTGCAAGAAGGAAGATCATAAAAATAAAATAGGAAAAGAGAAATATGATATTTCATTAACTTGCAAATATGTGACTCAATTGGGGCAGGTGGTACTCCAGCATTTTCTAAACTGAACTTTGAGTATCAATAAACTCTGAATCCGGGTTTAATAAAATATTCAGTGTATGTTTTCAGAAGTCAGTCAGATTCTTCAACAAAAAGGAATACGCTGTAAGAAAGCAATAGAGTGCATGTCATCCAGCAGTTCCCAACCGGGGTGATTCTGTCCCCTGGAGACATTTTTGCCACAACTGAAGGGGTTCCTACAGGCATCTAGGCATCTGGTGGGCAGAAGTCAGGGACGAGGCTAAACATCCCACAACGTTCAGGAGAGGCTCCACAACACGGAATGTTCTAACCCACAATGTCACCAGCGCTGAGGCTGAGAAATGTCAGCGTAGTAGGAAGAGCGCAGGCTTAAATCTTGTCACTTATAAGCTGTGTTATCTTGGGTAAGCCACCTACCTTCTCTGAGCCTGCTTCCCCACTTATAAAATGAGAAATAATAACACTGTAAGAGATAAAGCACCAGGCACATAACAGGTTTGAAAATGTCAGTTCCCTTCCCTACAGGCTGTTTCTAGAAGATCAATGAGGCACTCTTTCTTTGATGTCTAGGATCACTTCTTTATAAACATCCAATTTACATACTAGTATGAAATGGTTTTTCTAGCTGGAACCGGCCTGAAAGCCCGTATCTTTTAGCCAAAGAAGGTAGACAAATAAGATGACATTAACTGTGGGTGTAACCCCAAGTGCCCTAGAAGTAGAGATGCGGGAGAAGGGGAGAGAGTATTAGTTTTGTTGTCCTCATTACCCCAAATTCTATATTTGGGGTGAAATATAGAATTATAGTCCAAGGAGGACTCTCAGGCCTGGCCTCAAACCATGGTGCGGTCAGGGGCTTATCCAGGCCCTGTTAGTATATCAGCAGGCAGAGATGGGTAAGATAGAAGAAGGATGGGCTAGGGACACCCCTATAGAGTTTTCTGGGTTGAACTTTGTTCTATGAGCCCAAAATCACTTCTGGGGCTCTGCTTCACATACCTGCTTCCCAGTCCTAAAAGGGGCTTCTATTCAGGAAAAGCTGATTTGGAGATATTTTTAAGGCTGGCTTCTCTAGGCTCTTATTTCTCCTAAACCTGGCTCACTGCCTCTAGAAAAAGGGCACAATGGTGCATGTCTCCTTCATACAGACACAGCATTTTTCACAGAAACACTTTACCCTTTTGTAATAGAGAAAAAATGTTGCCCTCAGTAAAATTTTTCCACCCCATTTTGAACACAGATCGTCAGAGCTATGAACTAACTGGAAAAGTCAAAGTGTGTCTGATCCCTTTTCTGGAAAATATTTCAAGCCTTTAAACACTGTGAAGTGACTTATATTTGACACACAAATTCCCAACAGAAGAGCAATTCTTCTTGAGACACAGAAGGCGTTCAAAAGTTCCAATCAAGAGAACATTTTAACCCTATCACTAACAATGGTATTTCTGTTAGCAAGAACCAAGGTGTAGGACTTTATTACTAGCCTCCAAGAAATTATACACCTTCAGTATATAAATATATCAACATTTTAAGGCTCCTTCTACATTAAAAATATGATAAGTGGGACAACTAGATGATATTTAGGAAGCCAGATCAACAGCAAAGCAAACCCAAAAGGAAACTGTTTCTGCAGATGCGCCAAAGAGCAATACATGCAAGCCCTCTGTTCAAATAAACATCATCTTCAAACAAAGGAACTGCAAATCACAGCCAGCTTATCATCTGACTACAGTCAGGCCAATCACTAAAATGTGGTAGGCCTGACAAGTGTTAGAAAAGACACGGGCTTCGAAATCAGAGGCCCAAGCCCAAGTCTGAGCTCTGACTACTTCACTCACTGGCTGTGTGATCTTAGAAGAGTTATTTAACCCCCTCCAAGCTTCTATATCGATATCAGTAAAACAGGGAAGAAGTGACCCACTGGACAGACTTGTGAGAATTAAGTTAAAGGTGGGTAAAGTGCCTGGCCCATGGTGCAGCTCAGTAAGAGGCAACTAGCATTCTTATTACTGAACTTTTTAAAAGTTCATGCAAAAGTTTAAATATCTACTTTGCTAGACTTCCTAAAGGCATATGGAGATAGCGACCCCTCCCTAAAGAAAAACTCAACCCCGAGGAATTCACTGAACAGCACGCTGAAATGTCAGACATATTTAAACATACAAATATAAGAACAATCTTGATCATTTTTTTTCCTTTTTTGCCTAACCAAGATGTTTTTCCCAGCCTTCTTACTTACTGGTTTATATTTACCATTTATCTGATAACATTAAGCACTAAGAGAATGAAACCGACATCAGTTCCAAAGGTCTCCTTTTGAATCTCTATCGATCAGACCTCATTTTTCAGTTTTCCAGTATAAGCCCACCTAGTCATAAAATCTTACAGTAGTGTGTCATCAAATAACACAAGCTACATCAGGAATCGTCACAACAGCTCCCATCTGTGCCAAGTGGTATATGCCAGAATATCTTAAGCATTACCTCCACCCTATGCATAAGGTGGGTCAGGTGGGCACAGTTATTCGTTCCTATTTCATAGAAGATGAAAATGCAGCTGAAAGAGATGAAGGAACTTGTCCTTGGATGCATTACTAGAAAGTGGTAGAGCAAGGATGGAGCCCAGCTCTATACGATCCCCAAACATGGGCTCTTTCTACACACAACACTGCCTCCCATAATACCAAGAAGAAAAACATAATCTAGTTCAAAGGGGCTAAAGCTCTTTTTACATGGAGAAGTCAGTCATTAAGACTTGCATGAACAAATCAATAATGCAAGTCAAAACCACTTTCCCTTCTGCTATTTCTATAGACCAAAAGACTTTTATTTTCCTCTTACATAAGCACAATTTCTTCCTTCCCCAAGTCACTTTACATATTAAAACAGTCTACAGCTGCTTAATTTTAAGAATCTGGTTTAATTCTAAACAACTTTTTTTTAAGGCAACAGAGACATCTTTTGGCCAATAAATGAAACTGCATGGTTACAGGAATACTAATATACAGTGTGCTGCACTGATAAGCCATTATCTATTTATCTTCTCACTGATTCCTTGCTCCTTTGATGTTCGAAAGCCGACGTGGTCTTGGCCCAATGTCCACAGAAGGAAATGTCCTGATAAAGAAAGGCAAAGTCAGGGTCTGGATCCCCTACCTGAAATGCAGTTCGATCTGAATGGATCCTTGGGTAGTGCTGCTGTTCTTAGAGGGCTGAAAGATACAGGTGAATACGTTTGTCATGCCAGGACTGGTCTTCTGCCCAGCATAGCGGGTGTCAAAAGCCATCATGGAATGGGAAACCAAGTTAACGGACTTCGTTTGGTTGGAAAAGCTCTCATAGAGCAGTTTACATTTCTTGAAGTCAAATCTAAGGGAGAAAGCAGACAAGATGTTGAATGCTTCCATTTTACAAAATTATGTACATTTAAGATAAAAGAACAAAATCATAAATATGCCTAAGTTCTATGAAGAATAACTTTCCCTCTGAGATCTGTCACAGATTTTAACAGTGTCCACAAAATGGATCTAGTGTCACTTTGCCTTGTATCTCACTTTCCATTTCCAAGGAGATGTTCTTGTCCGTAGGAACTTCGTGAGGAATAACAATACCACGTATTTATTATATACTTGGTTCACTAGCGTTCTCATTTCTCACCTAAGTTTAGTAACACTATATATTTGTGATAATCCCCAAGGGATAATAAGGGTCCCTTTAGTCCTTCATCTGTCAACTCCTAGCCTGCGTGGAAGATCCTCTCTCCAGAATCGGCTGAATTTTTACATAAGACCACTAAAGTTTACTGGGAACTGCCACAACAAATACTTTTCATACAGAGAAATAATGCAGCTGATGCACCAACAGAAAATGCATCTGGAACTGCCACTGTTTTAATAACAGAGAAAGCTGCAATGGGCAATCCATACAGAATTACTCCACCTTGGAAAAAAAGCTAAGGGCATAACCAGTCATCAGAAAAAACTGCTGGCTCACAAGATAATCAACCTGGGACCCCAGCTCCACCATATCATGTTCTGATCAGCTGAGTTAGATACGGGCCTGAATGAATTTTTAAGGGAACTACAAAATAGAAGATAGAATGCTTCCATGGAAAAATTACTAGACTTGAAGTCCTGTTTTCAAATACTGAACCACTTTTCCAGCCATATGATTGACCTTACACTAGTCAAAAACTCTATCTGGAAAACAGAAGTAATACCTGCTCAACTTTCCATGGCTGTCAAGAGATGAAAATGAAAAGAGTATCAAGTGTGAAAATACAATGCACTCTTGAGGGTTTTATACCAGTAATCGCAAATTCCTGGCCTACACTAACCAAGAAAATGACATAAATTAGTGAACTGCTGGGTAAGCACATGCCTTATCTAAAGGCTGCCCAAGTTGTTACTCAGTTTCCAGATGCTTCCAATTGAGAACACGGGCCCAGTACTGCCAAAGCTTCTAATTTTTCAAAAGCTGAAATCCAGACTTTTTATGTGCAATTCCCCAGTTTTCAAATGTTGGCCAGTTAGGCAGTCATCACTGCTGCTCCAGATAGCTCTGGGGCTCCCTCAAGCAGACACACAGGAAAACTACTTCCTGACTCCTTTGCGCTCCTGTGGGACCACGTTCTAGCCCCACGGGGTTTAGCAGGGATTCCACTGCCATTCAAGACCACTCCAGGGCTATTGTTTTTCTTGCTGGCACAGCAAGCTGCTGTCAGTCAGAGTAACTAGAGTGAGCAGAGCAGCCCAAGACCCATAACAGACACGAAACACGAGGAGAAAGAACATCGTCACTGTTCTAAGTCACTGGTATTTTGGAATGCCTTTACTACAGCCTAACCTCAGCTATCTTGACTGATAGAGACTGATGAATTTAAACTTTTGAAAAGCACTGCGGGGCTTCCCTGGTGGCGCAGTGGTTGAGAGTCCACCTGCCGATGCAGGCGACACGGGTTCGTGCCCCAGTCTGGGAGGATCCCACATGCCATGGAGCAGCTGGGCCCATGAGCCATGGCCACTGAGCCTGCGCGTCCGGAGCCTGTGCTCCACAAGCACTGCGCAGACCAACAAAAAGCATCTTGCCGGCAGACCACATTTAGCTGTGAACCACCACTCTGCGACCTCTGTTCTACGTCAGAGGACAATGTGTGTGTTATTTGTATTACCATTACTAAAAGTAAAACACTATAATTAAAGCCATACCTGGCTAAGGACCCAGCACCTTCTTTTCCTTTTGGATCTTTCAGCTCCAGACTTACATTTACCATATCAATGAGGAAGGACATGCACGTGTACACTTCTCCACTCAGAACAGTCTGGAAGAGGAAAATGCTGATCAATTCATAGTCGATGCCAATCTAAAAATGGGGTCAATGTCATGAACCCTAATTTACTCGTGGTTCCATCTTCTTTCCCCAGGTGACTTCGAGGAACAGATACCCAGGATGACCATCAGCTGAGACCACAAGAGTTACAGAGGAACCTAACATCACACTCACATGAATGCTCGGGTCCTGTAAATCATAAGGCCGCAGGAATTCCTCTATGGGCTCTCCAAGGTTGTTCTCCAATAAACCCCGGATCAGCCTGTATTTGTACAAATCCAGAGAGCAGTGGACTGAGGAGAGATTGCCATGGATAGATATATCTGGCACAGTATGACTTATTTCTCTATGGAAAAAGAAAAAAGGTCACTTTCACAAACAAATCACTAACTTAATGTTGACATAGCTCACACCCAAATATAAGTGCTAACATATACCCACCTACATTATCAACCAATTAATTTATAACTTCCAATGACAAAAATTTCATGTGGGTCCACATGAAGCAAGCTAGTATAACGTGTCATGCGTCAGCTACAAAAGGCCACTTTTCTCCCAAAATATACATTTAGAAAGTCCCCAATCTAACATGAGTTAACTAAGTAATCTATTAATAAAGAAAAATCTCATGAGACTCAGAAATACCTTAAACATTATAGCTGGGAAAGCAATAAAAAAAAAAAAAGATGACAAAACAGAAGGGAAACACACTCACAGGTACAAAGAACAGAGGGGTGGGGGCTGGCGCAAACAAAGGTGAAGGGGGTAAAGTGGTACAAACCTCCAGCTATAAAATAAACAAGTCATGGGGATATACGATATAGCAGGGGTCTCCAACGCCCCCGGGCCACAGACTGGTACCGGTCCACGGCCTGTTAGGAACCGGGCCACACAGCAGGAGGTGAGCGGTGGGTGAGCAAGTGAAACTTCATCTGCATTTACAGCCGCTCCCCATCGCTCGCATGACCACCTGAGCTCCACCTCCTGTCACATCAGCTGCGACACTAGATTCTCACAGGAGCGTGAACCCTACTGTGAACTGTGCACATGAGGGATCTAGGTTGCGCACTCCTTGTGAGAATCTAAAATGGACAACCTGGAAGAAACGGACAAATTTTTAGAAAGGCATAACCTTCCAAGACTGAACCAGGAAGAAATAGAAAATATGAACGAACAGACCAATCACAAGAAATGAAATTGAAACTGTGATTAAAAATCTTCCAACAAACCAAAACCCAGGACCAGATGGCTTCACAGGCGAATTCTGTCAAACATTTAGAGAAGAGCTAACACCCATCCTTCTCAAACTCTTCCAAAAAATTGCAGAGGAAGGAACACTCCCAAACTCATTCTATGAGGCCACCATCACCCTGATACCAAAACAAGACAAAGATACTACAAAAAAAGAAAATTACAGACCAGTATCACTGATGAATATAGATGCAAAAATCCTCAACAAAATACTAGCAAAGAGAATCCAACAACACATTAAAAGGATCATACACCATGATCAAGTGGGATTTACCCCAGGGATGCAAGGATTCTTCAATATACGTAAATCAATAAATGTGATACACCATATTAACAAATTGAAGAAGAAAAACCATATGATCATCTCAACAGATGCAGAAAAACTTTTGACAAAATTCAACACCCGTTTATGATAAAAACTCTCCAGAAAGTGAGCACAGAGAGAACCTACCTCAACATAATAAAGGCCATATACGACAAACCCACAGCAAACATCATTCTCAATGGTGAAAAACTGGAAGCATTTCCTCTAAGATCAGGAACAAGACAAGGATGTCCACTCTCGCCACTATTGTTCAACATAGTTTCAAAGAAGAAAAAGAAATCAGTAAAGAACAAGTAAAACTGTCACTGTTTGCAGATGACCTGACACTTTTACACAGAGAATCCTAAAGATGCCACCAGAAAACTACCAGAGCTAATCAATGAATTTGGTAAAGTTGCAGGATACAAAATTAATGCAGAAATCTCTTGCATTCCTATACACTAACGATGAAAAATCTGAAAGAGAAATTAAGGAAACACTCCCATTTACCACTGCAACAAAAAGAATAAAATACCTAGGAATAAACCAACCCAGCAATGCCACTACTGGGCATATACCCAGAGAAAACCATAATTCAAAAAGACACATGCACCCCAATGTTCATTGCAGCACTATTTACAATAGCCAGGTCATGGAAGCAACCTAAATGCCCATCAACAGACGAATGGATAAAGAAGATGTGGCACATATATACAATGGAATATTACTCAGCCACAAAAAGGAACGAAATTGGGTCATTTGTAGAGACATGGAGGGATCTAGAGACTGTCATACAGAGTGAAGTAAGTCAGAAAGAGAAAAAGAAACATCGTATATTAATGCATATATGTGGAACCTAGAAAAATTGTACAGATGAACCTGTTTGCAGGGCATAAATTGAGACACAGATGTAGAGAACAAACGTATGGACACCAACGGGGGAAAGTGGCAGAGGGGTAGGTGGTGTGATGAACTGGGAGATTGGGATTGACATGTATACACTGATATGTATAAAACGGATAACTAATAAGGACCTGCTGTATAAAAAAATTCAAAAAAAAGAATCTAATGCCTGATGACCTGAGGTAGAGCTGAGGCAGTGATGCTAGCACTGGGGAGCAGCTGCAAACACAGATTATCATTAGCAGAGAAGTCTGACTGCACAGAGACCATAATAAATCAATTGCTTACAGACTCATATCAAAACCCGACCAGTGAGTGGCAACTGAAAACAAGCTCAGGGCTCCCGCTGATCCTGCATTATGGTGAGCTGTATAATTATTTCATTATGTATTCCAAGGTAATAATAATAAAGTGCAGAATAAATGTAATACACTTGAATCATCCCCAAACCGCCCCCTACCCAGGTCCGCGGAAAAACTGGCTTCCACGAAACTGGTCCCTGGTGCCAAAAAGGTTGGGGACCGCTGCTATACAGCATGAGGAATATGGTCAATAACACTATAATAACTTTGTATGGAAACAGATTGTTACTATGTTCATAGTGGCGATCATCTCATAATGTGTGCAAATGTCTGATCACTACGTAGTATACCTGAAATTAACATAATATTGTACAACAACTGTATTTTGATGAAAAAGAAAAGGTGACAAGCTCTTTATCCATTTAGTGATAACTAAAGGCAGAACCAGTGTTTCATAATGAGCCCAGACGGGACATTAGGATAAAACCTGAATCAGTCACTCATTTCAGCTGAGATGGGCAGGAGTGAAGTCGAAAATGCCTGGGTGGGGGGAAGATACCTCATCCCAACACTGAAGAGCTTTTTCTCTACCCTCCTAGAGGTGAAGTTGGCATCGTAGATCCTGCAGACACTATGCTCTGAATATATAAAGTAGAGGGTTAGGATTTGAAGTGGAAGAGGAATACAAAAAACTACTTTGTCTATGGAGAAAAACCTACATATAAGGTGAAAAAAGACTAGTCACGCAATCAACAAAGAAAAGCTGGAAAGGATTACCAAGAACCTCTGAGTTCCCGTGTCTGTGCTGTGAGAAGCTGATAGAATACCTTGTGTTCAGTCATCACCTTCTATCTGGGCTAACAGAGTATAATTATCTGCACATAAACACTGATGGAAGTGGGTAAAGATTAGATAAACAGAGTAGTAAAGCACATTTTTTTTTGGAAAGCATTACTCGAAAAGAAAACAAAGTGTTTGATTTCTAAATAGTGAAGCTCCGCTTAAGACTTCTAAGCCAGTAAAATAAAATACAGCCCATGCCAACCATAACTGAAAGCCAGCCAGGGAGCACTTGAATAACAAGTAAGAATGAAACACAAAAATCTCAGTGAGAGCGGCTAAACTGTATCATTAACCCAGAGAGAAACAAAACAGTGATATTAAATGACTTGCCCAAGCCCAAGAACTGCAAAGGGAGTAGCCAAAGAGGGATTAAAATGACACCCTGGAAAAGTAGTGACACTGCTTTTCAAAATGCTACAAATGAAAATCTCTTTCATTACTTTACAGCCATGCCTCATCTTTCCCTGAAGTTAAGACGCAAATGTTGCTGCTTTCTCCAAAATTAGTGCTCCAAACTGAAAGGCACCATACACTGTAACCAGCAGTCCCAGTCCAGGCACAGGGGCCAGGCGAGCATAAGCGCCACCAGAGGACCTTTTTTTTTTCTTCTTTGCGGTACGTGGGCCTCTCACTGCTGTGGCGTCTCCCATTGCGGAGAACAGGCTCCGGACGCGCAGGCTCAGCGGTCATGGCTCACGGGCCCAGCCGCTCCGCAGCATGTGGGATCTTCCCGGACCGGGGCACGAGTCCGTGTCCCCTGCATCGGCAGGCGGACTCTCAACCACTGCGCCACCAAGGAAGCCCGAGGACCTTTTTAATACACACCTGAGGCTAGGCCCTGAGAGTCAGGTTCTGCTGGTCTCAGGTAGGGTCGGGAATGTTTCTTTTCAGTAAGTCTCCCAGCCAGATGTGGAACTAATGACAACTGAAGCCATGCTCTAAACTACAGATATTAAGCATCCTGTGTTTTGAAGCCAATTAAAAGGTAAAGTAGAGTCAGTTCATCAGTCTTTATGTAGTACTTTCAGAGGCTTAATAGAGTGAAATGGGCAAAACAGCATCTAAACAATTATTCTCATTAAATGGAGCTCCAGGGTAAACAGCAATAGCAGGTCCAGAATCTATTGTATTTGGAACATAGAATCCAATGTCACTTCTTCCAAATACCTTCCCTGCCATCACTACCTCCCTACTCCCATCAAAATCCATGCTAAATTCATGTCCCTTCCTCTTTGTTTCCAAGGCACCTACTACAATCCTACAACACAGTTTATAACGCTGAATCAAACACTAAGTTAGAATCATATACTTACCTTCCTATATCCCTCAACAAAACGTAAGCTCCATGACAGCGGAAGTTTTTTCTTTCATCACAGGAGCCCTCATGTCTAGCAGATAGTAGGGACTCGACAGATATTTGTTACATAGATGAAAAAATAAGTGAATACCTATGCCCTTCCAGACTTAATAGCATTGATTTCCAAGTTATTACGATTCTACTTACAACAGACAGTTATTTGAATATAAACCACTCACTTGTCCAAGTTCCTTTCCACCTGCAATTTCAATCTACAAGGCTCAGTCAAGAGGCTTCCTCCCGTCTGTCGCACAAAATAGGAGGGGAAGATCAGGTCTCCGCTACTGTCTTCCAAGGCCTTAGTATACTCTCGTGGGTGTCTCTCTGCAGCAAAGATGTCCATGTCTTGTAGATCGACGACAATGCAATCTAGCAGGCAGACGTGGTCTTCTACACAGACCCAAGGAAAGAGAGACAATGAAGAAAATGGGACCCAGAAAGGGCTGGACCAGAATAAAACTAAAAAGCCAAAAGAAAGTTCATTTTCTCTTTGGAAAATGTTTAGCACTGCCTGTGTCAGAAAGCTGGGTGACCAGAAGTCTCCACTCTGGCACCAAGACCTCCGTCCACAATGCTCTGCATGTTGGACATCTCCTGCCCACCGCCTGCATGCAAGCACATACTGTGCCACGTCCCCTCAGCGTCTCATTGCTGTCCCGAGACACTAACTGAGGCTAAAGGGCTTCTGACGAGAAGTACTTAATATGCTCCCTCCCAAGGAGAGCCCACAGGGGTCTCATGTAGAGATAATGTTACCCAAAGGTTTACAAATTTTCCAGCAGCAAAATTCTTTTTTCCAAACAAACATCACATGTAACCATTTCCACCAGCACTGATCTAATCCAAGCCACCTCCATTCTTGACTAGACCACCATAAACTCCCCTCCAATATACCCATACAATTCCAGTCTGCCCTCACAAAACCATTCTGCTCACAAAATACCTCAGTAATCCTTAAAAAAATAAGTGGGACCAAAACATTCTCTTCCTTTATATACTTTGATGGCTTTGTTTAATGCAAAGTTCTTTCTGTGAAACTCCCCTAAATCCCCGTAGAGCCCTGCCTAAGCCCACTGCCTACTTTTCCAACCTCATCTCAAGCCATTCTCTACCTTGCCCATGAAGTCTCGGGCTCACTGGCCTTTGTTTCCCCCACATGCCAGGCTCCTTGCTGTCTGAACAGTCTTACCCACAGCATACCCTCCTCTCTTCTCAACTGGGTCCTGTTCTTTCACTTTACACCATTCTGTCTCTCCCATAACATTTATCTTAATCTGGCAATATTTAGATTATCTTAATCTGTCAATATAAAGCTTATTTAATGGCTTTCTCGTATCATTCACATCATGGCAGGAACTATGTCTAATAGCATGTTACTATACAGGAGAACATAGCGTGTTAATATATAGGAGAACAAAACATTGTTAACACCTGGATTAGGCAGGCACTAATTGAATTAGTTCTTGCCTTGTTACTGCATCGATAAATATGTGAAGTAGACAAAAATGGAGCTGGTGTGGCAGAAGGGGAAAAGGGATGGGAACAAAGAAAGGGCTTCAGAGATTTCCTAGGGTTGTCATGGAATCCCAGGGATATACAGAAAGCAGTTTGAAAACCACTACCTTAACCCAATCTTAATCACATATAGAATTCCAGAAACAAACTGCAAATCAGGAGGAGAAATATTGTCAGGAAAGAGATCTTTCTATAAAACATCCCGAATCACTTCTTATAGGCTTCTAAATATATGTAAAATTGGCCTTATTCCTAATCATCATTGTCACCAGGACAACAAAAGCAACAGAAGACGTGTATAGAGTGGCCCTATGTGTGCACCCAGCCCCACCCCACCCCATGCTGTATGCATTTGTTATGCATATATAGACTGGAGACTGGTAGGCAATATCATGTAGGTTAAGACTGCAGGTTCTAGAGTCAGACTACCTAAATTCATAGTCCAACTCTACCATTTACCATCTACATCCACAAAACTATGGTCAAGTTACTTAATCTCTCTAAGCCTCTGCCTCTTCATCTATAAAATGGGGATAGGGGCTTCCCTGGTGGCGCAGTGGTTGAGAGTCTGCCTGCCGATGCAGGGGACACGGGTTCGTGCCCCGGTCCAGGAAGATCCCACATGCCGGAGCGGCTGGGCCCGTGAGCCATGGCCGCTGAGCCTGCGCGTCCGGAGCCTGTGCTCTGCAACGGGAGAGGCCACAGCAGTGAGGCCCGCGTACCACAAAAAAAAAAAAAAAAAAAAAAATTTATAAAATGGGGATAAAAATAAAACTCTATATCATGAGGATAAAATGCAAAAAGTGATGAAAGAATGTGCCACAACGTCTGGCACGTAGTGAGTGTTCAATACCCAGTCTTTTACTGAGGACTACAATAATCTCCTTTAATCAGCAATGTAACCATAAACCACTTTGCTGTCACCTCTGGGACTACAAGGTACTACAGAGAGTTAACCATTCCTTGCATCTATCTAACAAAGACGTTCGGCCTCCCTCAGCTAGCGTCCCACATTTCTCCAAGTCCAACCATAGTGGACTGATTTTCATCCACTGATTTTTGGGGCTAATCATATTCTGCTTCCCACACTCCCTGGAGCGACACTTCACTTATCCAATCCATCGCCCATCCAGAAAACCAAAAGGCCAAAATTAAGGCTTGCATCTGGAATGGCTAATTGTCAAATTCTAGAGAAGAGCCCAATAACTGGGCAGTTCATGTCTTTCAAAAACTGTCACTCATAGTATTTCTTCTGTTACCTAATTCACACTAATATTTTTTTCAGAGTTCTTTTTTATTTTTCTAGAATTAAATAGTGACTTGCAAGGATGTGTCTAAGGATGCAGGAACTGTTCTAGTTATACTCACCATCTGGTGGCAACTGTTTTGACATATAAGTCCTAACAGACAATCTAAATCTCTTTATTTACACTGTCTTACCAATTTTACCCTACTCTACAAGTCGCCCAATGTTAAATCTACATCCTTACGTTCTTAAGCCTTCTAAATCAATATCAAAATCGGATTATCACGAAAGACATGCTACCACTTTGTGGGCATCTGCTTATACGGGATGCATCCCCCCCCCCCTTAGGTTCCTCCAATGGTCTCATGCATTTGCCCACCTTCATCATGCAGCTCCTCTCTCCTCTTTTACCTGGACTCCTGGAAACCTGACCAACAGAGGGTGTGGCTTGCTGCCCTTGCTGCTTGGTCGAAGTACTTGGCACAAACTCGCTCTTCAGGCTGCCTAGACTCATTCCAACAGGAGGCATCATGAACAGCCCCTCGGAATGGGTCCCTTTCGGGTCCTCCATGCTTGTCATTTTCCTTACACTGTGTTTGGGAGTACCAGTTGGAGAAGCTGAAGGCACAGACTCCTGGGAAGAAACAGAAGAAAACTAGAAGACAGGAATGGGACTGACTGTACCTACTATCCTAGAAGTCCCATCCCAGTCCCTGGACTCTTCAAAGACTCTACACCACTTGGTACCTCCCAAGCCCCCCAGATCCCATAAACAAAAGGGCCACAGGGTCATGATACTTTCTGCCACATGTAATTATTTGCAGAGATATTACATATAATTCAGTACCTGTTGAAAACTATAGCAATTTTGCAGGAACATATTTGATCTTTCGGCTTAAGAGCAAATGTCAGGATACTAATCACTGGTGGTTTAATCTAGGTCAAATACAACAAAAGCAAATCTCTCAGCCATATGATACATTGTTGCTTTGCTGGAGGGGAGGTGCTTACTGTTCTAAGAAAATGCATCTAACAGCAATAGGGACTAAAGCCATTGTAATGTGTTTGTACTTTCCATAAGTCTCCCCTCCTCTGTTTACACTTCTCATCTCTCTAAGTAACTGCAAATGAAAACAAAATGGAAAATATAGGTAAGCCATTCGTATTATGTTTCTGTTCAAGGGCATAGAAATTAAGGGCAAATACACAGTAAAATTAATTCTGTAATTCTACTGAAAATAATATACGCTTTTCTTACATACTTAGTACCTTCAGTTAATTGCTAACGGGGTAAATCTTTTTCACCAGAATGGTTCAATAATTGACGTTTAAACTTCCCATGGTTCCTTCCCCCAAGCCTCAGAGCTACATATCCAAATGGCTTCTGCAGGGTTGGTTTGTTCTCATCTCTCCCCTCTCACCAACAAGCTGGAAGGAGGGGAAGAACTGTTTTCCTTCCAGTACTGCTTTATATGTGTATTCCTCTCAGCATTTGAAAACGAGATAATACTGTTTGCCTTCACAGTTATCTTGAGTAGTAATTACATGTAACAGTGAAAGTCCTTATTTTTTGCAATTCATTTTTGTAAGGCAAATTACTAGGTAAATGCCATTATTTAAGCATTTTGACATTAAAAACCTTCCCTCTTGCTTAGTTTATTTAAACTCTAGAGAGTATTTGTTGCTCTTTCATTTGATTCATCTCTCCATCCTCTCTGAGTGGGTTTAAATAAATCAGTGGCTTGAGGAGATTAACTCAAAGCCTTTGAAAGACTTAGAAATTATGGTTTAAGCACAATCTATGATTGAGAAAAATGAAAGGAAAAACATATGTAAAAAATTCAAACCTGCGCTCATTAAGACATGGATTTATGTAAAACAATTCCAAACACACGGGAGTCATAGAACTCAAAGGCAAATAACCCCTCTGCAAGCTTTGATTTCAGGACTATTTCCTGTCCTTTAACCACTGGAATGCATGCTAGACAAACCTCACACGTGCAAATGCATTAAACAGCAAATGTAAAGCGATTTTTGGAGAAGTCACTACTCACTTCACACAGGCCTAGATCAGTGGAACCTGACTGTACATGTGGAGAGGTAAGTTTCACAGATAAGTTTATCTGATTACAAATACTTTAACAAGCGACACACTCCAAGCAGTCCTTATGGAATTCTACAGAACCACCACTGGTATGTAACAAGATAAAGTTTTTCTAGGATTTAAGGAAATAAAATAAGGTCATCAAGAAAGTACTTACCTAGGGCTTTAAAAAGAAAAAAAAAAAGAAATTGCTTTTAATGATCCTTAACAAGGGCTTCTCTACACAGGAGGGAAGTGATTTGCCAAAGCAGAGGGAAAAGTGATAAGCAGGCTTTCCCAAGTAATGAAATATTTTAAAGAATTGTTTTTTAAAATTTTCTTTTTTAAGCATATGAATGTGAATTGACTGCTGAATCCCATAAGGTTTTTTCGAATAACCAGGAGGCAAAAAAACATATTGTACCTTGAAGAAAAAGCGATCCTTGTATGCAATGCCACTGAAAATCAAATCCTCAAAAACAAATACAGGGAAATCTTTTCATTAAAATGCTCTACGTGCTATTATTTGGCATACTTAACAAAACAGAAACCATTCTGCAAAAATTTCTTGAAATATTTTGGCAATTCTTCTTTAGAAGCTAAATTCAGACTCAGCTCATTAAGCTCATATATAGATATATCTGACATAGAAAATAAGTCTTTATCTTTTCAGGAAGGGGAGAGAAACAAAAATGGTATTATTGAACTTGATCACCCATTCTGGCTCTAACTGATCTCTTCCTAAAGATTTAGGCTTCAAAACAAAGATTTACCACAAACAAATATATTCCAAAGAACTAACTAAAGGCTGAAAAGACAGTTCCCAAGAAGAATTCAGCTCTCCCTTGGGCAGTAAGGGCAGCAGAGTTGGAACAGAGAGGCAGTACCCTGAGGTGTCAGCGGGAACAACATTCATGTATAAACACCAGCTCGGACACATTTGTTTAATATCTAGTCATGTTAATTATAAACACCTCATAGGGGCTTCCCTGGTGGCGCAGTGGTTGAGAGTCCGCCTGCGGAAGCAGGGGACACAGGTTCGTGCCCCGGTCCGGGAAGATCCCACATGCCGCAGAGCGGCTGGGCCCGTGAGCCATGGTTGCTGAGCCTGCGCGTCCGGAGCCTGTGCTCCGCAACGGGAAAAGCCACAACAGTGAGAGGCCCGCGTACCACAAAAACAAACAAACAAACAGAAAAAAAACACCTCATAGTAAGGAAAAGTAAATTTCAGAAGCAGTTACAAATCTTTCTTTTTATAAATGGATCTTCCTTTTATCTTCTTTAAGACTTAAGTCAGTAAACAGCAAAATGCTTATCACTCAAATATGAAAAGAGATTTTCATTAAGACCAAGGTTACCAGGTCTCTACTAGGCCTACTGTGAAAGGCCAATGGTGATTTGTTTCATTTTTACTGTCTTAAAAAAAATACGTTAAGTGGAAGCCTATTTCCCGCTCTGGCAAGAAAGCCTATTGTTCCAGCAGGAGGGCTTCTGACCACAAGGTGAACAAGCACGTTCTCAGCCATCAGCTGTCTGAAGATGGGGCGTGACGATGAGCAAACCTGGTGATGCTCTTCCCTCTGCGTTGCTAATCACTGCTGTTCTGGTTTCACCATGTGCTCTGATCACTAAATCTGGTTCGGCTAAGCGACTGTAGTGAGGTGATATAAGGACAACCTGCCCTCTAACCATCATTCAAACACCCCCACTCTGGGTTCTGAGCTCCAGGTTATGACACATGAACACGGCTCCTGTGGTTCTCACTGGCTCGTCTTCACTCTCCTCCTCACTCCACCCATTCCCACTCAAGGAATCAAATATTTTGGGTTCAGGGTGTTTAGGTTAGAAGCAGTGAATAAATGGCTAAGTGAAAAGTGAAACAAATTAAGAAAACTATAGACGTAGTAATTTGAAAATAACAACATTATCTGAGTTTAGGCATTACCAACAAATACAGTCTTCCTATTACTTTTGACCCGAGTTGAGCTCCTTGGCAAAGGCCTGGCAAGACTAGCAGCCTAGTCACTCTCTTCCGTTTTCTTTTCTTCCTACACCTAGAGAGGCGAACAGGACTTTTTCTGTTCAACTTTGTATCTCTTCTGTAATAAACTCTGGAGTCTTCCATCGTAGTTATTTTAATGAACTCACTGCCACATCCTTCAGAAAATTCAGAAGACCTACAGCTATTTGGCAAAGGGCCAGTAAGACAGCAATAGCCTTTGCCAGTTTATTTTCCCCTACGTAAACCTAATCTTAATACTGGGAGGTATAATCATACCGTGGTTAAGAGCATGGAGTATTGAAAGCAGACACACCAAAGTCTCTAAGGTCCACACTGTACTCCTCACTAGATGTTTTTTTTTGCGGTACGCAGGCCTCTCACCGTTGTGGCCTCTCCCGTTGCGGAGCACAGGCTCCGGACGCGCAGGCTCAGTGGTCATGGATCACGGGCCCAGCCACACCGTGGCATGTGGGATCTTCCCGGACCGGGGCACGAACCCGTGTCGCCTGCATCGGCAGGTGGACTCTCAACCACTGCGCCACCAGGGAAGCCCTCACTAGATGTTTAATCCAAAAGAAATTACTTCACCTATCTAAGTCTCAATTTCTTTTTTTTAATTTATTTTCTTTATTATTATTATTATTATTTTGGCTGTTTGGGGTCTGATCAATGTGAGAAAAGCAGCTTAATCTCGTTTCCATGAAGGGACTCATCTACTCCCCTGAAGGGAGCATTATTACAAGAAACACTTCTGACTCGTCTCTCCATATCTTACTGGCCCCTTCACAAGGGATGCATATCGATCCATCTGTTTAATGGAGATTGTGAACAGCAAATACTACTTGCCCATGTTTCTTCTACTGAGTAGTTCTCTCTAATCCTGTGGCTCTCTGTAGCCTGCAGGTGAAAACTAAGTGTTTATTCATAAAGCATGCTAGTGCCTACTCAGTCCATCAAAATACCACCTCGGATTGAGAAATGAGCAAGTAATGATAGCTTGATCTTGGTCCAATACTCCAATCAAGTTTTATCAGCCAAACCAATATTTCAATTCCTGTGGTGATGAAATATGTTTGTTAAAAGCATGGATTCTGGGCTTCCCTGGTGGCGCAGTGGTTGAGAGTCTGCCTGCCGATGCAGGGGACACAGGTTCGTGGCCCAGTCCGGGAAGATCCCACATGCTGCGGAGCGGCTGGGCCCAGATTTGAATCCCTGGTCAGGGAACTAGATCTTGCATGCATGCCGCAACTAAGAAGTCCGCATGCCGCAACTAAAGATCCTACATGCCGCAACGAAGATCCCACGTGCCACAACTAAAACCCAGTGCAGCCAAAATAAATAAATAAATATTAAGACACACATATAGGGCTTCCCTGGTGGCGCAGTGGTTGAGAGTCCGCCTGCCGATGCAGGGGACACGGGTTCGTGCCCCGGTCCGGGAAGATCCCACATGCCGTGGAGCGGCTGGGCCCGTGAGCCATGGCCGCTGAGCCTGCACGTCCGGAGCCTGTGCTCCGCAACGGGAGAGGCCACAACAGTGAGAGGCCTGCATACCGCAAAAACAAACAAACAAAGAAACAAAAAAAACCAAATACACACACACACACACCCCTAGAACATAAGACAGTCTCTAATTCCAGCAAGTTACTGGTCTCCTCAACTGCAAAAATGGGTGGGACCACCTCCCAGGTCTTATCAGTGTTAAGTCTGTGATTTACTAGGGTTTCCCATTTTCATCATGTATTCTCAATGAGTCCTAGCTTTTCCAAATGTAAAATGAAAGCAGCAATCCTCATCCCAATTACCTCCAAACATGTTATAAGAAATAAGTGCTAACGTACTTTTAAACTGTGCTAAACCAGTATACTCTATACGATTTAATTATTAAGGTATTTTTAAATGGCTTCAGATAAGCCTTGGGCCAAATCATGTCTTCTGAAAAAAGCCACATAGTATAAAAAGTTGATTACTATGAGTTCAGCCTATGAGGAAAGCATTATAAAGATGGTTCTGTTGATTTGTTTGCTAAAATAAGTTACTACATACAGTTAGTAAAAGCTGTAATTTATACTACCTCTATGAAAGGTTAATTGAAATGTTAATAAAATGTCCAAAAAAAAATTCTTCAAGCCACATATACTACAAAAGTAACAGTGGCTAGGAATCTTCTTACGGCAGCATCTGAATTTTTCGATTGGCATTCCAATGCCAGGTGAACTGAGAAGGGAATGGGTGCTGACTGCTCACCTTATCTTGTAAGGTAAAGGTCCCAGGAATACCAGCAAAGAGAAACTTGTTCTTGACTTTCAACTTCCCCAGATTCGCTACAATCAGATTATTTGATCTGGAACTTTCTGGGATAAGAAGAACAGGAGCACCAGCCTCAATATCCAGGAGAACCCGTGAACAACGCTGGGCTTGATCTCTCACCTGAACGAAGAAGGAAAATTGGGTTAGAGGTTCAATTAATTCCCTAATTTTATAATCAAGTAATCTCAAATTTCCAAAAGTTTCATGAATTTATAAATCTAAAACAATTAAAATCACACAGAATATATTCTATGAACACCAAGGAGTTAAATTAGAAATCAGTAACAAGAAGATAATGGAAAACCCCCAAACATCTGGAAATTAGACTACACACTTCTAAATAACCCATGGGTCACAGAAGAAATCACAAGAGAAATTTTAAAAATATTTTGACCTTACTGATAAAGAAAACACAGCACATTAAAATTCAGGGTTTCCCTGGTGGCGCAGTGGTTGAGAGTCCGCCTGCCAGTGCAGGGGACACAGGTTCGTGCCCCGGTCTGGGAAGATCCCACATGCCGCGGAGCGGCTGGGCCCGTGAGCCATGGCCGCTGAGCCTGCGCATCCGGACCCTGTGCTCCGCAACGGGAGAGGCCACGGCAATGAGAGGCCCGCGTGCGGCAAAAAAAAAAAAAAAAAAATTAATGGAATGCACTTAAAAAGGCACTTAAAGAAAAATGTTTAGCATCAAATACTTATTTTATATTAAAGATTTAAAATCAATAAAGCTTCCAGCTTAAGAAGGTAGAAAAGCAAAATAAACCTAAGTAAGGAGAAGGAAGACAATAATAAAGAGCAGAAACCAGTTATTAGAAAACAGATAAACAACAGAGAAAAATCAATTCAACATTTATAGAACACTCTACCCAACAACCATTTTACATTCTTTTCAAGTGCACACGGCATGCTTGTTAACAGTATGCATGGGCCTAACACAGGCCTCCATAAGTTGATTGAAAGTATAAAACTCTACCTATATTAATCAAGAAAAAAGGAAGGGAACAAAAATCACCACTATCAGGGAAGAGTCAGGGACATTGCTAGAGAACTTAATATTAAAAAGATGTGGGAACCTATGAACAAGTTCATGCCAACAAATTGACAATTGAGATGAAGTAGACAGGTAACTGAAAAACACATGCAAACTATCTAGAGCTAACATCACATACGTAACATCTGTGAAAGACAATGTTTTCCCTCTGAGATAAGGAACAAAGCATGGATACCCACTCTCACCACTTCTATTCAACATTGTGGTGGAAGTCCTAGTGCACACAAAAAGGTATACAGGTTGGAAAGGAAATTATTCACAGACAACATAATAATCTATGTAGAAAACCCTAAAGAATCTAAAGGAACTACAATAAGTAAGTTTAGCAAGATTGTAGGATATGAGGTCAACATGTCAGTACATGAGTCAATTATATTTCTCAAACTTTCAATAAACAAGTGTACATTGAAATTTTTAATTGATACAATTTACAATAGCATCAAAATTGTGAAACACCTAGGGATAAATTTAACAAAAGATGTGTAAGAAGGGTATACCCAAAACTACGAAACACTGCTGAGAGAAACTGAAGATCTAATTAAATGGAGGGATATACCATACTCAAGGATCCAAAGACTCAATACTGTTAAGACGTCAATTCTCCAGATATATGGATTCAAGGCAATCCCAATCAAATCCTAGCTGACTTTATTGTAGAAACAGACAAGCTGATTCTAAAATTTATAGAGAAAAACAAAGGACCTATAATAGCCAATACATCTTTGAAACAAGTTGGAGGACTTACACGATCGGATTTCAAGACATATCATAAAGCAAGAGCAATCAAGACAGGGTGGTATACAATTAAATACAAATCAATGGAACAGAACAGAGAATAAGGAAATACACGCATACGTTCTCAACAGAAGTGTCAAGGTAATTCAATGGGAAAAGAACAGTCTGAATACATATACGGGAAAAAAATCTCAACCCTTACTTCACAAAATACACAAAAATTAACTCAAAATGGAAGAGGTCTAAAATTATAACACTTCTAAAAGAGGAAATAGGAGAAATTTTTTGCCACCTAGTGGTAAGCAGATTTCTTTCACAAAACACACAGCACTAACCTAAAAGAAAAAAATTGGACTTCATCAAAATGAAAGACTTCTGGGACTTCCCTGGTGGTTCAGTGGTTAAGAATCCGCCTGCCAATGCAGGGAACACAGGTTCGAGCCCTGCTCCGGGAAGATCCCACATGCCACGGAGCAACTAAGCCCGTGCACCACAACTACTGAGCCTGTGCTCTAGAGCCCACGAGCCACAACTACTGAAGTCCGTGTGCCTAGAGCCCATGCTCTGCAACAAGAGAAGCCACTGCAATGAGAAGCCCGTGCACCGCAACAAAGAGTAGCCCCCATTCGCCGCAACCAGAGAAAGCCCGTGCACAGCAACAAAGACCCAACGCAGTCAAAAAATAAATAAATTTAAAAAGAGAAATAAAAAAAAAAAAAAAGACTCCTGCTTTTCAAAAAATAGTATTAAGAAAATGGGAAAAGGTCCAGTGGGTAAGGCTCCATGCTCCCAATGCACAGGGTCTGGGTTCGACCCCTGGCCGGGGAACTAGATCCTGCATGCATGCCGCAATTAAGAGTTCGCATGCTGCAACTAAAACAAAGATCCTGCATGTCACAACGAAGATCCCGCATGCTACAACTAAGACCCAGCACAGCCAGAAATAAAAAAAAAATTTTTTTAATGGGAAAAAAAACCTATAGACTAGGAGAAAATATCTGTAAAAGATATATCAAAAGTCTTATATCCAGAATATATAAAGGAAGAAATAATGTCAATTCTACACAAACTATTCTGAAAATAGAATAGGGAACACTTCCCAATTCATACTACAAGGACAGCACTGACCAGTTTACCAAAACCAGAAAACAGGCATTCTTTCCTTTTTAAGAAAAGAAAACAACAAACTAATATCTCTCAGGAAAATAGATACAAAATCCATAAGATATTGGAGCAAATCAAGAAAACTATAAAAGCATCCATAGGGCTTCCCTGGTGGCGCAGTGCTTGAGAGTCCACCTGCCGATGCAGGGGACGTGGGTTCGTGCCCCAGTCCTGGGAGATCCCACACGCCATGGAGCAGCTGGGCCCGTGAGCCATGGCCGCTGAGCCTGTGCCTCCGGAGCCTGTGCTCCGCAACGGGAAAGGCCACAACAGTGAGAGGCCCATGTATCGCAAAAAAAAAAAAGAAAGAAAGAAGCATCCACAGACAATAAGGAAGCAAATGAACATGGCTGTATTCTGTTGTAATAGCAAGTTGGCCAGTGGCTACCAGGATGCAGGGATTAGTGCTGGGAGACAATTAGCAAATGGACACAAGCAAATTTTATTTATTTATTTATTTATTTATTTATTT
>NW_020173679.1:6457336-6483961 GCF_003031525.2 Neophocaena asiaeorientalis asiaeorientalis
GATCCTCCCGGACCAGGGCACGAACCCGCGTCCCCTGCATCGGCAGGTGGACTCCCAACCACTGCGCCACCAGGGAAGCCCGACACAAGCAAATTTAATGCCCTTTTTATAAAGGTCAAACAAGCAAAACAAAAGATACTGTATACAAAGTTTTCTTTTAATTTTAAAGGGACTAGTCGACCCAAAAATCAGGAGAGGGGTTACCTGAGGCATTAACAGAATGAGATAGGGAAGGACCACATGCAACAGTCTTAGTAATGTTTTAAAAATTTTTATTTTGGTGGTGGGTTCATAGATGTTCCTTCTATTATCACACTTTGTAATTTATAAGCATGCTACAGATATTCTTTATATGTATCAAATACTAAATTGTTTTTTTTTAAGTTTCTAAAGAGAGAAAAAAAGGTTACATACTCCGTAATTATAACCATGGAAACATGTATAGGGAAAAAAGAACATAAAACATACCTATGGTGCTAGATAACTGATAAGATATCTTTTCCAGATTCCCTATAATTTGATTGTACTTTTATATTTAAAAATGAATACCTTCTCTATAACATACACAGGAAACCAGTAACATTGGTTGTTGCCAAGGACAGAAATTGGGTGGCTGAGGAAAAGTAATTGAGAAAGAGACTTTTCTCCAAATGTCCTTTTTTACTTTGATTCTGTACTAAAACAATATACAACATATTCAAAAATTTTTAATTTAAACTAAAACATAAAATTTTTAAGTGTTGCCATTATAAAGACTTAAATTTTAATCTTTTACCTAATAAAGCTTAAAAATAAATAAATAACAAGTTTTACAAAGAACTACATTGTAATTGTTTTCTGTGGTTCCCAAACTGTGTGCCAAGACACCACAGGAGGCTGCCTCACACTCACAGGTGCACTGCCAGGACATTTTAAATCTCTGAGGGAAACACATCATCTGTTAGACACTGCACAAACTACTAACTTGAGATGGTTTACACTCAATGTTAGATCATGCCACATTCCTTTCAATGATGTCACATCTTTGCAAAGCTGGGTCTTAAGCAGTTGCTGCTATAAAAAGCAAGTACCATGAGAAAATAAATGTGGAAAAGGAAATGGGGCTGTGATGTTCAACCTGATTCTAAGTGTGAGAAACTGTTCAGTGCCCAAGAGGCACATACATCCTACTAGGAAGGAATTACGGTTACTTAAAAATGAAACAAAAATCTCATTTTTCAGTTACGTGTTTTTTTTCTAACAGCTACTAAGCTGTTGGACATATATACTTATTAAGCTGTTTAAACTTCATTACTTAGGAAATGGAAAGACCATTAGGTGTTTCTTTTGGCCTAGGATGTATCACGGAAAAAAGACATTAAAGGGAGCCATGAACTAAGAAGTTGGAGAACTATATCTGAAAAAAATCCTCTTTCTATAATAGAATAGATATGTTCTTTGGGACCACTTTCCAGAAGTAACCCCATTGAAGTTCTAAAAGGGACCTGAAGTCTTTAGTGTTATCCATAAACTTTATCTTTTTCAGAGCAAGCTGAAGCTAAACTTCAAAGGAAAGTTTAGCTTTCCTTTGATGAGTAAGGAACATAAGCTCTCTGATTACAGTAAGATTTCTGTAGATACTCAGCTACCTGGAGGACAGTAGTAAGCTTAAGATTACCTAACTACCTTCACCTTTTTCAGTGAAAGTTTCCAGATTTACCGCTAGAGATTTAAAAGTTCTACTGATCAGTCAAACTGGAAAAGCATCTTGGATCAATGACACTACCTACCGTCTGCCCCTCAATAGCAGCTCGCTGGCGCCCTAAGACATCCTGCAGCTGAGTGAAGTGCTGGATGAAGGCCACCACCTCCGCCTGGAAGCGCTGGGTGTGCACATACTGCACGGAGGCCATCTGGAGGCTCACTCGAATGTCGTACTCCCTCCGGAGCAGCGGGTCGGGCCGGCCATATCTAGGAGGAAGGGCAAAAATGTGACTCAGACAGCAGCAAGATGCAAATTAGTATTTGAAGAAAACTTGGGTTGACTTACAGGTTTCCCTAGAAAACAGCTTTATTAAAATGGAAATCCACCAATCAAGTTTTAGAAAGCGAACTCCAATAATTACTTCCTTTCTAAGCTCCCGCCATGTGTTGAGGATGTTAAATAAAAGTCTGGCGTGATGGCCAGGGCTATAAACAGGGGCACCGCTCTGGGTGCTGAACCCACTCATGACTCCAGAACTCACTCAGAAGCCACCTGTGGTTCAGACCTTTCCCCTGAGGCTCTTTTTCCCTGCCTTTAAGGAAAAATGACTATTCCTGCTCACTCTTCTAGCAAAGACTGTGACAATATGGGCTTGAAAGGTAATAAAAATAAGACCACAAAACAATTGGTAAAGAAAATTAGGCAACAGAACCAAAGTTTCTGGGGCAATCTGTCTTCTGGAAGCTGAAAGAAGTCTTCTTTTTACTTCAGTGAAATGCAAGCTAAAGAGTTTTAGCATCTACATTCACAGGTAAATTAGAAAACTTTTACAAATGGTTTTAAATTTAATGGAACATGATGCCATAATAATAAATTATTATACAGGACACAGTCACTGGGGAAAGAACTCGTATTAGGTGAGCACCTATTTTGTGTCAGGCAGAGAGTTAAGAGCTTGACATTAATTATCTCATTTATTAGAGAACCATGCCACTGTGGTAGGTAACAGTGCAAACAAATCAATCTAAATTCTCAGAACAGTATGGTATACTTCCTCTGGAAAGGAAAGAAAAAGTTCTCAGACATCTTTAGGGACCATTTTTCTCAACTCTGGTTGAACATTAAAATCACTCTGGCAGGACTTCCCTGGTGGTCCAGTGGTTAAGACTCCGTGCTTCCAATGCAGGGGGCGCGGGTTTGATTCCTGGTCAGGGAATTAAGATCCCACATGCTGTGCGGCACGGCCAAAAAATTTTTTAAAATCACTTCGGCAAGTTTAAAAAAAAAAAAAGAATACTACTTCAGACCAGAGTATCTGGGAGCAGAGCTGGATACCTATATTTTCTAACAGTTCCCTGAGAGGTTGAAAACCCAGGCTTTTAAACTTTCTGCTTTCTGAGAAAACCATTCTTTAATAACTACATAGGCTAAAAATGCCTTCTAAGTTCTAAAATTGAATATAGATTATGTTTGTACTGGGAAAAATGCGTAATGTAATTTAAAACCTGTATCTTCAACAACTTTCTCAGGCTGAAATCATTCCAGAACATTCAGAGCTAGATGGAAATTGATCTAACATAGTCCCCTCAATATTTCGATAGAAAAACTGATGCATGGAGATTAAGTGACTTGCTCAAAGTCACATAACAAGTTGGTGTGAAACCAGACTAATAATAATCATAATTATTTCAATCATACCCCATTTATTTATTAAGCCTGAGTCGCCCACTTCAATGCAGATCCATTGCATTGGACATATATAAATCAAGATTCCCCATAACTAGATCAAATCAATTTTACGTAAGATGTTACGATTTTTTAAAACTTTTCTTCATTGTTTAGCTGACAAGAATTTGAAACAAGCAGCAATTATGACAAAATGTTAAGTGAGAAAAAATCGGTATTTTTACTTGAAAGTCTGGAAGATGAGTGCTTCTTCCCCACTGGTAGTGAACCGTTCTCTATAGAACTCTCCATGGGATGTAAGGTCACTCAGAGACAGGCTCCCAATGCTTCCCTGTAAGGCCAGGTCTCCTTCTAGGAATGTTAAAAATTAGAACACATTCTTATGTATCTTTTTTCTGTCACACACCTTAAATCTGCCTGAAACAAAAATTGATACACACATGCTTCAGACTTTACACCATTTAATAAAACAAAATTCAAAAGAAAATTTTCATATTCCTATACACCCAGAAAAATATTTTATGCACTATTGCAAATAGTCTCAATGGAGAAGTCCAAAGGGACTGAAACAATACTGCAGCATCACCCTTTAACACTTACAAGGGGGAAAAAGTTAAATGCACACACGATTTAAAGGATAAGACATTTACAAATACAGATAAAAATGTGATCTCTTCTGAGATCAGACCACTAATTAGAATTAGTGAAATATCATAAGGTCTATTTTGTACTACGGACAAAAGAATAAAGGAGGAGCTTCCCTGGTGGCGCAGTGGTTGAGAGTCCGCCTGCCGATGCAGGGGACACGGTTCGTGCCCCGGTCCGGGAGGATCCCACATGCTGCGGAGCGGCTGGGCCCGTGAGCCATGGCCGCTGAGCCTGCGCGTCCGGAGCCTGTGCTCCGCAACAGGAGAGGCCACAGCAGTGAGAGGCCCGCGTACCGCAAAAAAAAAAAAAAAAAGAATAAAGGAGGAAGTGTCAGAGATATGTTACTCGAGCATTAAAAAATGGGTTTTAGTGTGATTTAATTAAAAGGCAAAATTAATGAGACAGACACTGGAGACACAGATTTGAAACTACTCTGACATTACACAAGTAAAGGCCCTGGAAGGCGGGTAGAAGAAAGAAGAAATGTTGCAATGCGCACCTGAGGCGCACACCTGTATGAATCATTCTTAACACGGTGCGGACATTGAAAAGGAATATTCTGCACTGCTGCTTCTGTGAGACGAACTTCATCATCATAATTAGCATTACAGAACAATGACAGCTGTATATATTTGTCGGGCTAGCTCTGCGCCCAATGAACTGAAGACACATACTTATTTTTGAGCCCTAATGTCCTCTAACAAAAATACACAAGCTTCTCCCAATTCTAAAGACCCATCTCTTCTAGGAACCTTTTATAATTAATTTATACCAGGCATGAAATCTCAATTTTAGTTCATCCCGTCCCCAAAAGACATTCTTATTTTACTACAGAATCAACATTGGAGCTTTGTAATCTTCCTTATTTCATTACCAGTTGCTTAAAAAAGGAGCGGTATTTTAGGCACACTGTAAATCCCTCTGATTTAGAACTTGATATAGCTCCTCTCTTGTGTGCTACTAGGAATTTCAACCTATGGAGTCCCATTAGAAAGAATGCTAGCTTTGCTACAATATCCCCCTGCCTAAACCACCCCCTATCGGTGGCTTCCCCTATGCATGGCAACAGACTGAACACGTGCCCTGGTTTCCCAGAGACGGCCCTGTTATATGCCTGTTTCCCAGCTGTAATTATGAATAATGCCCCCTTTCACTCCCCAAAATGTCCTAATTTTAGACAAAGAAATTACATAGTCACCCAGATAGTCTGTTTAAAACACAGATAGGTGTCAGGACCCCATCCCAACCTAAAGAATCAGATTCCTGGGATGGGGAAGGAGTTGTGCCGACGTGTGCATTTCTAACGAGCTACCCAGATGATTCTGATCCACAGACCAGTATTGGGGCACCACCACCACAAATCATGGCCAGGCTAGTAACCACAACCAAGCCACTGAGCCACACCTTAGCCAGTAAGGACAGTTAGATTTGTAAACAGGATGTTCAAACTCTTCCCAGATTTTGCAAGTCTGATTTTCCCCACTTACCAATCATTTCCAGGTGTGCCACTAATTTGGACACATTTGCTTTAGCAAGCTCACTGGTGGTCTTATTCAGCACGAGAGAGAGCGAATGAACCTAAGAACACAGAAGGTAAAGCAAGGCAAATATTACTGAGGGGAAAAAAGGTAACTTTCAGGCAAACAGCATCAAGAAAGATGCTGCAAGTCTCGGGAAATTTGAAGATAAAGCTTTTATTTTACTGATGCCATCTTCATTTCAGCTTTTCTTAGTCAGCCAAACCATAATAAGAGGAGAGAGCTGATAGGAAAGGAACTCTGTTGTTTCTTGGTATTTTTGGTTTTCAGGTTTTTGTGGGTTTTTTTGGCCTCGTCTATTCTTTGTTAGTGAAATGTTTTACATTATAAAACAATTTTTCCCTTTTGCATTCATCTCTAACATCGCACTATTTTGTTATCACTCACACAGATTAAGTAAAGTTCACCCTAAGAAATCCGTCAAAGCAAAATGATAAATACACTTAATGTTTAACGTCTTTGGACAAGTATTTAATAGAAGCCCGTGGTGACCAACTGGGACTTCACTTAGGAACTACAATCCAAGATTTTCTTTCCCAGAGACAACTATAAATAGAAGAAAACCAAAATCCTCTGTCTTGGGAACAGCGTTCTCTGAAACAAAGAAATACTGTATTGTAATACTGTCATTTTAACCACAAAAAGGACTCTGTGTCTCTGATTTGTTGAGGCAGGTACCTCTGAGTGTTATCACTGGGGTGAGGCCCTGATTGAAGAGAAGGAAGGAGAGAAGAGGGGACGGAGAACAGATCAAACCCCCATTCACACACTCTGCTCCCGAGTGGCAGAGCCCAGCGATACTCACGCCTTTATCTTTCATGCCTACCACAAAGTAGGTGATCGGTACATGTCTGATGAATGGGGAAAAAATGGAAAAAGAAAAGAAAATAATAGAAGGAAA
Source organism: Neophocaena asiaeorientalis asiaeorientalis (assembly GCF_003031525.2). Classification (NCBI taxonomy): domain Eukaryota; kingdom Metazoa; phylum Chordata; class Mammalia; order Artiodactyla; family Phocoenidae; genus Neophocaena; species Neophocaena asiaeorientalis. The sequence continues at coordinate 6,463,794 of NW_020173679.1, forward strand.
GGAAGGAGAAAAATCATGTGTAGGGGAAGGCAGAGAAAAAAGGAGAGAATTATTACAGATGGAGCAATGACCCTGCACCACAGAGGGTCCCCTTGCAGTAGTTTTTGGACATGGACAACAGAAGGAGCTCGAGGGAATGAGACCTTCATGAAGGGGGAAGTAAAAACACCTCTAGCCACTTAATCACCAAAATAATGTACGTAATGGGCCTAAAAATGCTCTGCTTAGAGGAATCCAGCTATCACCACCTGAGCCCACTCTTAGCATGGATCTTAGAGTCACCAGAAGTGGGACAACCGGATGTTGTAGACCTCCTGGTGTAACTCAATAGGAAGCACTCAGCACCACCTCTGAAGGGTGTTTACCAAAAAGTCGAACCTGAACCTGAACCTGATCAAGTCTCTAGAACTAACTTCCATTTCTAAAATAAGAGGATAAAAGAAGTCAAATGGTACCATAAGGACACAAAGAGACAAATCCAGAGTGCGGGACACTCTAGGGGACACTAACCCAGTTTCTACAAGACAACTGCATGGGAGGAAAAGGTGGGGGGAAGTACCATTCACTGAATGGTCATCTCTGCCACACACGTGAGGAGGGCCTTACCTACATCATCTCATTGAATCCTCACAACCCAATGACATAGGCACCATTAAACACCCTACGTTTATTGATGAAAAACTTGAAGGAGAAAGAGGCTAAATAATTTGTCCCCAGCCACACAGCTGTATGGTTACAACAAAAATGCCAGGATTCAAATCTAGGCAAATCTGACATTCAAGACTTCATTTTTAACACCTGTACTGTTGCTCTCAATAAAAGCCAGTAATGTTCTGAGTGAGAGGGAGATGATGACAATAGGCACATTTTAAAGTAGCTACTATGTACTGGACATGTTGCCAGGTGCTTTACATAATTCCCTCATTTAGTTATCATAGTGAGATGATGGAAGATGAGGAAACAGAGGCTTAGAGAAGCTAAGTAATTCCAATGAACTATACAGCCCAAAGGAAAGACAAGAAGTTACTGAAACCATTTATTTCCCCTGCCTCCAGATGGGATTAATGCTAAAACCTTTTCTAAAATACGAATGTCTACCCTTTTGTAAGAGACATCCAGAAAACCATATAGCTCCCCTGCCAATAAGAAGAATTTTCTAGAGTAAATGTACAATGACAGCATTTAAGTAAAAAAGCCCACATTCATTCTTAGAACTTGCGGGAGCCAAAGAGGACTGATACCTTGAGATCCAGTTTGGTGTTAACTGGATCCTGAAGTTCAGACTCTATTAAAGCGCTTGGCTCTGACTTCACGTTTTGTAGAATGTCCTCAGGCGGCACCTTCACTGCATGGTTGTCTGCAGTGGAGCCAATTCCAAAAAAATCTAGTATCATGACCCAGGTCTGCAGTGTGATCAGCACATCCAAGCAGTTAAAATCAACATCAATGCTCCGGTTAACTCGATTATAACTGGAAGAGAATTCTGGATGCTTCTTATCCACCAAGAATATATTGATATGGACCAAGGAATCATCAAATTTACTCCTTCCAGCAAGTATCTTGGGCTCCTCTACTGTTGGAGAAGGAGGTGGGGTCAAGGGACAGTCCTTGTCCTGGACTTCCTTTTGCTTCTTCCGGGAGGCTGAAATGGGTCTCTGATACAGCTGAAAGACATTAGGAGCTTCTTCCATGTGGGAAGGGAGAGACCGAGGCATATCCGGATACTCCACGTTGGACACAGAAGGGCAAGACTGAGAGAGATACTCTTTTTGTGCTAAACTAGATGGCTTAGGGGCTCCCCGAGACACCATCAGGTTCTTATATTTGGAATCTGGATTTTTCTCCAATAAGTCTTCCATCAGCAGAGAGCGCAGGGCAATCTGAATGGATAAAGTCTGAGGATGGTCTTTACTGAATTCCACCTCAAAATCCTGAAATTTTAAGCTCACAAGACCTTGCGCCCCCAAAGTCAGATCTCCACTTAGCTGAACTTGAAGCTCTGATATACAGAAGTTGGCTTGAATCTGGGTAAAAGATTTGACTTCCTTAAAAGACAAGGACTTTTGAGAAGAGTTAGAAAGGCTGCAGTGGCTGAACAATCCGTTCTCCTTCCTTTCAACGGAAGGTTCTCCACAGGCACCGAGGGAAGGCAGAGGAGAGTTAGGGCAAGGTGAGGAGGTGGCACTGACTGGAAGCTTATTCAGGTCTTCACTGTACACGAGATTGTCCAGAGTTTGTAAAACCTGCTCATATACATGCTTTGCTAACACCACCTGTATTCGAAGAGAAAAATTCAGTTATTCTGCTACTGTCATCAACTGCACTCATATGCACTGCCCACTAATTTTTTATCGCTTTCCCCGAGAAGTTGTAACTTAGGTGACAGCAAGGACTATCTCTTTTGTTTCTTTTCTGTCCTTACCTCTCTGTGACCCGTATCTATTCACAAGGCCCTCCCCAAGTACCTCACAGAATAATCTACACACAATAAATGTTCAATAAGTGCTATTAACTGTAGGCCTGAATCAGCAAAACACTTTCTAACCCCAAAAAACAACCTCAAAAATTGAAGGGAATACTGCCAAAAGTCTAATGTGGTTATACCTTAGGACTGAGAAACAAGACTCATGGTTCTAAAACTCACTGATCATCACCAATTAGTATAACAACCTAAGCTTAGTACAGCTGATCAAACAGTACTTTTTAATGATAGTAATGATAATGATGCAGATCCATGATTACTTGTTACTCCCTTCCTTTGTTTTTAATTACAATTTCTTAATAAAACTGTTTTCAGGGAAGTTTTTTATTTACTGAAGGATAATTTTTTAACAGAGGCATTCCAAACAGATACAGAAAAAACAGAATTAGAAGGTGATCATTTTGTAGCCCCTAAATAAATAACGTATCCCACCACAGTTATCAGTGAATAAGACCTTACACGAGTGACTGACAGGGAATTTTACGATGGAGGGATCAGCTTCCTGCCACCTGAACACAGTCAACAATTTTGGCATCACTAATGTCAATGAGACATTACGTGCCTCCTGATATCATATAACATAAAGTACACTGAACCACCTTTGAAGTGTTCTGGCCAAGAAAAACAGTCCTGAATCCAGTTAAACCTGCAGAGTTAACTTACAATTTACAGAAAATGGGGGGGACAAGTTCAGTGACACCACAAACTAACGGCCAAATCCGGACTGTGGGACATTGCGCAGGACAACTGACCTAGTTTTCCCAACAAAATAATGTCATGGGGGGAAAAAAATGAGAGGGAAACTAAATGAATAGAGACCCACAAGTTGTACCATCCAAATGCAATGTACAGACCTTGTCTGGATCCTGATTCAAACAAACCAAAAGTGAAAAGACGTTTTTGAAACTATCAAAAATGTCTCTGAAATCTGAAAATGGATTAAAATTCAGATGACACCAAGGAATCTTCATTAATTTTGTAAGGCATGATAATACCATTATAATTATTTTTTTAAATGCACATAGTTTGTAGTGATACATTCCAAATATATAGGGTTAAAAATGGCATGAGGTCTGGGATTTGCCTTAAAATATCTCCCCAAAGGAAAATAAGAATGGACGAGACACATGTGGCAAAATCTTGGTAACTGCTGAATCTGAGTGATGGGTATATGAGGTTTATTAGACAATTCTACTTTTGTCTATTTTTAAAATCTTTCATAATAAAATATTTTTTCATTATTTAAATTACTAAATTATTTTAAAGAATTATTTAAAATAATTTTTTAAGATTTTCATCAAAAACAACAGTAAGGGGTTTCCCTGGTGGCGCAGTGGTTGAGAGGCCGCCTGCCGATGCAGGGGACACGGGTTCATGCCCCGGTCCGGGAAGATCCCACATGCCGCGGAGCGGCTGGGCCCGTGAGCCATGGCCGCTGGGCCTGCGCATCCGGAGCGTGTGCTCCGCGGCGGGAGAGGCCACAACAGTGAGAGGCCCGCGCACCGCAAAAAAAAAAAAAAAACAACAGTAAGTCGATGGTAACCATAAGATAATAAGTCAATATAATCCAACAGAATTCACATTATGTGCTATATTTAAGCTGAAATATTCATCCTAAGTAACCACCACTGATGAGGCAAAAGTTTAAAAGAGAAAAAGGAAAAACCCTAGAAGCCAAAAAGGAAAAGCTTTGGGGCAAGTTCTCTCACCCAGAGACCCTTATCTAGGAACCACTGATGTCAAAAAGTATGTATGTTCTGTTAACAGCACTCCTGGGTTACTCCAGAGCAACTGCCATACAGACTAGTAACCAAATACTGCCCAAGGCCAGGGTCCACTGTCCTAAGATCCTGCCTGTCCTTGCTGTTTTATAATGTTATGCTTTTTGCTCTCATGCCTGTGAAAGCAGGAAAAATGACACTTTCGTAGGAAAAAGGATGACAGGTGTATACACACATACACCACACACACACACACACACACACACACGCACACACGCACACACACACACACACAGCCCCGGACCATTTCATTTCAATGAGGGGCAAGACTAATTCTCCCTTGAAGGGATCTGTCAACAGCTCAGATAATCACATTGTTTTACAGGCTGGGCCAAATGTGTCAGAAGTGTGACAAGAATTATAACCTTCTGGGAAAGAGAGACTGACTTTTTAAGCAATAATTTTCCTCGTTTCTTAATGGCAATGGAATTAAGGATTTGCCCTCTTCCTCTACATAATTCGCCCCTCTCCACATGAAGAAGGCTAACAAGACTGATTCCCCAGTGATAGAAGGACATGATAAAAGGATTCCATGGTTCATTGGAAGAAGTTATTGACAATAATATGAATAATATCTCTTTGAATTTATATATTTTCCTTCCAACATTTTATATATACAAAATATAAATATAACATACGTATATAATATAAATGTAAAATAATTACATAATTTCAACTGTCCTGACAGAAAAATCAATAACGTGTTTACCTGCACCGGATTGACAAATTTTCCTTCTATCTTCATGATGCTAGAAGTTCCCAGGTCATCTGGACTAAGGGAGAAAGTCAATTCAGATTCTCTCTCTACAGGGATCTTCTCCAGTTTAAACTGAATGGTCGTGTTGTTCAGGATGTGAAAAGCTGGCATAAAAGAGAGGAAATGACAGACTGGAAACATTCATATTTACTGCGTTCCTGCTGATTAAGTAGAGCGTGTATAGAACAAAGCCCAGGAGTTGCTCCTAGACCAGGAGGGCAGGTTAGCCTGGCACCTGGGGTCTATGACTGAATACAAACTTTGGTAATTATCCCAAGACCAAAACTCATAGCAAGCAGAGGTATAAGATAAATTTATACCCAAAAAGTAACAGTTATTTTCATGACATGCTCCACTTGGTGGCTTCAAAATATGGTGCAGTGAACATTAACCCAGGCCAGGGTCCATGTTAAGCTTCTCTTAACCTCCCAAGCTGGCATTTTCCAAACCAAATTGCTCATCCATGTCCAGCTTTAGATTGATCCCTCTTATTGGACCTAAGTCAGAATCACAGACAATATAAGGTTCTAAGTAAACAACTTCTAACCCAAGCAGAGAAAGCAATCTTTTGGTAAGTATGTAAATCAATCGGTGAACACAGCTGAGAACCACAGGAGAAGTTCTCAAAGGCATTAATTTCTTCACCAATGAATAAGGCCGTCTAGGGCTTACCTGATTCCTGTGGATGCCAAGACTATTAATAGATTGAACTGTTCGGTTTTAGCAGATCAGATCGAGAACACAAACTGGCATTTTATTCCTAAAACCCTGGACCAAACCATTACAGAAGATGACAGGATACTCAAAGGAGAACATAACATCCAGAGACTAAGTTTCATATTCTATTTCTGTCAATCCCTCCAGCTGCCTTAGACTACGATATTTAACTAGGAAAGATCTACAGCTTAGGAATGAAAAAAATCAGATGCATTTGACCAAATTACATAATACTCTAACAGAATCCACCCACTGAATCCCTGTGAATGAACACTCACCCAACAGGTCCACTTAAAAAAAAAAAAATCGTATTTTGCCAAATATGGTAATCAATGGAAAAAGTTGCAAACATACCAACCTAATATGAAGCATTCTAATAAAATTCTATTTTGATTTCTTAAATATTAACCAGGGATAATTCTAAAAGAAAGGTTTTTGTAGTTATTTTAAGCCAAGTACTATCTACACGAGCTGGGTTTGGAATCTTTAAACAAAATGAGACAAAAGATACACACTCCTCACCTTGACCTCTATGCAAAGATTCAAAGAAATCATGTCGGGTGAAATGAGCTTCCTCTTGACTATTGGCACTGGCAGACCCAGAAGGAGGGCAGAACGCCCGGCTCACTTCAGGCCCAGGGCCCTCTCTGCCTGCCAACTGGGTGCAATTCAAAGAATATAATTTAATGTCTTTGATTTCCACTTGCAGACGGTCACTTCTGGATTCATCATCTCCTGCTACAAAATTCTGGATGAATATCTGTCCCAAGTGTCCTACCAACAACTCAGGACTCCCAGGTTTCCGAGGGATAGAAACAACTGGTGATTCAATGTTTATGTTCAAGATTAGCTTTACAGTGTCGGAATGAGATGCACCTAGGCCAAACCCATATGTTTCATTTTCTTCTAAGATAAAGGATTCCCGGGCCTTCCTTGGAGTTTCAAAGAGTGATACCATCTCAGTGTACTCGGCCGTCTTGGTGGCTAGGACTGTGGTGACTTTGGTGGCTGCGCTTTTCAGCATATTTCGAAAATTTTCTTCCAGCTCATCCATGGACAATGTCAACTCCTTCAAAAATTTAGCAGAGTGGTTGTAATGCAAGGAAGCCATCTTGAGGTTGAGAAAACATTCCTGTTTAAATTTCTCAACAAAGGTGAAACTCAGAGCTTCAGTGAGGGCTGCATCTTCCATTCTGACAAATACAGATTCAAAGTAGCCAATATCACTGATGATATTTTCATAGCCTATGGAATTCCCAATGCTGACAACATATTGGTTCTTAACATTCTCCTGTGTTAAATCCATAAGCTGCAAACAGCCAAGAGAACCGTTCATGTCAAATGTGCTGCCCATGGAGACGTTAACTTTGGTGCCACCTATACTTGCCGTTGCAATTTTTCTGCCATATTTCTCTCCATTTGCCATTCCCACTGTCCGAAGGAGCAGCAGGTTAAGTCTGTGGATTTCCACTGCAACCTCGGTGTTTTGTTCATATGTAGATTGGTAAGTTCCTTGTTCCCTAAAGCTTCTTTCGAAATCAGTCATTAAAGGTTGAGGACTCAAATCATCTTTTTCCTTGGGAAAGGATTTTTGAAGAAAACCAATCAGCTCCACAATTGTCTCTGGATTTAGGATGATATCCAAATTATTCACCTGTAACGAAACCACCTGAAGAGTGCTGTCCAAATTCATCGATGGGCACTCTGAACTCACAAACTGATACTCCAGTTTTATGAGGGACTCTTGTTCTTTGGTGAGAATTCTGTCAAGAGAAACACCAGTGGCTGATCGGTCGTTCAATGTGGCAGTATCAGTGAGGTGGGCCACGTTGGGTCCAGAGACAGGAGACTGGGCTCTGCTATCCCGGAGGCTTCCTGTTGGGATATCAAAGCTCAAGTTCTTATGAGAGGCCATCAAAAGGTCAAAATCAGCACCATATGTCTGCATGGTGTCCACCAGCAGCAAACCATGAACAGTGAGGGAGACTTCGGCATCATAAGGCCTCTTCACAAAGTGAGCGTTGGTACCAAATACCTTGAGCACAGAAATGTACCGGCCGTCGCTCTCAACACCAAGCTGCATACAGTTCACTTTAAATTCAGCCAGGAGGAGCTGTGACTCCACCAGAACCTCCCGGGTATGCTGCTCCAACACCACGATGCTCTGGGTTAAATTCATCACCGAGTCTTGCAAACTTCCCCGCTGTCCCCCTTGGGGAAAAATCTTCTCTTTAATCTGAGTGTCAAAAGTCTTCATTTCTGGGGTGGTCAGGAGAGCAAAGCAATTCTTTAGAGCAGATATTTTATCTTCATTGATGTGGATCTTTAGGTCTGGTAGGCTGCCTGATAGCACGGCTCCGGGGTACTTGGGATCTGAAGTATAAATCAACCGGCGTTCTAACTGTAGGTGAACGTTGAATTTCTCGACCACATGGGTCGGTCCCACATCAATATCCTGGACATGCTTCCAGTTGTCCTTCACTCGTCCAACCATGATCTGGAGGTCCAGAAAGGACAGCGAGTACCTCTCATACATCTTCGTGCTCATTAAATGTGCTTGAAGCTGCTCTTCACTGAATTCAACTCCAGAAAATGGAGGTGTTTTCTCCCTATTACTGCTGTTTGTCTCGGGAGGTGGGGTGTTAGGAGGTGTGGCAAGAGGGGTCTTATATTCGTCATCACTAAACTGATTCTCTTCAGATGCTGACCCATCCCCACTCTTCCTCTTGGAGTCATCTGCAGATGAAAAAAGAGAAGATTCGAAGTATATGTCTGCTCTTTCCTTCCTCTTCCCTTTAATGTAAGAATTAAGAGAAGTAGAGAATCAACCACCCCAATTTAAAAAATAAATGGATGAAAACTCCAAGCATTATATTCTGTATTTACCATTTATTCAGCATAAACTTATCTACTGATTTGGAAATCAAAACACAAAGAGTAAAAGTGTATGAACATGAGAAAAGATGGAGACCTGCTAACGTAAGAACATATGTCAGGGTGCAGAAGCCAACAACCTGCTGCCCGAAACTGCCCCCACCCCCAATCTGAGCTGCACTGCGTGAGCTGCCATCACCAACCCCTCTTATGTCACTCTCCATATTTGTTTACTTTTTCCTGTATTCATCTATGTGTACATTTTGTCCCCTCCCCCCACTAGAATGTTCTAAAAGAAGAGGTCTCCTCTACCTTCCTCAACACAATACCCCTAGTGCCTAGATCAATGCTTGGCAAGCAGCAACTGCTCGATATGTCATGTTCTAGCCCCAGAATTCACACTCTTAACCCCCCTCTCTTCTGCACCCAAGCAGTGCCGAGACAACAAAAACACATTGCTGGGTTTGCTATGTTTCTATTCCATGTTTGTGTTTTATAAATTCAAGTAGGTGCTTTCTGTGGTTGTGTGATCCTTTTCTTCAGATACAATTCCCTTTTCACATTCCCCTTACGGCCAAACTTTTCCACTCCAGCTCAAATCCTCTACCCTCTTCTCCTCTTCTGATCTTTCAGTAAAATAGGATAAGGCTGAGATTGTTTGATAAGCTTCCTCAATCTCTTTTATCCAATGAATCCTCTCTTTCCTCCCTCCCATCTCAAGGTGAACAATGACTATTTTTTGGATCTAATAATAGTAATGAAATTACCTTCCAGGAGTCTTTCTATGTATGTCCCTAATATCCCTAAATAGATTAAATCTCTATTCCAGAAATTATGTACTGAGAAATAAAATTTATTAAAATACAAAACGTTACACAAGAAATACAATTAAAAACCACAGTGAGATACTACTACACAGTCATAAAAATGGCTGTAATCCAAAAGACAGATAATAACAAACGTTGACGAGGATATAGAGAAACTGGAACTCTCGTAATGCTGGTGAGACAGTAAAAAGGTGCAGCCATTTTACAATCTGGCAGTTCCTCAAAATGTTAAACACAGAGCTGCCATATGACCCAGCAATTCTACACTGAAACAAACCCCAAAGACTGAAAATATACGTCTACACAAAAGCCTATACATTAATGTTCATACCAGCACTACTCACAATAGCCAAAAAGTGGAAACCCAAATGTCCACCAACTGATAAATGGATAAAAAAATGTAGTATATTCATACAAGGGAACATTATTCAGTCACAAATAGGAATGAAGTATTGGTACAGGCTACAACATGGATAAACCTTGAAAACACTATGACAAGTGAAAGAAGTCAGACATAAAAGACCATGTGTTATATGACTCTATTCACATGAACTGTTCAGAATAGGCAAATCCATCGGGATAGAAAGATTGGTGGTTAGCAAGGGCTCGGAGAGCTGGTAATGGAGAATAACTGCTTATGGGTTTAGACTGTCTTCTTGGGAATGATGAAAATGTTCTGGAATTAGATAACAGTGAGAGTTGCACAATTTTACCAACATACAAAAAACAACTGAATTCTACATTTTCAAATGTATCTCAATAAAGCTATTATTAAAAAAGTAACACGTGGGCTTCCCTGGTGGCACAGTGGTTGAGAGTCCGCCTGCCGATGCAGGGGACATGGGTTCGTGCCCCGGTTCGGGAAGACCGCACATGCCACAGAGCGGCTGAGCCCGTGAGCCATGGCCTCTGAGCCTGCGCGTCCGGAGCCTGTGCTCCACAACGGGAGAGGCCACAGCAGTGAGAGGCCCGCGTACCGCCAAAAAAAAAAAAAAAAAAGTAACAAGTGAACTCTGTTGTTACAAAATGTTAAATACCTCTCTTTTTAAGCTTTACTTAGTTTAGCACAGAGACACATCAATCTACCACGACATGTCTTCATTACTTCACACTCACACTGTACCTTGGGTATTGGTCAAGAGCATTCTGCCTAGATCCACAACAACCAACACGGGATTCTTGAATTTGAAATCATCAGGAAATATCACCTGAGGGGCAGAAATGTCTAGTCGCACAGTCCACCGTTTACTCTCCTCCTGTAAAAATAAAACAAATGACGATTAAATAACCTTGAACTGCAACTGCTGACAGTGGGCAGCTTTATCAGCTAGGGCTCAAGCCTTCCAGAAAGCCACACTAGGGTCACAGGATGACGTAATGGTCTCTGATATTAAAGCAAAATGTTTGGGCTTCCCTGGTGGCGCAGTGGTTGAGAGTCCGCCTGCCGATGCAGGGGACACGGGTTCGTGCCCCGGTCCGGGAAGATCCCACATGCCGCGGAGCGGCTGGGCCCGTGACCCATGGCCGCTGAGCCTGCGCGTCCGGAGCCTGTGCTCCGCAACGGGAGAGGCCACAACAGTGAGAGACCCGTGTACCGCAAAAAAAAAAAAGTTCCCTCTGCTATAGCAAAATGTTTAAAACAAAAGTGGATCCAAATGTTTAACAATTTGAGACATTACCACAGGCAAATGTCTGAAGTGGGAGAAAAAAATTGGCAAATTACTGGTTTGGTGGGTTGTTTGCTCTTTGATTTTGATGATCAGTGGTTTAAGAAAGGTCTGATTTCTAAATGTACAGGACTTAATACTTTAAAGTATTATAGAAGTTATACAATTCAAATAAAAGTAGAAATCCAAATATTTTTATTTATTCATGGATATTGCTAACCATGAACTTTCAGGCCAAAATACCTTACTGAAAAACATAAGCTTTGACATTTGAAATATAAAAAATAGACCAATTCATGAATTTGTTAACAGTTCTTCCCTGTGACTAAAATTAGCTAATTTATATAAATGCTATCAAAAAAAGCTGTATGTAGTAAAAAGCTAATTTATATAATTATACATGGTAAAAGCTACATGTAGTAAATTATATGTAGTAAAAGCTGATTTATATAAATGTGATCAAAAAGAAACCTCTTGGTCTAAGATAATCAGAAGGTACTAAATGTTGTAATTTGTGTCAAAACACTAGCAAAAACAGAACACAGGAAAAACTCTCCGCCCCTCACTACTTACCCCTAAACATTTTCCTCGGAACACTGCTGCCATGCCTTACACTCCCAGCTGGCTCTGCACCTTCCAAAGAAGCCACACTGACTGCTCCACCTACTGCTGCATCTCGGCAGCACACCTCCAGGCCACAGGGTCAGAAACCCACTTATTTTCTTGTTTTGGTTTTTTTGGGTTTATTTTTAAATTTTTATTGGAGTATAGTTGATTTAACATATTGTATTAGTTTCAGGTGTACAGCAAAGTGAATCAGTTATATACATGTATCCACTCTTTTTCGGATTCTTTTCCCATATGGGTCATTACAGAGTACTGAGTAGAGTTCCCTCTGCTATACAGTAGGTCTTATTTATCTATTTTATATATAGTAGTGCGTATGTGTCAATCCCAATCTCCCAATTTATCCCTCTCCCCTACCTTTCCCCCCTGGTAACCATGTTTGTTTTCTACATCTGTAACTCTATTTCTGTTTTGTAAATAAGTTCATTTGTACCATTTTTTTAGATTCCGCATATAAGTGATATTATATGATATTTGTCTTTGTCTTACTTCACTCAGTATGACAATCTCTAGGTCCATCCACATTGCTGCAAATGGCACTATTTCATTCTTTTTTATGACTGAGTAATATTCCATCATATATACGTACCACATCTTCTTTATCCACTCCTCTATCGATGGACATTTAGGTTGCTTCCATGCTGTGACTATTGTAAACAGCACTGCAATGAACACTGGGGTGCACGTATCTTTCCGAATTATGGCTTTCTCCAGATATATGCCCAGGAGTGGTACTGCTGGATCATATGGCATCTCTATTTTTAGTTTATTAAGGAACCTCCATACTGTTCTCCATAATGGTTGTACCAATTTACATTCCCACCAACAGTGTAGAGGGTTCCCTTTTCTCCACACCCTCTCCAGCATTTACTGTTTGTAGACTTTTTTGATGATGGCCATTCTGACTGGTGTGAGGTGATCCTTCACTGTAGTTTTGATTTGCATTTCTCTAATAATTAGTGATGTTTAGCATCTTTCCATGTGCTTTTTGGCCATCTGTATGTCTTCTTAGGAGAAATGTCTATTTAGATCTCCCACCCATTTTTTGATTGGGTTGTTCCTTTTTTTGATATTGAACTCCATGAGCTGTTTGTATATTTTGGAGATTAATCCCTTGTTCACTTCATTTGCAAATATTTTCTCCTATTCTGTGGGTTGTCTTTTCGTTTTGTGTATGGTTCCCTTTGCTGTGCAAAAGCTTTTTAGTTTAATTAGGTCCCATTTGTTTATTTTTGGTTTTATTTTCATTACTCTAGGAGGTGGATCAAAAAAGATATTGCTGCGATTTATGTCAGAGTGTTCTGCCTATGTTTTCCTCTAAGAGTTTTATAGTGTCCAGTCTTACATTTAGGTCTTTAAGCCACTTTGAGTTTATTTGTGTGTCTGGTGTTCAGAAACCCAGTTTTGCTGGACTGTTGAGATGGCTCTGGGCTCCCCCTTTCTACTTACGGCATCCTCGTGTCAGCTGGTCACTTAGCATCACAAAGTGACCATCCTTCCCAGGAATTAAAACTGGGGCATCATTCCAATTGTTTTTCTTCTGCTAACAGTACATGAAAGGGGGTGTTCTTAAGTGAAATATTTACAAAATGTCAGGTATAGAAAACGGAACAAAGATGAGTCTGGAGAGTGTTCCAAGATGGGTAAAAGGAAGAAATATGATCTCGTCTCAGTCATTTGTTTTTATTTATTAAACCCTGACTGTACAAGACATGGGATTTTATTTTTTGCTAACTGGTAAGTACTTCCTAGATTCAGTTCACTTAATCAGTATAATTGATACAAGCATGTCTATCTATGTAAGTAAAGAACTTAGAAAAAACACCTTCCTCTTCCCCGCCCCCCAAAAAGAGTATTTACTACTCCTACTTACAATGAAATCACCCACTAGCAAACGATCAAGAGTTTGTCGGATTTCCGCCTTGGTCTGCATCTTCAGTCTGTTATATTGTCTTCGGGCAGCTTCAGCCACTCTCAACTCAAGTTCAGACTGATAACCAAAACCTGCAAGACGGGAAATATACAGGAGAGTCAGAATTTTCAAATGGCTGGGTGAAAGAAAGCACTGCAACTTCTATTCTCACCAGGGATTTCCAGCAAAGCTAGAACACAGTCTGTACAACAACAGTTCCTTACTCCAGCCTGACCTGGTGCCATACAGGGTAACCGGAATGAGGCGAAGATGGGCGAGAAAGGCACATCCTTTCAAAACATCCATGTGGAGAAAGGCAGTATGTGAGGGAAGGATACCTAAGTTACCAGAATTTCTAGAACCAGTTTCTGAAAGATTCCAAACCATATTTCAAAATTCTTAAAAGCATATTACACTGAAAGAGCAATTGGAATTTAGAAGTAGTATATGCCTTCTACATTCTATCAGCGACAAAGCAATGAAGCCAAGATATTTATGGCCACTGTTTAAATGAAAAGACTCAAAAAACTGGACCAAAAACTAAAACAATTGCTATGAAGAGGGAGAGACAGGATACATTTAGGAAAGTACCACTGTTTTACTGACTTCCTTGTCAAACAGAAGTGCTTCTTCTGCACATACTGTCTCAAATCTTTTTTGGGAAGAAAGGAAGGCCTAAGTGAATCAATGATGACACAGAAGAGTGCAATGGTGAACCTTGGAATACTTAATGCTGCATGAAACAAGTAAAACAAACCACTGATCCTGTCATCTAGGAGGAAACTGAACATTCCTCCTAAATTCTCTGGCCTAAAATATCCTGGGTAGCCAAGGAAATCACTGTCCTCATGGAATGGGAAGCATTTTAAATGCATGCTAAATGAAGGCAAAGAAAGAGAAAATATGAAGGCTATTGATTCCTCTTGGAAGAGTAACTTTCCAAGGACATCCACTTTGATTCAGTAACTAAGGACAACCCTATCCACTTACTCTGCAGGCCTTCTCTACCACTACCAGGTCACCTGAATGTGTAATAACCCCTGTCCCAGAAACGACAAGAAAGATGTCTTTAGAAAGTCACATAAGAGCAAACAAACAAAAAAGTTAACCTGAGGTATGAACCTTTCCCTTGTAGAAGAAGTCTGCTACTTTTTTAATAGCCTGGGGATTATATATGATGTTCAAGGGCCTCGTGCTGACATTCAGCCGCCTCTCAAAATGGCTGTGCACTGGATTTCTCTCATATAGCATCTCAAAAAATGGGTCATCTGGGTCTGCAGCTAAAGGAAAGAACCAGAGAAAGAAAATGGAACACAGCAAAATAATCATCTTATTCTTGATAACTGATAAGGACTTCTGGGAAAAAAAGACATTTTCGCAATTATTTTCCAATTAGTTCTCATTTATGAAAATTTTATAAAACAGAAAACCTAATAAGGATTGACTAATTGTCAACAGGACTCCTCAAACACGACCAGGTTGTTGGACTCATTCCCAACATGTAACCCAGGACCCGGAGGCCCTGAGAGTTGCCCCAGTCACACATGGGTGGAGGGA
The DNA here is from genome assembly GCF_003031525.2 of Neophocaena asiaeorientalis asiaeorientalis. NCBI lineage: Eukaryota > Metazoa > Chordata > Mammalia > Artiodactyla > Phocoenidae > Neophocaena > Neophocaena asiaeorientalis. Next base: position 6,478,995 of record NW_020173679.1, read on the forward strand.
GAGCATGAGGCAGTCTCCAAGTCAGACAGGGATCCACACAGCAAACCACTGGGCACAAGACAGGATACACTCCCTCTCTGCTGACCAAGACTACTGATCTATAATCATCGCATTTTGAAGAATGAGTTTAAGAACGTATGACAATTTACCAGGGTAATGATCGCTTCTGTCTGCAGATGCTGTTTGGAGTCCAAAAGACTGTGAGACTCTGCCAACTTCTTTTTGCTGATAAACACACACAAAATGCAAAATGGTCAGGGCGAGAGGGACCAATTCACTGTGCACACGCTCTCTCATGTCTTACCCTTTGGCATCACTCTTGCTTAGCACAGTCAGAATCAAAACTCGTCTGACACCAGGCGACTGAGGACTTGCAGGCTGAGCCCTCCAGTCTGTGCCTTTCCCCAGCCTGGTACGGGCAGTGCGCTACTCTGCACTCAGCACACTTAATGAACGACTGCTCAACAAGGACTGAGTGTGTACAGCTTTTCACACTTTCACTCTGCCCACCCACACTCTCCCCAGTGCCCCATGACAAAACATTATGAGAAGAATAAGGGGCTAGAGATTCAACTCTTCTGGGCTTCCCTGGTGGCGCAGTGGTTGAGAATCCACCCGCCAGTGCAGGACTCGAACATGGCTTCAAGCCCTGGCCCGGGAAGATTCCACATGCCATGGAGCAACTAAGCCCGTGCGCCACAACAACTGAGCCTGCGCTCTAGAGCCCGTGAGCCACAACTACTGAGCCCACGTGTCACAAGTACTGAAGCCCGCGTGCCTAGCGCCCACGCTCCACAACAAAGAGAAGCCACCGCAATGAGAAGCCCGCACGCCGCAACTTAGAGTAGCCCCCGCTCACTGCAACTAGAGAAAGCCCACATGCAGCAACGAAGACCCAACGCAGCCAAAAATAAATAAATAAATAAATAAATAAATAAATAAATAAATAAATAAATAAATTTATTTTTAAAAAAAAGATTCAACTCTTCTGACCATCTTTTTTTTGCCAACTTAGTAAGATCAAAGATCTTCTAGTCTAAAAATAATATTATATATAAAAAATTATATCTATAGAGAAAACTTGTGGTGGTTCTTTTGTAACTCTGGAAACATGAGACTACCTATCAGTGACTGAGGGTCAGAATGAATGAAAATCACTGTCGGATACAGAGGACATTCAACATTGACCTTGAAATGCAGAAAATAGTGGTGCTGATGGCATTTTCTTCCAAATCAGAGCAACTATTCCAAGGTGGCTATAACACAGGGAGGGAAGAAGGCATTGCCATAAATCTCACCAACACCTGCTCTCTGACAAATTCAAAAAACTTATCTACCTCCAATTTGATTCTGATCAGCCTGTCTCAAAATGATCAAATGTCAGAATGAATCAAGTTAATTCTACTTTTGTTGCCTAAAACAGACCACAATTCACGAACACCCTGGATGAATCAGCCATCCCTCTGCTGTACGTACTGGATTAGGGAAGACCAGAAGAGGAAATAGAGTCCCTTCTGTGGCCAGGTCTCGAAGAAACAGTCCACCCAACCGGACTGAAAGCAAGGAGGAGTTTCTTCGAGGAAGAGATTCTGCTAGAAGTTTTACACCTACAGAAAATAAATGTTAAGAGTTATACTATATATCATAGCCTTAATTATTTTAAAAGTATAAGATATATTTTACAGAAGACTATCAGATATCATGAACTATTTCTCCTTGAAATTTGAACAAAATAACCCTATCTACATATATGTCTATCTTATATAAATCTATAAGGAGTAGTAGAAGTTTCCCAACAGAATGAATTTTAAACAGAGCACTTTACAATTAAATTCAAGCAATCTGCTAGTTCACACTAAGTTTATGATTTCTCAGCTCTCAAGATTATAAAGTCAAAAACAAACTGGATTTTTTTTTTTTTTTTTGGTCATTTGCCTTTAAACTACTGACAAGCCACAGATAACTGGCTATTTTATGAACTGCAATAAATCTGTTTGTGAGAAGAGAAAACGAACATCTGGGTATTTATTTACATACCTTTAATTCAAATTCAGAAAAAGAAGTCAAATACAGTCAATCTTCATTATTCGCAGACTCCATATTTATAAATTCGCCTATTCACTAAAATTTATTTGTAACCCCAAAATAATACTCACGGTGCTCTGCGGACATATGCAGAGCAGCCAAAAATTCGAGTCACCTGAAGCGCGTGCTCCCAGCTGAAGCTAAACATGGCAATGCTCTGCCTTCTTGTTTCAGCTCATACAAGCGCCCTTGTGTGGTCTATTTAGTGCCAGTTTTTTGCATTTTTGTGCTGTTCCTTGGTTTTGCTGTTTATAAGGGTCCCCAAGCACAGTGCTGAAGTGCTGTGCCTTACAGAGGAAATACATGTAGTAGATAAGCTTCACTCAGGCATGAGTTACGCGCCGCTGGCCATGAGTTCAATTAATGAATCGACAACATATATTAAATAAGGTGGGGCTTCCCTGGTGGCGCAGTGGTTGAGAGTCCGCCTGCCGATGCAGGGGACACGGGTTTGTGCCCCGGTCCGGGAAGATCCCACATGCCACGGAGCAGCTGGGCCCGTGAGCCATGGCCGCTGAGCCTGCGCATCCAGAGCCTGTGCTCTGCAACGGGAGAGGCCACAACAGTGAGAGGCCCGCGTACCGAAAAAATAACAAAATAAGGTGTCTTTAAACACACACACTCATAGGACAAGGTTATATACTGATCCGTTGACGAATGTGATGACCAGAGGCTTGCAGGCACCTAACCTTGTGTTTCCCCTCGGAGCCCGGAGTCAGTATTCACGCAACATTCTAGAACATAACTGCTGCAAATAATGAGACTCAAGTGGACACTCGTGCCCACAGAGATACAGAGCATCAGGTGGCTCTCTGGGGGCAATACCTGAAAACTCAAGCTGCATGAAAGCACTTTGATTCATCTGGGCAGCTCCCTGCTCCTGGTGCAGCAGAGTCACGGTCCCTCGCTGTAGCTGTAAGTTCAGTTTGGCAAAGACATGGTCTCGCTTTGTGTACGTGTTCATACAAGAGGCGTCTGCAGTGGGGTCAAAAAACTCCTCGGAGCCTAAATGTGAGGAAGAAAAGACTTTAAGAAAACACATGGGAAAATTTAAAAAGCACTGATCACAGTCATTATGACATTACTTAACTATTTTCCCCTTTTAGGGAAGAACTCCAAAGTCACGGGTGACTGTTTCATTCACCAATGTGAAACGACCCTAACTGTTTTATAAGGGCCCTGATCAACTTACTGTCAAATGAGGGGCGATGCCAAATTCATGATAAAGTACACTATGAGGCAGCACTGCCCAACGCAGTGCACTGTCCTACACAGTGGCCACTGACCACAGGTGGCTTTGAGCACTGTGGCTCATGTGGCAAGTCAACCGAGGAAGTGTATCTTTTATTTTAGTTTAATAAATTTAAATAGCCATTTGTGACTACAGCTACCATACTGGACAGCCTGGGTGTAAAGGGTGGCTCCGGACTGGTATTCAAGCCTCAGAGTTTAAAACTTTTGAACTTGTTCAGATTTAATTCTCTTACAATCACTGCCACTCAGATCGATCTGAAACCATATTAATATTCAAATTCAGTAATGGAGTTGCAAACAAGTATCTCTTGAAACTTCCTCTCTCTGACTCTATGAACATGAGACAAACCGTTACTGATGTCTTTTTTTTTTTTTTTTTGGGTTAATGTGGGCTTCAGTAGTTGCAGCATGCAGGCTTCAGTAGTTGTGGCACGTGGGCTCTAGAGTGCAGGCTCAGTAGTTGTGGCGCACGGGCTTATCTGCTCAGCAGCACGTGGGATCTTCCCGGACCAGGGATCGAACCCATATCCCCTGCACTGGCAGGCGGATTTTTAACGATTGCACTGACCAGGGAAGTCCTTCTACTTTTTTTCTATTTGAAATATAGCATGGGCCAGTTCACAAATAACAGATGAATTATGAACCAAGGGTCTCCTTTCACTATAGCCAAGAAGGGCAAGTAAAGGCCAGCCCTGCCTTACCCAGGATCTCCTCAGGAGTCCAGCATTCGTGCTGCTCTGCAGTCAGGCCCTCGACTGGTTTCCCTTCAGGGCTCTGCTGCCCATACCAGCCGCCCCAGCCAGGAAACCAGGACTGAAGGTACTGCAGCATCCCGCTGCCTCCGCTGGGTTCTGGGTCTCCAGGAGACTCTCCCGGAGAATACAACTGAGGCTCTCGTAAGCTCTGTGTCAATCAAAAATGAGCACATGTGAGTACTCGAAGACAGAAACAGGAAGTGATACACCGCTGCTTATTCTCTGTCTGCCCACAGAGGCACTCAGAGCCTAATGGGTCAGAACACATCTTCTCACAGAGGATTTCCTACCTCTGCCAGTTCTTCCTGTTTGTGAAATCGTTCATGAACCAGTTCACGCAAAATCTTCAATTCCTCAAAGCTCTGTTCCTCTTCAATCCGAAACACTTCCTCCTGGTTTGGGTGAAAACAAACAAACAAAACAGGTATTATAGCTCCAGAGAAACGGGACACCTTCACGAACCAATCCAGTACTGTGAAGGAACCCAACTGGCCTCCAACGTTTCCCAACATTTCGAAGGCCAAGAAACAATGAAGATAAACAGTTAATTCCGTAATTGCTATGTTTCTGGTTTAAAAAGCTTTTCCATATAACGCTGATAGATTCTACCTGGTCTCTGAGATGAGACTAATGGTAAGTACAGAGGGAGCAGACACAGTACTGAGTTGAAAATGGGAAATGAAGAACGTGTGCTGCCAGAGTAGCCCATGTTTGCACAGCAATGGCAGTTTACAAAGTGCCTTCACACGTGTTACCTCAATTGATTCAGGCTGGTGGCTAGTTATTATTCTTCCCACTTCAGGTGAGGAAACTGAGGACCAAGTTTACAGAGTAAGTGTGTAGGCCTTCAGCACCCCCCCCCCCCCCCCCCCC
>NW_020173679.1:6484454-6499955 GCF_003031525.2 Neophocaena asiaeorientalis asiaeorientalis
CCCGTGTCCCCTGCATCGGCAGGCGGACTCTCAACCACTGCGCCACCAGGGAAGCCCTCCTCCAGCTCCTTTATTTTCATATGGGACATTACCAAGAAAGTGGTCATTTTCATTTGTTTCATGCTAGTTAGGAAAGAACAGCAGTGGCCAGCTACATGCTAAGATGCAAAAGAAAGCAGAGGTAGCTATCCTAAGCTGTTTCTTATACGCTACGATTAAGAAAGGATATTATATGTGTTTACTTGCTCACCTCAGTTGTAATTTAGATTTTTCTCTCCCTCCATGTCTTCGCCTGTGCCTTTAAGAAAACCATCCAAAACAAAAGGTCTGGTTTATTCCATCCTTTTCATAAGGTTTCTATGTCAGTAACCATGCCTGACACTGGTGAAAAAAGCACTAGCAAATTGAGTGGGTCATGCCCGGGGTGCTGGCAGAAGAGGTGAAAACACCCAGGGGTTCAGCACTGCCACTGGTTACCACAGTGGGGTGCTCTCATAGGCTGAATGTGTCCCCCCAAAATTCATATGTTGAAGTCCTAACCCCCAGTGTGATGGGATTTGAAGGTGGGGCCCATGGGAGGTGAACAGGTTTAGATGAGGTGATGAGCATGGAACCATCATGATGGGATTAGTTGCCTTACAAGAAGGGGAAGGCAGACAGATCTCTCTCTACCCAGGAAAGGCCAAGTGAGCACACAGTGAGAAGGTGGCCGCCCACAAGCTAGGAGGCTGGTCTTCCCCAAGAACCGAATCTGCCAGCACCTTGATCATGGACTTTTCAAGCCTCCGGAATTGTTAAGAAATAAATGTCTATTGTTTAAGCCCCTCAGTCTGTGGCATGTTGTTATAGGAGCCCAAGCTAAGACAGGTGCTAAAGGGAAGCTTAGAAGAATTTACTAAAGAAAGAGTGAATTAAGAGATAGTACGCAAGCCAAAATACCGGAAACGTTCTAAATTGTTATTATAAAAACAGATGCTCACAAAACCGAAACAAATCGAGGAGACACTCCCTACTGCCTTCCCCCAGGAGACAGAGGCAGATAGACTAGAGCAGGGAGGGAGCTTCACACCAGGGCTCCAGGACTGCTGGTTCTAAGGGTCTCTGGTCCTGCAGGTAGCTAAAACAGAAGCTTGCCTTCACCCCTACTTCACACCCTCGGCCTAGCCTCTACCTCCAAAACCCCAAGGTCAATCAAGTCAATTGGGATTAGGGAAAATGTGGGCCAAAGTCTACAGAGATTAGTTATAGACTTTGCAGGAAAAGAATTAGGATCAGGTGTTGAAGAGACCTGAGTGACTAGATGGAATGTCTCTCTGGGCCCCGCACGGAGAGCTGGGGGGGGCGGGGAGTGGGTAGGCCTGGCAAGACCACGGCCCCTTTCTCTTCCTCCCACCCCATGGCCCAGCTCTCCTCAAGCAACAGAAGGTGCTTCCTGCCAAGGCAAAGCTGGGCCTTCCAAGAAGCTCTCACCCTAATAAGACCGACTTTATCCTGTAATAACTATGATCCCGAACAAAGACTTTATTTCTTCACAGGTTCCCTTTTCTTCAGCCTTTGAGAGACATCCTTACCCTCTGACTGGAGACGAGAAATGAGAGACAACAGCCTCCTCACCTTGTCGTCTGCAGACAGCAAGCCTCCTTTCAACTTGGTAAAGTATTTGTCAGTGTAGGACACGGCATCGCGGGCCCGGCGCAACAGGAAGTCCCACGTGCAGCGCGTCCTCTGCTCCCGGATCTCATGCAGGTTGGCATTCAAAGCAAAATACCACCACTCTCGGCAGCTGAAACAGTTCATAACCATCTAGTTATTTACAATAAAAGCGATGAAAATGCTACTGACCCAGAGCAATCCACAACACATCACTACCCTTCTGAGACATCTCTTGTCAGCCATCTGTTTATGCCTCAAACTCAAATAATATTAGGCTAACCTCAACATATGGGGAAAGTTAATCTACTGGATCCTCAGTTTATGCACCGATTATAACACATTACTCTATTGGTCTGAATCACCCGTAACATCAACCCCTACCACAGAAAATCAAGAGGTGGCTATACAGTAAATACCATCGTAAGATAATCAGCAAGGATTTGACTATTAAAGATTTTAAATGGAATATTTCAAGGAAGACTGGAAATACACAGCATCTAAAAAAAGTTTTAATATATTGACTCATCAAGTTTAGCACATCTACATAAAAAAAGATTTATTTTTGCTATAGATGTTATCAAGTGTACTATATAAATGCTGACCAAACAACTTAGGAGAAAAGACACAGGGAAGTAGGTTCAAGAGCGCTGCAAAGTATTTACCACACAATCAGAGCCCACCAGAGCAACGCCAGTCTCCTTACTATATGAGGCTGAGAGGACCTTCTGAATTCCACTACGCTCGACCTAAGAGTAAACCCGCGACACCAAAGAGATATACAGTAGCATGTCAATGATGATAAACAACAGAAATGGCATTTTAAAGCCCAGAAAAGTCGACTGTACTTTTATCTCCAACCATGTGTAAAAGACAGTGAGGCATATTTCTGATCTAGGAACAAAAAAAGAACATGCTAGAAAATGCATTTCAGACACAACACTTAATCGACAAGCCTTACTTCTCAGATACGGCCACTTTGGGTTTCCATTTTCGGAACTTCAACTGCCTCTCCTTTCGTTCCAGCTCCTTGAGGAATTCCATGATTTGCCGGTATTGCAACTTTTTATTAGAGGTTAAGAGACACTAGGTTAGAATTGGTTTGTTTCTTTTGCTCAGTTAAGACATATACGTCACAGGAACAAGTCATATTAGTCAACCCACTGAGCTGAAATCCAGTGCAAACTGCAAGACTAAACTCTGGCACCAGCGTCAACGTCTCTCTGAACAGTCAGTAAAGTACGTAAATTTACTGTCTCTCTTGTACTCTTTGTTCAGCACTTAAAATATCAAATCAAAACTAACCTGAGCCCCACCCAATCCAACTATATAAAGACAGTGGGTTCTGCACCCACCACAGCCTGGTCTCACGCACACTTCCTTTCCCACGAGGGGACCTCGAAGTATCCAGACCCTTCTATCAACACGTTTCCTTCACCCCAGTTACCAGTCCGATAGTTCCAGGGAGAAACAGGGAACCTGAGAGAGTTTCAAGGGAATGGTCTCCAGATGAATATCACATTCAATACGGGGAGTGTGCCGAGACCTCAGAGGCTCTTTCGAGCAGTTTCTCTTCAGAAGAGCAGACGCGCACACAGGCTCCAAGATGTAGTGATGATTTCGACTCTCCTTGCTCTTGTCCATGGCCTCCTGAGTGTCACAAGAATGGCTGTCATCATAGCAAATGTTTTCAGGATCAAGTCACCTGTTGGAATGCTGTCTAATCTACAGCATGTTATATCAGAATCCAAAAGCAGGATAAAACTGGGAATCTAAAGCTCTCTAGCATTTTAAAATTTTTAGTTATATTTCTTACAGGTAATACACGAGGTAATACATCCACGTGGTTTAAAATTTAAAAGGCAAAAAAAGTGCAACCTCTCCTTCCGACTCCCATCCTCCAGCCACCCACTTACCCTACTCACAGGCAACCAATGACACCAGTTTCTTATGTAATCCACCAGAAGCATTCTGTACATAGTCAGCCAAATGCTAATTTTCTGGTTTTTTAAACCGTTCTTACACAAATGGCATATATATGCTCTTTTATCTTGTTTTTTAAACTTAATACTGTATCTTAGAGACTATTACTTATTCATCGTAAAGATCTTTGCCTTCGTTTTTGTAGTTGCATACTGTTCCACTGTATGGATGCACAGTATTTATTTAATCAGATTAGCAAAACAAAAACCATTCTGCACAATAGCACGCAAGCCAAAGATAATCGTGGTTGAGGGAAATATGAGTCCTTTTTCTCCATTTCACTTAAACCACCTACAATTTCTTTGCAAAAAGATTAAACTGAGTTTTTTTAAATGCCCTTCACAAACAGTAATACTTTATATCCAATGATTCATAATGACTTTCTAAGTATTTCTCAAAGGAATGCCACCGAAGGTGAAATTTCAACATAAAATGTTGTAAGAAAGCTCTTCTTTAAGAACCAGATCTGGTGCTTCATTCATTAAAAATCTGGATGCTTAGTGCACTGGTGGCTAAGAGAGTGGAGAATGCTAGTATGTTAAGTGCATGCAGTGGAATACCATGTAATAGTCACAAGCAATGAATCAGAAGTATAAGCAGCAGTACTGATCAATCTTAAAAACAGATTTAAGTGGAAAAAAGCAAACAAAGAAATCAATAATACACTATAAATGTAAAACATACACAAATCCCTATATATTGTTCAGAGTTACAGACACAGCAAGTACCTCAAGCATACATACTCGAGGGCGCACGCCTACGCAGGGAGAGGGGGTGGGAATGGGAACAGAGACGCAGAGAACAAAACCTTATGTGGCAACAATACTACACCACTTTACTGCCGTGCTGTGCTGTAACAAAGCCCTGCCACAATCATACCTGTAACTCCACCTGAGGCAAATCCCCCAATAAAGTGCAATCGACATCCCAATAGATGCTAAACTCTGCCACATCTAACTGCTTTTTCCGCATTAATTTCTGCACCTGAGGGAAGACAGGGAAGAAAACAAGATGATTCTTTATTCACAAATTTATCCATTCATTCAACAGGCCATTTGTGAAGAATCATGCACCGGGTGCTTTGCATGGTGCTGAGGATACAAAACTGAATGAAAACATGGTTACAGAGTTCAGAATCTAACTAACTGGAAATACAAACATGCAAATAATTTTAATTAAGCAGAGGGAGGCAGAGGAAGAATATATGAGATGCCACGAGCAAACAAAGAGAAAATGTCACTGTGCAGATGAATATCAAAAGATGTGTGCGTTTCAGACAAAGGGTGGGAAGGAGGGACTGGGACACATTTCAAGGAGTGGGGCCAACGACACAAAAGGCCTGACAGCTGCAGAAGACGGCGAGCACATCTGTGTAACTGCAGCACTGTGCTCAGGGACGGGGCAGTATCGGCTCACGTGTATGGACACACATTTGAAGTGAGGAGCTAGTTAAGTGTTGAGAAAAGTAGGTTGGAACGTTACTAGGTGTACTAGGTTGAAGAGTCCCCCCCCGCACTCCCCAAAATTCATGTCGCCCCAGAACCTGTGAATGAGACCTTACTTGGAAATAGGGTCTTTGCAGATGTAATCAAATTAAAATGAGGTCATACTGGATTGGGGTGGGCCCTAATCTAATCACTGGTGTCCTTATAAGAAGAGAAAACAGACACATGGGGAAGAAGGCCATATGAAGATGGAGGCGGAGACTGGAGTGATGTATCCACAAGCCAAGGAACACCAAGGCATCCGCCGGAAGCAAGGAGAGAGGCATGGGACAGTCTCTCCCTCAGAGCCTCCGGGGCGAACCAACCTTACCAACACCTTGATTTTGGACTCAGGCCTCCAGAACTAAGGAAAATAAATCTCTGTTGTTTTAAGCCACCTAGTTTGTGGTGATTTATTATCATAGCCCTAGGAAACAAATACAATAAGAAGTCTGTCATATTAAGGAGTCTAGATATCATACTTGAAGGGACTTGGAGCCACTGAGGGTTCTGATGCAGGCATGCACACCAGGACCCGGTATGGGTTTACATAACTCTAGCAACAGTGCAAAGTGGAGCTTCCCCCGACGGAGTCATGGGTGTGTCAAGATAATGAGCAAGTTTATACGATCGAGTTACATTTTAGGAATACAGCGACCCTTGAACAACATGGGAGTTAGGGGCGCCGACCCTCCGCGAAGTGGAAAATCCACGTATAACCTTATAGTCAGCCCTCCGTATTCGAGGTACTATTACATCCAAGGATCATGTAATACTGTGGTATGTATTTAGTGAAAGAAATCTGCATCTAAGTGGACCTGCACAGTTCAAACCCATGTTGTTCAAGGGTCCACTGTATTCGGTTACTCTGAGCTAAGCACCTCCAGCCCCAAGCAGCCACATCCATTTGCCCCAGTGTCCTATACAAATACCATGAACCTTCTCTGTGTGCCATGACGTGGGAAAGGTTGAGACGCATTGGCACAGAACGAATCAAGAGCCTAGGATGGAAGCAAGGAGGTCACGGAAGTCAGGACTTTACTGAGCAAGGCAGAAGCTGGCAGGATCCTGAACTCAGACAGTCGCGGTGAGGATAAGCGTAAGAGCCACATTTGACACATTTTGCGGGAAAAACTGGCAGGACACTGTGACCAAATGCATATGGAAACTGAGGAATAAGAAGTGAAGGGATGAGCACAGGCTTCTAGGGACTAGCGTCATGGGTAAGAACACGTGCTCTGAAGCAGGGCTGGCAAACCTGTTCTGTAAAGGGCCAGAGAGCAAACATTTAGGCTTTGGGGGCCATTCGTTCTCTGCTGCAGCTACTCAGCTCTGCCACGGCAGCACAAAAGCAGCCTTAACAACATGTAAATGAACAGGCGTGGCAGTGATGCACTAAATCTTAATTTACAAAAATAGGCGGGGCAGATTTGGCCCCCAGGCCACAGTTTGCCAACCCCTGATCTACAGCCGGTGCACCTGGGCTCCAGACCCAAGCCCACCACTCACTCATCCTTCTGCTCCTCAGCGTCCTCAGCTGTAGTGCAAGGATAACAGTAGTGGAGGTTACTGGGAATTCAATGAGATAAGTCATGTGAAGCACTAAGAGCAGTGCCTGGCACATAAAAGGGCTCTAACGATGTCAGTTTTCATACGTGTGTTTGTAACATTTGGTAACATGTTAAGAGAATGAAGGAAAACAGCTGGTTTCAGGGAGTGAAATGGGCAGGTGGAATATAATGGGATCATTTTGATTATAACGAGCCTAAATACCACAGAGGCGTCCCATAGGTAGTTAGAGACCTTGAATCTGAAGGTCAGAAGAGGGGTGGAGAATGGCCCTTCGAGATGCGGGCGCCATCGGCAAATATTCCCAGGTGGCTGCCAAAACTATAAAACAGAATGAGCATACCCCGAGAGTGCATGTAATGTAAGAAGAAAATCAAAGATAAGATCCTTTCTGCACCTCAGTTTCTTCGTGTACAAAATGTGCCAACGTTTAATGGATGAATTAAATAAGAACAGGTCAGAAGAAATTAACTGTTTCCCTATTTCAGCAAAGGAGACAAGAGACATCCATCCACACCCTCCAAAGAACATGGAGAAGAAGATCGTGGTCTCATTTAGCTAACACAAAAGGACACAAGGCAGAGCCCTAAATGCTCCAGACCGAGCGCTTTCTTCCCAGTTTGCAGTCGTTATTTCATACTCACAGGCTCGTTCACAGCATTCTGCATGGACACATTCTTAATGCAGACGCCAAACGCAAAAGGATGGGAAGGATTGGTAATACCATCTTCAAAGCGCAAATGGACATCTTGAATTTTTAACTGCAGCGGGAAAAAAAAACACATTTAGACAACTGCTGCAGGTAGAATACCACAGGCAGGAGTCTACTTAAGTAAACCACAGCAGGCATTTTACACAAACGCATAGCTTATGTCACACACACACCCGATAATCTAAGTTCCTCAGAGATTTATAATCACAAACTGGACATGAATGACACTTCCTTGTGATCAGTGCCTTCTCAAGAAGAGAGTTACAATACTTTCATCAAATCGTTTCAGAAAACACCTTAAACACTGAAATAAAGTAGTACCATTGTATCTAGATAACTGTCCCTCCCTCTCTAATGATATCTTAATCTTGCCTCTGTGTCCTCAAACTTGGACACAGGAACACCAGCAGGGCATTTCCATTTTGACCTTATTTGTTACCCCTTGCCCCTATAGTGGGGCTACAGAAAAAGCACTCTGCTTCAATGAATTAAAAAATAATAACAGAAAGTGAAAAGACAACCCATAGAACGCAAGAAAATATTTGCAAATCATGTATCTGATGATAAGGGACTAAAATCCAGGATATATAAAGAACTCTTACAACTCAATAGTTAAAAATAAATACTTTTTTTGAATGGAAATGGGATTTGGACAGACATTTCTCCAAAAGATATACAAATGGCCAATAAGCACATGAAAAGATGCTCAACAACATTAACCATTAAGGAAACGCAAATCAAAACCACACTGAGATTTCACTTCACACCCACTAATACGGCTGTTATTAAAAGACAGACAGTAACAAATCCTGATCAGGATGTGGAAAAATTGAAATGTTCACACATTACTGGTGAAACTGTAAAATAGTTCCTCAAAAAATTTAACATATAGTTACCGTAAGACTCAACAATTCCACTCTTAGGCATATACTCAAGAGAACTAAAAACATACGTTCACACAAAACCATACACATGACTGTTTATAGCAGCAATATTCCTTATAGCCAAAAAGTGGAAACAACCCAAATGTCCATCAACTGACAAATGGATAAACAATATGTGGTCTACCATGAGAACTGCAAAAACTCTAGGTATGAGCACTCCATTCAAACGCCTACCCTAAGAGACCCGACCTAATTTTAACATAGGCTTCTAGCAGCCTAAGGCTGAGTCCCCAGGACATTCCATCCCCTTCCTGAGTTCCCATCTAGAAAAGCTCAGGGCTGTGTGTTCTAGCCGACGCCTGACAAGAGCACACCCGACCCCCTTCTTAGAGCATTTACCAAAAAGGGCTTCCAACTGCGAACCCTTTCTCTGTCCCTATGTGATGTGTCTCCTACAACTCAAGGACCTAAATGCCACTCCCTGGAAATGGAATCATCAGGAAGGACGGAGCCTCTGTCTCCCCCTCTCTGGGAGGACAGAAGCCCAGCTAGCAGACACAGCTGGCCTAATCATATCTACACTGACCAACCCTTTGTCATTTTTCATCTGAGCCCTCTCCCCACCCCCACCCCGCCCCCATTCTCCCTTTAAAAGGCCTGGTCACCTCTGTACAAACTGGAATGGAGCTCTGCTCCTTCCCCTACTGTCAGAAGTCACTGAATAAAGTCTGTTTTCACCACTTTAACTTCACTCCAGCTTTGTTTATCTTTGGCAATCCATCCAGTGGAATATATTATTCAGTCATAAAAAGAATAAAATCCTGATACATGCCACAACGTGGATGAACCTTGAAAGCATTATGCTAAAAGGCCAGTACAGCCCCACTGATGTGAAATGTCCAGACTAGGCAAATCCACAAAGTAGGTTAGTGGTTGTAGGGGGCTGGAGGGAGAGGGGAATTGGAAGTGGCTACTAGTTGGGTATGATGAAAATGTTCTGGAATTAGACAGTGGTGATCGATGCCCAACTTTGTAAATATACCAAAAACACTAGATTGTACACTTTAAAATGTGAACTTTACAGTATGTGAACTAAATCTCAATAAAGCTATTATTAAAAAATAAAATAAAAATAATGAGGAATTTTTTTTAAAAAATCAATGACAGCTAAAATAAATAAATAACTGCCTGGAAAAGATTTCAAAGCAGTCACCTCAAAGGTACTGATCTTTTCCCCCAATGTTATCGAAGTTATGAATCCAGCAACCTCAGGCTGTATTTTGGGGGGAAGTGGGACACCTTAAAAACACGTGGCCTGTGTCACTTTGGTACTGCAAGAAAACCCTGGAGGTAAGAAGCATGGGCTAACACTTACGACACACTGAAAATTAGTGTGAACCCTGCTCTAGTTTTTGAGGACAAACAAAACAATAATTAAAGCAGAAAAGAGGGCCAACAGCCCTAGCACTGAAACTCAACAAACTGCCTCCAGACACATCAGTGAGAACAAGTATCTAACTGGGCTGTTCACAGTGCACTACGGAATCAACTGGAAACCGCAACCAACCCCCCTCATTGTACAGATGAAGAAACTGAGACTAAGAGATTAAGTGATTTAGTCATGAAGACTCAGGTGACCTGGCTTCTTGGGAGGTAAATCCTTCAGCAAGTAGGGTTCCAATATTCATAAAGAAAATGAAGTGAAATGTCAATGAAATGAAAACTCCTACTCACACTAACTGAAGCAAGAAAAACCTGTGTCTGCCCAGAGCTGGACTCGCTTTTCAGGTTTTCCCTCTGGCACCGCCTATGAAAAGGCACACGTGAGCAATCAGCGCTCTCCGCAGACACCCTGTTATCAGTTAAACCCACAGGAAACAGCAACCACTTCAGCCTGAGCGATCCCTTCTGTGTTCATACTTTATAAAAGCCATTAGGACTTACTTCAATATTCTCCACAATTCTCGTAACTACCGAGGCAGTAACCGAATACCAGTAGGACTCCCCTTTCTGCTGGCGTTCGTTCTACAAAGGAAAGAGCCGGTGTTAGCAGAATCTAGCGCTTTGCTCATTTCAAGTCTCACCACCACCGCTCTCATGGCCAAAAGGATTTCTGCCTTGCCTTCCACTTTTCCTCCAGGGCTTGAAGGAGAGCTTTCTTGCGTTCCCTTTCCAACAGCTTCTCCTTTTCATCATTGAAATCCTGTATTTTTTCAGGGGCTCCAATTAAGTGAAGGCTGGAGATGGAGATCACCCAAGGGTCCACATGGGGGCGATAGAAGGGAATCTGAAGGGTTACCTTCCCAATTAAGCCTGCGAAAAGGAAAGTCTTGTTAACTGTCTGCACACATTTTTAAATTCTATTTTTCTGTATTCTAGTTTTCTTTAAGGAGTATTATTACCATTTACTTTTTAATTTAAGAAAACAAGCAGCAAGTTTTCGTACATGTGAAACAAACATTAGTGGGCTGAGATCTGTAAGGACGAGGCATAATAAAGCAGAAGATGGAAAAAGGTCAGTGTAACTTTTTCACATCTAATGCAACATCTCCCTCTGGAAAATACCTCTTCCCCAACAGGACGACATCGTAAACCCCAACAGGACGACATCGTAAACTTCCCTGGGGTGTCTTTTCTTCCCATGGCACCTGTACTAGCCCGTGGGCACACACTCATCTCTTGTTCATTATTAATTAGCTGGTTGATAGGTACTTATTGGGAGTTATCAGACTCAGCAATATGCCCAATCTTGAACACAGCAACCAAAACGTAGGTCGCGTTGCAGTGGTACTCTATCGAGAAAGAATTCTGATTCTTCATGAGAACTCGGGCTGATGGGAAAGCTATAAATGGCCTGGTAGAATTGTGACACTTATTTCCCAAGTTCTACCATTTCTCAAAGGTCCACACAGCCCAACTAACAATCTACCTCTGAAAGCAACACATGTTATCAGACTGTTATCATTACTGTCTAAGATCTAGAATTCGAGCAGGATCGATGTGTTATATTTAAGATAACAGAGTATCATTAACACCAAATGATCAACTGTGTAATCCAGTAACAGATGAAGAAATCTTACAACAAATAATGAAAAAATATTTTAATTTTGACTTTAGAAAAATGAAAGTAAGTTTTTTACATTTAATAAAATTTATATCATAACTGAAACCTTACACCAATTTTCACAACAAAGAATTTTAACAATAATTAGTGTACAGTTGCAATTCTAACCTAAATTAATTGGGATGACACTTATATGACAGCAAAATATAACTTCTGTTACATTTTATTTTTGCAGAACAAGCATAAAAAGGGTCACTTTTGCCAAAATATTAGAAAACATCAATTTTCCCTAAAAGCCTCTCTTAATCCTTTGATAGTCAAATAAGAACTCTCCTGGAAGTATCCACTGTTTCATCATTCTTGAGAGTTTCTTTCAGATTCTAACTTGTCAATGCCTTTGCTTGTGATTCTGGCAGTTCACCTATGACCTGAATTGACTTCAAGAAAGCCTAAATCTCTTGCAAGATTTCTATTTTATTTCACCTAGCAACTGATTTGCATTGTACTTGCACTTTATTGTAACATAAGTACCCTCAAAATCAGGGAAAGACTGACTGATATCAACAGGCTTGTTCAATGACGAGCAGTGTCTAACGAGGGACTAATTTTATAAGTGGTCACTTAATACAGAATATTTTTATTCCGTGATAATTCTTGTTTCCTTACCAAATCTAGTAACTGCAAGACTCCGATAATAATTGCAAACATCGACTGAGTGTGCCGGGCACTGTTCTAGTCATTTTAATGCATTAACTCAGGGATTCCTCTCAACAAACCTGTGATATAGGCACTAGTATCATCCCATCCTAAGATGACGGTGCACACACAGAGTGGTTAGGGAACCTCCCCAAGGTCACACAGCCAGAAAATGGCAGATATGGAATAGAAACCCAAGCATACAGTTCCAGAGCCCACCTTTCATTCAATAGAGTAAACTGTCTCTTAGTAATATGAATTCTCTGAAAATAAGAACCCCCTGTATCTAGGATGGAAGTTCTCAGACTTTAGTAAACATAAGCATCACCTGGGGTGCTTATTAAAGATGCAGGTTCCACAACACTCCCTCAGAGACTCTGATTCAGTAAGTCTGGGGGCCACCTGACCTCCCCCCCCCCCCCCCCCCAAGATCATCCCGATACGAGTGGCCGAGAGACCACACTTGAAGACTGATCTGAACTCTATCCTTCCTACCCTGCCTCTTCCTGGTCCAACAGAGCCAAACTCAAGGGCTCTCAGTTTTCACGTCCCAACCGATAAAAGACTCAAAACTGCCTCCCACTCCCTTGTTCCACATACCAGCTTTGACTTCAAATGGTAATTCCAGTTCTTTCAAGGCATCTTTCTTTAAAGGCAAGTTTTCTAATTCAACAGCACCTAAAAAATAAAAATACCATAACATGTTCATCCAACAAATGCAGCAGCTGCCTGTTGTGTGCAAATCAACGAAGGGTAAAGGGAGAGTTTCACATCTAGACCCAGGCTATACCGATGTGCATTCTCTGTACTAATTTCCTGACCAGCCCACTGACATGTAAATAACAGCTGAAGCTTACCAGCAGATGAAGGATTTAGGCAGGGATCTAACTCTAATGAGCCAGATAGTAAATATCTCAGGACTTATCGTGTCTACTGTATATTCTCCTTTTGTTTTGTTTCTTTACAAGCCTTTAAAAATGGAAAAGCCATTCTCAGCTAACAGAGGGATCTGGCCAGTTGGCCGGTTTACAGATCCCTAGTTTAGGCTACTATTCCACCAGAGGACCATTAACATCTGAATCACCTAGAATGAAATGCAGGCTCCTGGGTCTGAAACAGAAATTTGCAATTTTTAACAAGCTCTCCTTACCCACCGCCCTCCCCCTCCCCCAAAATGTGTGTATTCCATACCACGTCAGAGAGCCCCTGTAAAGTTGGTCATCAAGAGGAATTTATACTCTCTCCTCTGGAGAGACCCCCTCTGCAGGTTCTCCTCTGCACCCTCCCTCGCAGGTATAATAACCAGTCAGAGAGCAAAGGTATGAACAGGACCACCGCTGAAGGTCCTTTTCAGACCCAGTTTCTATAATTACTTAAATACAAAAGCACAAGATGACTCCAAAGCGGACTGAAGGATTAGTCACAAGGGTGCAGCTAGATCTCTCTCTCTCCCAGCTATGGAAATCAACCCTTTACACATACTGGGTTGGCCAAGTGCATTCGGGTTTTTATGGAAAAACCCAAATGCACTTTTCGGCCAACCCAGTACATACTGGTCCCTCCCCTGTGCCTAAGGCACTGTGCTGGCCACTGGGAATAAAAACAAAGGCAGGCAGGGTCCCCATCTTCAAAGTGCTGGGGAAACAGCCGTTTTATAAAGTTGTTCATTTGTGCAACACAAGTCAATTTCTGAGTCACTTAAATCTGTCTGAAATGTACTCTCAAGAACGGGGAGTACAGACAACAATCACCCAGCAACCATTAACTGGTAAGAGAACCCAGAAGAAAGGAGAGCAAGTCTTTTCCTCCAAAGACACACTAATACAAGAAACTCAATTATTTTCCCCTTTGAATGATTAAGACTTGTGCACTGGCATCTAAAGAAGTATTCAAAGCTAGCATTTTGGCAGATTCTGAGCAAATGCACCCAACTTATTTTTCAGACTTTTGCAAGAACATCTATTCACATGGGGCTCCACTTACCTTAAGACTTACCAAAAGGAGAAGTTAATAATCCCAGAGAGCCCAGATACAACCCTATATCCACACTTGGGGAGAAAATGAGCATAAGGGGGAAAAAACATGAGACACATTCCTTATCAGTTGAAACCGACTTAAAGGGAGGAAAGTATATAACTTCTGAAGAGCAACATTTGCAATCTGAATCATTCGCCCTATTTTTCAATACCCAAATCTGTCACAAAGGCAGACGGCCCCAGGTTTCCATGGCTGCTGTACAGAGTGGAGAAGTGGAAAGAACTGCAGGCAATCCATGCAATGAAAAATTAAAGAAGCTGAAGCACAGACAGCAAAGTAGGTGGTCTAGAAAGGAGAGGACACACAGAAAAGAATGAGGAGAAACGGCAGCCTATAGCAAGTCAAAAACAAGGGAATCAGGGACTTCCCTGGTGGCCCAGTGGGTAAGACTCCGCGCTCCCAATGCAGGGGGCCCGGGTTCGATCTCTGGTCGGGGAATTAGATCCCGCATGCATGCTGCAACTAAGTGTCCTCATGCCACAACTAAGAAGTCCACATGCCACAACTGAAAAAAAAAAAAGATCCCGTGTGCCGCAACTAAGACCCAGCACAGCCAAAAATAAATAAATATTTTTTTAAAAAGGGTAATCAGGCAAAACACAGATCAAAGGCTTCCTACTTCCCCACCCACTCATATGTACCCACAACTGGCCCTGCTGGAAAAGGTGCCTCCAAGGGACCAGGCTACAAAGCACCCAGCATAGGTGAGCACCTTATAGATAATAATGTTTGTTGATTTCCAGACAGATAATTTGCAGACTTATTTATGGATGGCTCTCTCATCCAAAAATTCCTCACCTCAGATTAACAAGAAATCTAGTCACTAGCTGGGGTGAATTTAGAGTAATACCTAATGACTACTCAATCTTCCTCCCTCAGCTCTAGGGAAGCCAACCTCATTTAAAGTGCCAACCTGAGGTTCAGAGCTTATTTAAAAAAAAAAAAAAAGGAGGGGGAATCTAAATGTATGCCCATGGCCCAGAGTTCAGACTCCTTGAACCAGCACTGGCAGCCGCTATCTTCTGGCCCCAAACCATCCCAAAGACACTCTGCAGGTTTCAGCCTTCTGCCTCTGCTCACATGCCTCATTCTGCCTGGAATGTGGTCACCCAGCCTGGGCCATCTATCAAAATCCTGCTAAGACCCACTCAAAGCCACCCCTAGAATAGCCTTCTCAGGGTCCTCCAGACAAGATGAATGACGCCCCTCCCACTGCATTATGCCTGTATCTCTAGTATAACAACGTAATACATACTGCCTTGTGTTACTGTTCACTTATTTCTGTCTCCAGGACTGGTTAATGGCTCTCTGAGGGCAGGGATTATAGAGGTGGAGCTGGGATGATGATGACGATGACCATGATGATGATGACGATGAGGAGGAGGAGGAGGGAGGAGGAGGGGGGAGGAGGAGGGAGCAGGG
>NW_020173679.1:6500010-6540765 GCF_003031525.2 Neophocaena asiaeorientalis asiaeorientalis
GAGGGAGGGGAGGAGGAGGGAGGGGAGGAGGAGGGAGGGGAGGAGGAAGATGAGGATGGCTATCATTCAGTGAGATCTTACTATGTCCCAAGCATTTCATATGCATTTCTTCATTTGATCCTCACAAAAATATGAGGAAATACTATTATTTTCTTCATTTTTAAGATAAGAAAAATGAGCTTAAAGGACAAGCAGTTTGCTTAAAAATCATAGATCTGGTCAGTGGTAGTACTAGAGTTCATACCAGACCTGTGTGATCTCTGGCGGCAAGAGGGACAGAGGATGAAGAGGAGGCTTCCGTAACTTGCTCACAGTCACAAACAGCTGTTAAGTGGTAAAAGCAGGGTTAGACCCTATGCCTGAGCTCCAAGTATTTTCCACTGTCTCCCCGTTTTGCATCATTCCATAACAGAGCCTTACCCAAAGCAGGTGCTCAGTGAAAGTCTGTCGAATGACTGAACAAATGAAATGTTATACAAGTCCTATCTCTGCCCCTCTACTACTCATATGCTACTTTGCATTTTTATTGCTTCTAGCATGTGCGCACAATCTACCCTTGAAGTCCAACCCACCAGCCAATCATATGCTGCTGGTCGTACGACGATGATGACCAACGCTGACGGAGGACGAAGAACGGTTCTAAGCTCTTTGAACCTACATTAACGTGTTTAGTTCTTAGAACCTTATGAGATAGTTAATATTACCTCCAACTTGCAGAAAGGGAGACTAAAGCAATTTTAATATTTAATTTTCTATTTAATTCTTAGTAGAATTTGAGTAATTTAGTACTAAGGATGTAATGTACAACATCATAAATATAGTTAACATATATGTTATGTATGAAAGTTGAGAGTAAATCCTAAGAGTTCTCATCACAAGAAAAATGTTCTTTCTATGTCTTTAATTTTGTATCCGTATGAGATGACGGATGCTCACTGAACTTACTGTGATAATCGTGTCATGATGTATGTAAGTCGAGCCATTGTACCGTACACCTTAAACTTACACAGTGCTGTGTGTCAGTTATATCTCAATAAAACTGTCAGAAGAAGAAAAAAAGAATTTGAGTAATTTGCCCAAGTTACTGGTAAATGGAGGAACTGGGATTCAAACCCAGTCTGGCTACAAAATCCATACCCTTGACCACTATTTCAGTCGCCTTTGCATCTTCCAAAGCATCTGTAAATATTTGCAGACAGACTGAAATAACATTCTTATTCCTATCTAGTACCCTCTGCCCCCAAACACTGCTTAAGTATGTCATCAAGATCAACAAAAAGTGTCAACTCCTTTACAAGCCATTCTCTCAGTGCACTGCAATGCTCTAAAACTTTTCTGGCCAAGCATCGTGGTGTGCTTTGGAGCCATAGGGACGGAGTACCTAACTGACACAAGTTTTGAAAGAAAAAGCATTTTTCTATTCTGCAGAGAAACATTCCTCAAATTCCACAGGTTCATTAAAAGCCATAGAGAATAATTTTTAAGAAGAGATAAGCACAGAAACGCAGTAGAAAGCTTCAGAGATACACACAGCTGTCCTTACAAGATATGTTCTGTCTAAAACTGCTGAGATTAGAAATCTATTATTAGTATAGACTCCACGATTTGTCAGGTACCACAAATTTCTATTTATTCATTTCTTTAGCAAAGATCCTTCTTCTTACCACACCACTCTTGAGAAAGCCAGCTCTGTTATTAGCAATGTTGTTGCTAATAACAATGTTGCTCCTTCTAGGCCCTGTTACCTGCCCTGTACAACCTGGTTAGCTTCACAGTGTGTCTGAGAACTTCAATAAGTGACCAAAGAGGTGAACCTGACACTATTATTGTACTTTAAACACAGCCCCGCCCTGACAATTGGTCACTTTCACTTTCCACTAAGCAGCTGCCTTCTAGGAAAGGGCAGAAGGAAAAGCCGAAGAACAGGAAAGAACCCACTTCTGTTTCCAAAGAAAGGAAGGGAGCTGGGAGGTGCAACCGTGCTAGCTCGCCACCGCCTGTTGCTGCTGTGATCGCTCCACTGGTTTAGGTGGGCCAGAAAACCCCGGAGAATGCTGCTTCTGGGAAGAGAAAATCACTGCACCCTGTGCTTAGACTATACACACATCTGGATCACTGCTAGCCCCACTAACCTGCCCTGGTCCACTTGCCAAAACTCATACTCCCAGGAAGCCCAGAAGGTTTCCACTATATCTGAGGCCTCCTTTCCTCTTTCTATGATTCTACATGTTTGCAAACTGACTTTATCTTCTTTCTCTAGATTTGTTAAAGGGTTCCACTTTGAGTTGAGCAAACAGAACTTAAATTAAAACAAGGAGAAGGAGAAGAAAGCCGCTTTCCAATCCCCACATCAAACCACTGGGCTGCATTTACACAGTATAGACCTGTAAAGGCTAAAATGTCTCAAGCTTTAGGTACGTTACTACTCAGCAAGACAAGAACTCAGAAATTCTGTTGGAAGACCCCACAGTAATGTATTTTAAAACTTCTACTGGGTGTCTATTACACACCAGCAGGATAGGAGCTTCAATGGTCACTCCATTTGATCCTTTTAGCGATGCTGTAAAGGTACATGACCCTCTTTTTCTAAAGAAACTGAGGCTCAGAATTTCAGTGACTTGTTCATGTAGCTAACAAGTAACACAGCAGGATTTGAAGCCGAAGCCAATGCCATTGTCACTACATCCTGGCTGCCTCCACAAAGCTTCATAAAACTAAAAAATTAACTGGGGTAAAGCACAGTCACCAGTAGCATGGTCTTCTTTTTTATTTTCCTTTTAATATTTAACAGTCCCCTAAAACCTACAACAATCCAGGTATATACTTAAGTTACCCTGTAATAATAATCAGTGTCATATGGAAGAACATTATTTCCTTTTACACATATTTAATACAAAGCCACCTGTCCATCGGGGTTTATTACTCTCAATACAACAAACAGAACATAAAAAATAGAAATGCAATCTGCAAAGCGTACTTCACCAAAAAGAGATACATGCACTCACCTTTCAGAAGCGCAACGGACAGCTGATCAGTGTTCAGGTTATTGACATATTTCCCTAGATAGGTATTGAGAACCCAGGCTACAAGACCTTCCAACATGACTATATCCTCAAGACAAGGTGTTTAAAACTCATGGATCATTATTTCTCTCTCTCATGGTCACAGAAGAATCTATGAAAGAAAAAAAAAAGGAAATGAACAGAAAAACCTGAAGGTTTTTCCAAGCTGATATCCTACTCTACCTGCCCTGAAGGTGGCTGGATGCAAATCACAGATTTAAGAAAAGATGGGGTGACCAATGTTCACTGCACCACTGTTTACAATAGCCAAGACATGGAGGCACCCTAAGTGTCCATCAACAGATGAATGGATAAAGAGGATGTGGTACATCCATACATACAATGGAATACTACTCAGCCATAAAAAAGAAGGAAATATTATTTGCAGCAACATGCATGGACCTAGAGACTATCAAACTAAGTGAAGTCAGACAGAGAAAGACAAATATTATATGATATCGTTTATATGTGAAATCTGAAAAATAATATAAATGAATCTATATCCAAAAGAGAAACAGACTCACAGACATAGAAAACAAACTTATGGTTACTAAAGGGGGAAGAGGGGAGGGATAAATTAGGAGCATGGGATTAACAGACACACTAATATATATAAAATAGATAAGCAACAAGGGTTTACTGCATAACACAGGGAAGAATATTCAATACTGTATAATAACCTATATTAGAAAATAATCTGAAATATATATAACTGAATCACTTTGCTGTATACCTGAAACTACCACAATATTGTAAATCAACTATACTTCAATTTAAAAAAAAAAAAAAGATGGGCTGCAAAGCACTGTGCGATGCCCCCACCAGTAAATGGAGGCCAAACCAACACATCTGCATTTTGACGCAGCTGCAAGGGATAGGCACTTATAAATTTACCAAAAATTACCTACAATTCAAAGCTGTGTATCTTTTCGATGTAACTGATTGTTAAACTGCTTGCTTTTGGTGACTGACCTGGGGACTAGACTGTCCTGATCAGAGGTTCTCATCCAGATGTGATACGGCAATGTCTAGAGACATTTTTGAGTATCACGACTGGGGGGATTGCTACTGGTACCTTGTGAGAAGAGACCATGGAGGCTGCTAAACTTCCTACAGTGCACGAGGTAACCCCCCGCAGCAATGAATTATCCAGCCCCAAATGCCAATAGTACCAAGGTTGAGAAACCCTCTCCTAGATTAAGGCAAAAATGGCCTAAGAGATTGCATCAATAAACTTCATATTCTGTACCGATCCTCTTTAAGCCTTCCCGAAATCAATTCTGCAAACCTCTTCATCAGGCTCATTCCTAAAATGATATAAGTGGAAGGGAGACAACAGTGGTTTATCGTTCTTCTTAACTGTCCTGGAGCTGCATTGCTGGTACCTGGACACCAGACAGTGCTGATACAAGGGACCCCCTTAGTCAGTAACTGCAGACCACAGAAATCCTCTGGTTCCAGCTGCAGTATTTACAGTCAGTGCTGATTTACTGCTGTCATTACAATAACTGCTGTTTATTAGCATTACAAAACAGAGATTATTTTTAGTATTCCGTAAAGTTAACATGAGGGAACTTGAGACACAAAAGTTTAAATGGGTTTCAAGATTGCTCAGCTAGTAGATCCTAGTTAGAACTGTGGGCTCCAAATCTTGCTCTGAGCCAAGCATGTCGGACACCAGCCCACCAAGCCTGACACTCCAGGTTTGCTGTGGCAGGCATCCCACTTGGAACCGGCCCTTTCGGGATCCTTTCCAAGCACTTTGCCCCATCTCCAGTTATTCACCTTAGTGCCAGGAGATACTCTTACCCCAACTGAGAAGCCTCCACCCACCAGAAACCCCCAAACACAAAGCTCTACAAGAGTTAACCTCCAGGAAAAATCTGTTTTTATTTGTCTATAGTGTCCTGCATTTCCAGAGAAGATTAACTTTTATTTGTCAACAACGACAGTAAAAACATAAGAAAATAAACAGCATTTGGAAAAATACTAATTTCTTTCCAAAGATCTTTTTCAAAGCTACATTTTTATGTAAAATTAGGAATCTGCTAAAAATTACTGCATACACTTATTTAAAGAAGAGATTACAAGAACAAATTTCTTAAAATAAGAAATGTTTAACAGCCTGAGTAAAGGAAACACTTCTTTCTATAACTTTAAATGAGTAAACCTACAAAAACAAAACACGAACCTGACTAACCTAGTCTTACTACGTAGAGTCCAAACACACTTAGGCAAAGAGCCAAAGTTGGAAAACTCTTCACTTCTGAAGTGGCTGCCATTGATTCTGGTCCTAAATGCCAACAAACTCTCTCTGGTGCCATCCACAAGTGCTCTCCTCATAAAGGGAAACAACCGTCAGTTTGTACACAAGATCTGGCCCTACCCTACCTTCCCTGAAGGTGGACGAATGCAAAGCACTGATTAAAAGAAGATGGGGTAAGAAACACTATAAAACGCCCTGTGCAGTAAGTATATTGAGGCCCAAGCTAGACGGCATCCATTAGCTCTGCTAAGCATCTAGAGCAGGTTTGAGGCCACTTCAAGGATTCCGTTAAGGAATCCGGTGTCAGGAAAGGCCGCCAGACTGGCCAGAATCCCAAAGTGTTTTTACACTCTGGTCCATCAGGGTTTCTAGGCCTGGTACTAACCCCACCTGGCCTCCCCTAATCGGTGGAGCAGGTGACACTGGGGATCAGTGCTCAGCCTACCGATGGGCAGACAGCCGGCCGTGACCTTGAGCCAGGCCCCTCCCTCGAGGAGCGGCTGGAGCCCTGGAGCCCCGAGTAGGAAGGGCTGGCAACAGGACGCGGGAGCGGAGGCGGCGGGGCTGAGGGCTGCCGGCCCTGCGGGCTGCCGGCCCTGCGAGCTCGGACATCGGAGGCCGGAGAGGGGCGGAGGCCCGGCAGGAAGGAGACTGCCCAGGAGGCGAGGCTCCTCCAGCCCGCCTGCCGCCCCTCTGCTCTCAGAACCCTAAGCCCGGCTCCAGGGGACGGAGAGCCCACCTCCCAGATACAGCCTGAAAGGAACACAGCCGCGCGTCCCAGCCCCGGAAGGAGGAGCTCAGCCAGGATGCGACCCCGGGAGGCGAGGGATAAAGAGAGGTTTGAGGCCTGATGTCCCATCCCAGAACGAGACCCCAGAAGGCTGGAGAAGGGGATGTTTAAGACTCTCTGGAGCCCTGACTGGAGCCATGTTCTTGGGCATAAGGCAGGGGAGCTCATACCCTGGGCTCCCGCGTGAAGACCGAGGCTCCGGCGGGGAGACGCGGCCTGACACCCCCTCGATCCCAGGGCACCAGGCTGCCCCGACCCGGAAAAGCGTGCGGGTCCGGCGGGGGTTCAAACTCCCCAGAACACGGACGCCGAAGTCCCGGGAGGCTCAGGACGCCCGAGCATATGGCTCCGGTGCCCGCAGGGCCTCGGACTCGAGAGTCCCGGTGAGGGCGGGGCGCTCGGGGCCGTCTGGGGCTCGGACACCCCAGGGATCCCCCGAGGAGCTTAGACGGCCGGAGGGCCGGACGCCGGGGTCCCCGGGCTCCCAGCGCAGCGCTCCGCCCGGGCGGGCCGGGGCCTCCAGGTCTGAAGCGAAGTCGGAGCGGTCGACCGCAGGTCCACGCCCGCCCTGCGGCCCCCGGCCCTGCTCACCGCCCGGCGCCGCCCCGCCTCGGCCCGTACCTGTAGGTGTCCCGGACCGCCCGCCCCAGCCAGGCACTGCGCGGCGCTTCCTCGTCGCAGCTCCTCAATGGCGCTGGCCCGCTGCGCTCAGACCCGCCCCGACCCGACCAATCGAGCGGGCGACGCGCCTGCGCCTGGCCAGCCGAGCGCCGAGTCATCGAGGAGGCGCCCCCTGGCGCCCGCGGCCGCTCCTGCAGGGCTGTCCGCCCTTCCAGGGCTCGCAGGTGCTGGGGCTGAAGCGGTAGAAAGGCCCAAACAGCCCCCCCATTTTACAGCGCGGAGGTAAACCGAGTCCGGGGGAAGGATAATATATAGGACATATTGGCTCAGAAGTATTAGAACCCAGAATTCTTCCGTCTACAACGACCCGCCCGCAATCTGTTCGCCACTTATCAGCCGCAGGAGTCTGTTAAAACATAATTAATACCATGCCACTTTCCTGGTTAAAACCTCTTCCGCATTATACTTAAGTTAAAACCCACCTCCTCAGAGAGCCGACACCAAGATCCTACTGAATTTGTTCCATTTGCATTTCTGCCACTCTTTCCCGGGCCCGCTCTGTCCCAGCATCCTTCAGTTCCTGCCCCGGGACTTTTGCATTTGCATCTCTCTACTTAGGATGCTTTTACCCTAACTGCTGTCCAATGGGAATATAATGCAAGCCACATAGTACATTTATTTAGTCGGTACATTTTTTGCAGGAAAAAGAAAAAGGTGAAATTAATAATATATTTTATTTAATCCAATATGTTCTAAATATTATCATCTCAACCTGTAACCAACAGAAAAAAATTATTAATGAGATATTTTGGGGTTTTTTTATATTAGTTTTTAAAATCTGGTGTCTATTTTACGCTACTGCACATCGTAATACAAACTAGCTACATTTCAAGTGCTCAGTAGACTTGTATGACTACAGGGCAACTCTGGATAATCAAACAGGCCACTCCTTGCTTCAAATATTCCATCTGAGAGAGGATTTCTCTGCTGCCGTATCTGAAGTTCCCCTCATCCATTACCCTGTTATATTATCTTAACAGAATGCTGCCCGAGATGAGATCATCTTATTTGTTTATACCTATGTTATCTTTCATCACCCTGAAAGTTCACTGACAGCAGAAATTATGTCTTTTTCACAAATGTTTCCTCAGTACCTAGACATGGCCTAGCACAGAAAAGGCCCAATGCTATGAAAGAATGAACAAATGAACGCCTCATCTTGGATTATCACCAGAAGGGCAGGAAGAACATCTCAGGCTCACAAAAAGTCAGAAGACACAGGACACAAGCTGGCAAGGTTGCAAGACTATCTATTTACCATGACATTTATCAGCCCTCATGATGCTAAGCTAATGAAGGTGCCTGTGGGCTGACTCACTCCCAAGCAAGGCCTGAGTTTCTCTGAGGTGGGGGTCAACCCATCAGAATCTCAACACTGGGTCCCCCCAGAAGCTGAGGTTTGGCTGTAAAACCCTAGACTCCACAGAAGGCAGAAGGGAAGGCAGCCATCAGAGCTGAAGGAGCTCAGGGTCCAGATCTTCCAACACAGAGACACCTGACTGTACCTGGGGAGTTTATTTAAAACGCAGATGCCAGGGCACCATTCCTTCAACCAGTATCACTGAGAGTCTTTGGGCCTCGGTCCCTTATCAATCTTAACATACGTTTACCACACAGCCATCCCACTCCCAGGTATTTACGCAAGAGAAATGAAAGCACATGTGCATGCAAAGACTTATACACAAATATTCACAGCAGCTTTATTCATCATAGCCCAAAACAGGAAATAATCAAAATATCCATCAACAGGAGAATGGATAAAGATATTGCAGGGACTTCCCTGGTGGTCCACTGGGTAAGACTCCACGCCCCAGTGCAGGGAGTCTGGGTTCAGTCCCTGGTCAGGGAACTAGATCCTGCATGCGTGCTGCAACTAAGAAGTCCGCATGCCTCAACTAAGAGTCCGCATGCCACAACTAAAGATCCCACATGCCGCAACAAAGATCCCGCATGCTGCAATTAAGACCCAGTGCAGCCAAAATAAATAAATAAATATTTTAAATGTTTATGAAAGAAGAAAAGAGATTGCCATGGACCCATACAGTGGAATACTGATCAGCAGTAAAAAGGAGCAAACTGCTGAGACAGATACTATCTTGGAGGAAGCTCAAAAGTATTAGCTTTGTGAAAAAAGCCAGACCACGCAAGGCCATGTACCGTACTGATTTAATTTCTATGCTATTCTAAACTAGGATGGCACAAGCAGATCAGTGGTGGCCAGAGGACAGGGGTGGAGGGAGGGGATTGACTAGGAAGGGACAGGAGGGAACTTTTCAGGGTGATGGGGCTGTTCTGGATCTTGATGGTTGCGATGATCGTGAGTCTGTATACAGTTGTCAACGTTCACTGAAGTGTGCACTTAAAACTGAAATTGCATTTTCTGTTCATTATTCCTCAAGAAAGCTGATATTTAAAAGATCTCCTCCCTCCTGGGGCTTACATACCAGCGAGGGAGGAGAGACGGAGAACGAACAAAGTCAGCATAAAATATAGAGTGAACAGGATGGTGATGGGCACTAAAGAGAGAAATAACGCAAGGAAGCAAGGTAGGAAGGAGGACTGTACAGTTTTAGATGGAGGCCTCAGTGGGAAGAACTGGCCCCCAAGGGTTCAAGTTCAGGGAGTCTGCAGGGGGACCCAGCTCCCCAGGTGATGGGTTTGGAAATGCAGAGCTGGTCCAAAGCCCTCATTGTACAGAAGGGGAAACTGAGGACTAGGAAGGGGAAGGAATTAAAGTCATGCAGAGAGACCATAGGACAATGCAGGACTCTGCTGTGAGCCTGAATCCCTCTCCATAATGGCCTCAGCCTTTCCTGCATCAGCCCACAGCCCTGAGCTTCAATTATTAGAGCAAAATTTATATTCGTTATGGACAAAACAGGGAACAGAGAGGTCAAATGTTGTCCTGGCAGAAGGAAAGGGGTTGTGTTGGCCACAGGGAAGGTCCTCCCATGGTCCCCCACCCATGCTGTGGCCTCCAAAGCTGCAAGTTTCTGACACATAACAGGTGAGGGGCTGCAGGAGATGGGGGATGTCCTTAATTACCATCCACACTAGACTCTGAGATGTATGTTGGCCCAGAAGGGCCAGGTTTTCTGGGGCAGGCAGATTTGAGGGGCCCTGCTCAGTACTCCCCAATATCAGGCCCCTCCCTACCCAGCCTTCAGATCATCTAGACCAGAGTGGCTGCAGACAGTCAGCCAAAACTGCTGGAGAAATGTTCCTTTTGGCCCACACAAAACCTTAAAATAATTGAAGTTAAGTTACATTTTAAAAGCTCGAGATCACTTGTGAAAATCTATATTTGGAGCTTCTCTAGAAAAAAAAAAAAAAAGGAAGAATTGGCAATGGTGGAACCCCCATCCTCACTAGGCTTACATTCATTCATTTATTCTTTCACCATTTATTGAGCACCTCCTATACACTAGGCACTCTTCTAGGCACTTGGGGCTACATCACTGAGCAAAACAGACATATTTTTGTCTACAAAAATGCCCTGTTGGAGTTTGTATTCTAGCAAGAGGAGCAGACGGTGAGCAATAAATATAACACATGTAAATTATACAATATTTGAGAAGGTGATAAGTACTGTAAGAGTCCCATGGGAGAGGCAGGCATCTTAGGGGAGAGGGAGCTATAATTTTACATATGAATGAATCAGATCCAGAAGTTTCCACGGCAGCACTGTCCAATAGAAATATAATGCAAGCCACACACGTAATTCTAAATGCTCTAGCGGCCACACTGAGTGAAAAGAAACAGGTGAAATTAGTGTCAATATTTTATTTAACCTAACATCTCCAAAATAGTATCATTTCAACATGTAATCAGTATACAAATTATTACTGAGCTATTTTATATACGTTTTGTACTAAGTCTTCAAAATTCAGTATTTGTATTTGACAGTGCGGGTCCAGAGTCTCTTGAGAAAATGCAGACAGCCTGGGCAGGGGTGGTACCGTCACTCTGTGGGAAGAAGGACAAGGCACAGACCATAGCTCAGGGGTCAGCCCCATCATCTTACAGAGGGATTCTGAGCTCCAGAGAGGGACGGTGGCTACTCCAAGTTCACACAGCAGGTTATGGGTGGAGCTAAGGTACAATCGCAGGACTCTTAACCTTTAGGTTTGCCCTGAGCAAACGCCCAGCTTTCCAGATGCTGCCTGGTTTCTGGTTTCTGAACATAGAGCTCCAGGTGGAGCAGAGAAGTCCCCAGAGAGAGAGAAAATTCTACAGAGCTGGTTATCAGGAGCCTCCCACAGTAAACAGACTGTCCACCCAACTCAACTCCTTAGATGAGTATCAAGCCCAGACAGTCCTGCCCTCCTCTGCATGGCAGAGATAATGGGTACCTTTCCTATCTCCCGGAGCAATTATGGAGATAAAATAACCGAAGCTCGGTTTCCCAACTCTTAGAGCAGGCAATGCTCAGATCTCTTCCATGATGTGGGAAATAAAACCCAACATCCTTCCCCTGGCTTCTGAAGACACCCTCTTGACCTCATGTCCTGTCCCCGGGGTTCCAAGGCTGTCCCACCCTCCCTTTACCAAGGCCTCTGCTCAAATACCAGCTCCTCAGAGAAGCCTTCCTGAACTCCCCTTGCAAACCAGCAATACCCCCACTCCCGTCTGTCCCCTTACGTTGCTTTATTTTTTTTCTTAGCACTCACCACGGGCATAGTCTACACATATTTTTTCACACAGTCCCTCCTAGCGTGCCAGCTCCAGCTGGCATTCTGTTGCATCCCCAGGACCACCACCCCCAACACACAAAAATAGCCACTTATATTTACTGGACACTTACTATGTGTCAGGCACAATTCCAAGTATTTCACGGATAGTAGTTCATGCATTAATCCCTTACTCTGAGGGACGTAATATTTTAACCTCATTTTAGAGATAAGGAGAGTGAGGCACAGAGAAGGTCATTAACTTGCCTGAGGTCACACAAACAGGAGGTGGTGGAGCCAGGATTCACACCTGGAAAGGTGGACTTTAAGGCCCACAACTCTTGACTTCTGTGCTAATCCATCAGGGCGCCCCATAACAATCATGCCTGAATGCAGACTAGATGAAGAGGAATCCACAAGTTGCTTGCTCCCATCTGTGCTGGCCTCTACCTCACTGAAACCACTTGTTCTGTCTCAGTTAAAGAAAAGAAAGAAGCAGGAGGGTCTTCAACTGGCCCATTTTGACTGGTTAACCCATCAGGCAGGTGGCTGCCTTCAGTTACTCCAGATTTACCCACTGCAATATTGTGGTTTATAATAAGAAGTATATATTTGATCTTCATCCTCCATTCCTGGCTCACAACTCTTAAAAAATCTTTGGAATTTCCCAAGTGATGAGAGCAATGGAACATCTTTTGTTCAAATATTTGTCCTTGGGTCCTCATTTCTGAAGTAGCTCCAGAGCCATAAAGGCAAAACCAGTGTCTTGTTATTCATATCAAACCCCTTTCAGTCCTAAGCCTAAGTTTATGTTAATAGGTGGCTTTTGGAAAGCCCCTAAGGATGAGGGCTGGTTGCCAGGGGAATGAACCACGTGATTAGAGGGTTGGAACTTTCCACCTCAGCCCCTTACCTCTGGGCTGGGAAGAGGGGCTGGAGGCTGAGTCAATCACCAATGGACAGTGATTCAATCAAGCATGCCTATTAATGAAGCCTCCCTAAAACCCCAAAAGGACGGGGTTCAGAAAGCGTCCCGCCGAACAAGTGGATGGACTGGGAGGGTGGTGCACCCCGAAAGAGCGTGCAAGCCCCGGCCCCTTCTCACATAAACGTTGCCCTTTGCATCTCTTCTGTCTGGCTCTTCCTGAATCTGAGCTGTATCCTTTGTAATAAGCTGGTAGCCTAATAAGTAAACTGTTTTCTTGAGTCCTATGAGCTGCTTTAGCAAAGTAATGAAACCAAAGTTGGTTGTCGTATAAGAGGTCGGTCGGAAGCACAGGTAACACCTGGACCTGTGATTGGTGTGTGAAATGAAGGCGGTCTTGTGGGAGTGAGCCCTTAACCTGTGAGATCTAGCGCTACCTCTAGGTAGCTACAAGTGTTCAGTGAGTCCTTTTGCCCACTGCCCACCTTAGCAGGACAGGGGAAGCCCTTTAGACCTGGCCCCTCTCTTTCCCTCTCACTGTGCCCCATCCTAGCCCCAGGTCATGCTCCGGCCCTCCCTCCATTCGTCAGGCCTCTTCTCCAAGTCACCTCTCTGGTCCCTTCCCGGATGTCCTGATCCAGGAGGGGGATCCCCCAATCCTTCCGTTCTCTGTGGCCAGCTTCATTTTCCTCATATAGAAAGGAGACAGACTTTGTAGAAACTCTAAGTTGAAATTTTAATGTGGCTTGGATGTGTGCGTGAATCCATTTTTAGAAAATACTACTTCCATTAATTATGGCCCAGCCATAATTAATGAGTTAGGTATACTGTACTTAAGAGCAGTACCCCATAAACATGAGTGGGAATGAGAGCTCTATCCTGGGATGCTGTCTTGTGCAAAGAAAAAGTAGATTAGATGCTATTAAGAAGCATGTAATACCCCTAATCTAATACTTGTACCATCTGCTGTAAGCCATTTGTGTGTTTTCTTATTGTCTCTCTTCCCAGCCATTTGTTTTAGTCGTTGCTGTATCCCAACACCTAGAGCAGCACCTGCTGTGAAGCAGGAACACAGTAAATACTTACCCGTTCAAACACTGGGAGCCGGCAGGATGCATTTGTGGTACTTAAAGCCATGACGCTGGATGGGACTCGCAGGGGAGGGTGTGGGAGGTGGAGAAGATGCCCAAGGGCCGAGATGAGGAGGGAGAAGCAAAGGAGGCAGAAGGAGCCCCCGAGACGAGCCGGCAGGAGAGCCAGGGCTGTGTGTGCTGCTGGAAGCCGGTGAGCAGCAGTGTTTCAGGGAGGGGGCTGGTCACTTGGGTCAAACGCTGCCCACAGGGGGAGTGAGAGGAGACCTGAGAGCCTCTGTGACTCAAGCAGCAGGGTTAGTGTCAGCAGCGACCCGGCCAGTAGAGTTTTAGTGGTGAGGTGGACACAGCCTCACTGGTGTGAGCTCAAGAGAAAATGAAAGAAGATAAATTGGAGACAGTGAATGCCGACAGACAACATTTTCTACGTGTTTTGCTGTTAGGAGTAGCTGGGAGTTCCTTGGCAGTCCAGTGGTTAGGACTCAGCACTTTCACCTCCATGGCCCTGGGTTCAATCCCTGGTCCAGGAACTAAGATTCTACAAACTGTGCAGTGTGGCCAAAAAAACAAAACAAAACAAAACAGTAGCTGGGAAATCTGACAGTAACTGAAGGGAGAATTGTTTTCAAGGAGGTTTTGCTGTTTGTAATTGTAGCGAAATGCACATAACATAAAATCTGCAGTCTCAATCATTCCTGAGAGAACAGTTCAGTGGCCTTAAGTACAGGCACACCTTGTTTTATTGCATTTCCCTTTATTGTGCTTTGCAGATACTGCGTTTTTTACAAACTGAAGATTTGTGACAACTGTGCGTCTAGCAAGTCTATCGGTGCCATTTTTCCAAAAGCATTTGCTCACTTTGTATCTCTGTGTCACGTTCTGGTAATTCTTGAAATATTTCGGGAATTCCCTGGTGGTCTAGTGGTTAGGACTCCACGCTTTCACTGCCGAGGGCCCTGGATTCAATCCCTGGTTGGAGAACTAAAATCCTGCAAGCCCGTGGCATGGCCAAAAATTTTTAAATTCTTGAAATATTTCAAACTTTTTCATTATTATTATATTTGTAATGGTGAAATGTGATCAGTGATTTTTGATGTTATTATTGCAATTGTTTGGGGGGCATCCAAAACCACGCCCATATAAGATGGTGAAGTTAATCAATGTTGTGTATGTTCTGACTGCTCCACTGACCAACTATTCCCCCATCTCTCTCCCTCTCCTCGGGCCTTCCTGTTCCCCGAGACACAACAATATTTAAATCATGCCAGCTAATAACCTTACAATGGTCTCTAAGTGTTCAAGTGAAAAGAAGAATCACGTGTCTCTTACTTTAAATCGAAAGTTAGAAATGATGGGGGACTTCCCTGGTGGTCCAGTGGTAAAGAATCTGCCTTCCAATACAGGGACGTGGGTTCGATCCCTGGTCGGGGAACTAAGATCCCACAAGCAGCGAGGTAACTAAGCCCACGTGCCACAGCTACTGAACCTGCACGCCTCAACGAGAGAGAGAAAAAACCCACACGCCACAACTAGAAAGAAGCCCGCTAGAGAGAAGCCCGTGGGCCGCAGTGAAAGATCCCGCACGCCTGAACAAAGATCTTGCATGTCGCAACTAAGACCTGATGCAGCCAAAAAACAAAAAAAGTTAGAAATGACGAAGCTTACTGAGGAAGGCAGGTTGAAAGCTGAGATAGGCAGGTAGGCCTCCTGTGCCAGTTAGCCAAGTTGTGAATGCAAAGGAAAGTTCTTGAAGGCAATTAAAAGTGCTACTCCAGTGAATATATGAATGATGAGAAAGCGAAACAGCCTTATTGCTGATATGGAGAAAGTTTTGGTGGTCTCGATCGAAGATCAAACCAGCCACAACAATGCCTTAAGCCAAAGCCTAACCCAGAGCAAGGCTCTAACTTTCTTCAATTCTAGGAAGGCTGAGGGAGGTGAGGAAATGACAGAAGAAAAGTTTGAAGGCAGCAGGGGTTGGTTCACGAGGCGGAAGGAGAGAAGCCGTCTCCATAACATAAAAGTGCCACGTGAAGCAGCAAGTGCTGATATAAAAGCTGCAGCACGTCATCCTGAAGATCTTGCTAAGACAATGAATGAAGGTGGCTCTGCTAAACAACAGATTTTCAACGTAGCTGAAACAACCTTCTATTGGAAGACGGTGGCATCTAGGACTTTCATAGCTAGAGAGGAAAAGTCAGTGCCTGGCTTCAAAGATTCAAAGGACGGACTGACTCTCTTGTTAGGGGTTAATGTAGCTGATGACTTTAGGTTAAAGTCAAGGCTCACTTTACCATTATGAAAATCCTAGGGCCCTTAAGAATTATGCTAAATCTACTCTGTCCGTGCTCTATAAATCCAACAGAACCTGGATTGACAGCACATCTGTCTACAACATGGTTTACTAAATATTTTAAGCCCACTGTTGAGATCTACTGCTCAGAAACAAAGATTCCTTCCAGATATTACTGCTCATTGACAATGCACCTGGTCACTCATGAGCTCTGATGGAGATTAATGTCTTCGTGCCTGCTAACAGAATACCCATTCTGCAGCTCATGGATCAAGGAGTAATTTCAACTTTCAAGTCTTATTATTTAAGAAATACATTTTGGGGGCTTCCCTGGTGGCGCAGTGGTTGAGAGTCCGCCTGCTGATGCAGGGGACGCGGGTTCGTGCCCCGGTCCGGGAAGATCCCACATGCTGTGGATTGGCTGGGCCCGTGAGCCATGGCCGCTGAGCCTGCACGTCCGGAGCCTGTGCTCCACAATAGGAGAGGCCACAGCAGTGAGAGGCCCGCGTACCGAAAAAAAAAAAAAAAAAAGAAATACATTTTGTGTGGCTATAGCTGTCATACATAGTGAGTCCTCTGATGGATCTGGGCAAAGTCAGCTAAAAAACCCTTCTGGAAAGGAGTCACCATTCTAGATGCCATTAAGACCATTCATGATTCATGAGATGAGGTCAAAATATCAACCTTAATAGGAGTTTAGAAAAAGTTGATTCCAATGTTCACTGATGACTTCGAGGGATTTAAGACTTCCGTGGAGGAATAACGGCAGATGTGGAAGAAATAACAAAAGAAGTAGAATTAGAAGTGGAGACTGAAGATGTGACTGAATTGCTGCAATCTCACGATAAAACTTGAATGGATGAGGACTTGCTTCTTATGGATGAGCAAAAAAAAGTGGGTTTTTTGAGATGGAATGTCCTCCTGGTACAGGTGATACGAAGATTGTTGAAATGACAGCAGGGAGTTTAGAATCTTATATAAACGTAGTTGATAAAGCAGCTGTAGGGTTTGAGAGGATTGACTCCAATTTTTTTTTTTTTGTGGTACGCGGGCCTCTCACTGTTGTGGCCTCTCACTATTGTGGCCTCTCCTGTTGCGGAGCACAGGCTCTGGACGCGCAGGCTCAGCGGCCATGGCTCACGGGCCCAGCCGCTCCGCGGCATGTGGGACCTTCCCGGACCGGGGCACAAACCTGTGTCCCCTGCATCGGCAGGCAGACTCTCAACCACTGCGCCACCAGGGAAGCCCAGACTCCAACTTTTAAAGAAGTTCTACTGTGGGTAAAATGCTATCAAACAGCTGTGTATGATACAGAGAAATCGTCTGCGAAAGGAAGAGTCAATCAACGCAGCAAACTCCATTGCTGTCTTATTTTTTAAAATAAGAACCTTCAACAACCACCGCCCTGATCAGTCAGCAGCATCAACATCAAGGCGAGACCCTCCACCAGCAAAAAGATTACGACTCACTGAAGGCTCGGATGATGGTTGGCATTTTTTAGCAATAAAGTTTTGTTTTTTGTTTTTGTTTTGGCTGCCTTGGGTCTTTGTTGCTGCGCGCGGGCTTTTCTCTAGTTGCAACGAGCGGGGGCTGCTCTTTGTTGCGGTGTGCGGGCTTCTCATTGCGGTGGCTTCTCTTGTTGCGGAGCATGGGCTCTAGGTGCGCGGGCTTCAGTAGTTGTGGCACTCGGGCTCAGTAGTTGTGGCTCGTGGGCTCTAGAACGCAGGCTCAGTAGTTGTGGCGCACGGGCTTAGTTGCTCCACAGCATGTGGGATCTTCCTGGACCGGGGCTCGAACCCGTGTCCCCTGCACTGGCAGGTGGATTCTTAACCACTGCACCACCAGGGAAGTCCAATGAAGTATTTTTAAATTAAGGTATGTACATTGTTTTTCTAGACATAATGCTATTGCACACTTAATAAACTACAGTATAGTGTAAACGTAAATTTTATATACACTGGGAAACCAAAAAATTTATGTGACTCGCTTTATTGTGGTGGTCTGGAACCAAACCTGCACTCTCTCCAAGGTACGCCTGCATATTCACCATGTTGGGCAACCATCACCACCATCCGTGTCCCTAACTCTTTTCATCTTACAAAATTGAAAATTCTGTACCCAGTAAACATTAACTCCGAATACCCCTCTCCCCCCAGCCTCTGGCAACCCCCATTCTACTTTCTGTTTCTCTGAATTTGGCTGCTCTGGGGGCCTCATATAAGTGGAATCATACGGTATTTGTCTTTTTGTGACTGGCTTCTTTCACTTAGCATAATGTCTGTGAGGTCCATCCATGTTGCAGAATGTGTCAGAATTTCTTTCCTTTTTAAGGCTGAATAATATTCTATTGTATAAATATACCATCTTTTGTTTACCCATTCTCCCATCCATGGACCCTTGGTTTGCTGCCACCTTTTAGCTATTGTGAATAATGCTGCAATGAACACTGGCATATGAGTATCTGTTTGCATCTCTGCTTTCAATTCTTTGGGGTTTAATCAGAATTAGAATCACTGGATCATACAGCAATTCCCTATTTAATTTTTCTGAGAAACCACCGTACTGTATTCCATAGCATCTGCACCAGTTTACTTTCCCACCAGCAATGCAAAAGGGTTCCAGTTTCTCTACATCTTCACCAATGCTTCCTTCCTTCCTTTTTTCTTTCTTTCTCTTTCCTCTTCCTTTTCCTTCCTTCCTTTTTTCTTTCTTTCTCTCTTTCCTCTTCCTTTTCCTTCCTTCCTTTTTTCTTTCTTTCTTTTTTCCTCTTCCTTTCTTTTCTTTCTTTCTTCCTTCCTTCCTTCTTTTCTTTCTTTCTTCCTTCCTTCCTTCCTTTCTTTCTTTCTTTCCTTCCTTCCTTTCTCCCCTCCCTCCCTCCCTCCCTCCCTCTCTCTTTCTTTCTTTTTATATTTGCCATTCTAATGGGTATGAAGGAGTAAGTTGTTTTTTACATGGAAGAATCATTCGTATGTTTGCATGCAGGCAGGAAAGATCTGGGAGACCAGGAAGTTGATGCTAAATGAAGGAGAGAGGAGAGGTGCTGGAGCAATGTCCTAGAGTTGGGAGAGATGCTGAGATCCCGAGATATGTGTTCTCTTCTCTTATTTTATCTCCTCAGTGAAATGGGCAGCCAGGTAACCAGGTGACGGTAATGGTGGGGTGAGGTCAGAGGTTTGAGGAGAGAAGACACGGTGTGAGATAGTCTCTCTAAAAGAGTGTATGGATGGTGGAGGTTGGGAGGCTGGATAATGGCTCCCAGAAAGACAATGACGTCCGAATCCCTGAAATCTGTGAATGTAACCTGGCAGGATCTTGAGATGGGGAGATTCTCCTCGATTCCCTGGGTGGGGCCAACGTAGTCACATGTGGGAGGCTGAGGGAGATTTGACTACGGAAGGTATTACACTGCTGGCTTTGAGAATGGGGGAAGGAGCCACACCCCAAGGAATGAAGGTGCCTCTAGAAGCTGAAGGTAAGGAAACGAATTCTCCCCTAGAGGCTCCAGAAACAGACTCCCCTTTACAGCCTAGCCTCCCTGGTGACCCCTTGATTTTCGACTTCTGATTCCAGAACTACAGAGAATGAACTTATCTTGTTTTAAGCCACTAAGTTTGCCTCATTTGTTACAGCAGCGATAGTGAACCCAGGCAGGACCCTGTGGGGCTCCTGGGCAAGGAAGCCTTTCTGTGCCCCCCATTTCTTGATTGTAGGGAATAGACTCCAGCCTTCATGACCTTCCCTGAGTCCCAAAGAGCAGATTCGAACAATTGCTAATCAGGGAAGGCTGGGGGATGCAGAGAAAAGGGAGGAGCAGTCAAGAAGCAATAGTGCAGCCTTGGGGCAGGGTTCTGGTCCCACCTCAAGGGATACACATGACAATATCTTTGAGCTCTTCTGCAGAACTAAAACCCCCAACAAATGTAAGATGTTAACTACTTGATGAAGCATTCTTCATTCCAGAGAAGGTCATGGTTTGGCAACTCCACCCGTAAACCACTGCTATAAAACTCCTCACCAAATCCCCCTCCCCACGCCAGGTAGGGACACACAGTTTATTTTTTGATTTTTGGTGGTGGTTTTTTTTGCGGTACACGGGCCTCTCCCTGTTGTGGCCTCTCCCATTGTGGAGCACAGGCTCCGGACCTGCAGGCTCAGCGGCCATGGCTCACGGGCCCAGCCGCTCCATGGCATGTTCGATCTTCCCGGACCGGGGCACGAACCCGTGTCCCCTGCATCGGCAGGTAGACTCTCAACCACTGCACCACCAGGGAAGCCTGGGACACACAGTTTTTGAGGGCACAGGCCCACCATGTCCCCCTTTGCCTGGCAAAGCAATAAAGCTATTCTTTTCTACTTCACCCGAAACTCTGTCTCCGAGACTCGATTTGGCACCGGTGCACAGAGGCTGAGTTTTTGGCATCAAGATGAGGTCCAGGAAATCACCAAGAATAAAGATGGGTCCGGTGAGGGAGTGACAGAAAACAGGGAAGGAGTCTGAGTGAATTCAGGGGCCAGGGTCTCTCTCCCGTTCAGGCCTTGACATGAGGAAACCCCTTTGCCTGCAACAAAGGTTAGAGGTCACCTCCAGAACCCTTCCCCTGATCCCCTGGCTGTGGTTGGGGTCTTCCTCTGCTCCCAGAGCCCCTGTGCTCATCTTGTTACCCAAAAACTGGGTTTGCCTCTTGGTGGGTGTTGAACAAGCCGAAGATCAAGAGAAGGATTTATGACTACTTGCAGTAAGTCAGGAGCACACCGGGGATCTCTCCCAAAGCAATGTCTTCCCAAACAGCAAAATTGGGGATGTTTTAAGCTAAGTGTACATGCATATACATGAAGGGGCTTGGGCAGCAGGCAGGGTCCAAGCTTTAGTTGATTGAAGTCAAGAGGGTCAGAAAAGGTCAACATCCTCATCCTTCAGGCCCTAGTTGATCTAGTGGTTGATTGCATCAGGCTAATCTTCGCCATTGATACAGAACTGGGAGTCTTTACAACTGGTACATTATCTTTGCTATTGTCACTTCTCTTGCCCGACTATTGTTTGTTTCTTCATTCCTTTGCTCAAGATCATTGATTACTGAGACCTGTTCAAGGGCAAGCATTGTGGCCAGGTTTAGGTCACAGAACAGCTTAAGCCAAAAATGGCTTCTCTTCTGTCAAGAAAGCCATCCCGGACTTCCCTGGTGGCACAGTGGTTAAAGGATCTACCTGCCAATGCAGGCGACACGGGTTTGAGCCCTGGTCCAGGAAGATCCCACATGCCACAGAGCAACTAAGCCCGTACGCCACAACTACTGAGCCTGTGCTCTAGAGCCTGCATGCCAGAACTACTGAGCCCGTGCACCACAACTACCGAAGCCCGCACGCCTAGAGCCCGTGCTCCGCAACAAGAGAAGCCACCGCAACGAGAAGCCTGCACAACGCAATGAGTAGCCCCCGCTCGCCACAACTAGAGAAAGCCCCCATGCAGCAACAAAGACCCAACGCAGCCAAAAATTAATT
This sequence comes from Neophocaena asiaeorientalis asiaeorientalis, assembly GCF_003031525.2. Taxonomy (NCBI): domain Eukaryota; kingdom Metazoa; phylum Chordata; class Mammalia; order Artiodactyla; family Phocoenidae; genus Neophocaena; species Neophocaena asiaeorientalis. The sequence goes on from NW_020173679.1 coordinate 6,521,288, forward strand.
AATTCATTAATTAAAAAAAAAAATGAAAGCCACCCCTGGTTCTCTTTCTCCAAGGACCCCCTAACTTACCTGCTTACAGTCTGAGCACGCAGTGATGGGCCTCATAGGTGTCTCCGAGATTGGGGCCTCCTGGAGGCCAGAGTCTTGTTTCCCTGAGTGAGGAGGGGGAGCACGTGAACAAGCAGACCTGCAGAGACCCCCGCAACCCTCAGAGAGGGCCCAGGAGACCAAGGTGATGGACGGGGCAAGTGATGAGGGCGTATTTGGAGGCCAGCTGGGTGGCTCTGGACAAAGGGCTGCCTTGCCACTGTTCACAGGCCCGAGGGCACAGCCGGGCTCTCAGCTGTAATGCAGGTGCTTCTGGGGTCCCGCCACAGCCTGGACTTGTCAGACTCCAGTGGCCATGACCTTCTCCCCTTCACACTGGTGTCAGGCACTAGGACCATGGACATCCCCCAGCTCAGACGCAAAGACAGAGCCAGCAGCCAATGTGTAAAACAAACGAAAGGTTTATTTAAGAGCAGGAGCGTCGCCTGGGGTACATACATACAGTGCAAACTCTCGTCTCGGGACCAACACAAGCCCACAAGCTGGAAAACTGTTACCAAATTAGGTCGAATGGACCCCCCACTTAGGCCCTAGCCTGGCTGAGGCCCCCTGCCTTGGCAGAGAAGGTCCTCTTTCCATTTGGGTTCGCACAGCCAAAAACAAAACCGAAGCTGAGATTAGAGCAGCGCGAGATTTATTCAATGGCCAGGGAATGGAGAAGCAGGAACTTAGTTCATAAATGCACTTCTCGCCTTAAGGGTGAGAAGGATTTACTTTTAAGGAGTAAGGACAATGGGGGTTAGAGTGAGACGAATGATGGGGAGGCAAATGCATTACTTTTCTGGGAAAGAGGCAGGGTTTTCCTAGAAATGGGATGCCATCCCTTTTCTGTCCTTTTTTGGTCAGTGACTTCCGGTCACAGCCATTGTAGGTGTGTCATTTAGTAGCTAATGTAGTAAAATCAGTGTAGAATGAGACTCAGGGTCTACTAGAGGTCAGATTCATCGCCATCTTGATTTCAGCGGGTCCTATCCAGTTTTTGTTTCCCTCTTCCTATAGCTTCTTTCTTTGTGTCCAGACCCTGCGACTTAAAGGTGTATGTTAGTTCCTGTTCAAGGGAGGGGTTGGTGGGTTTTGACCAAGGGTCTGGTGGCAATTCTGGTAACAAAATGAGGCCACACCCAGGAAGAGTCTCTTTCCAATTCATCCCTGTTCTGCTGGGGTGATGACAATGAGGCCTGAGGTCCTCCCAGGACAGTCCACCAGGGGGCAGAGGTGCTCCACGGCCATAAAGGGTCCAATGTGGTTGGAGACCCTGGCCAGTCCAGGCAGAGGGACATCTTGATTCCGGAGTGGGAAGCCTTTCTTCACTCCATGGTAGTGGCTGGGCTTCTCCTACCCTCCAAAAGTTCAGCTGCCAAGTTCAAGTCCAGTGGAATTTTTCAACAAGGGATCCAAATATCAGGGACCCAACAGTCTTCTCAAGGAGGCCCCCATCCCCCTTCCTTCCAGAATCCGGTTAAGGCCACACTTGTCCACTGTCTATGGGGCCTGGGCATGCGTTTGTGGGGAGTGGGCTGACCCCTTAATGGGGAAGGATCCCTCAGCAAAAGTGTTAGCTTCGGCTGCTTCCGGCAGGCCATGTGATCTGAAAACATGGGCTACACAGAACCACAACACACAACGCAGACACAGGACTGGCTCTCAGCATCTCACGACCACTCAGGATCTCAGTGGGCACAGTACCAAAGTGGCTCCGGGGCTCCATGGGGACCTGGGACTCCAAGAACAGGGGGAGGGGGTCGGGAGAAACAGGAGCATCCCCTCGGAAGGCAGAGGAGGAAGGTCCAGGCTGAGGTAGGAGGAGATGGCTGCAGGGCCTCAGTCATCTCCAGTTCCTGAAATTCCCTGATAGGAAAAGGTGTGGCCTTGGAGCTCCACACCAGACAGTGGGGGAGGGGAAGCTCAAACTGGGGGTAAATGGGAGTGAAGCTCAAAGGCAGAGGATACAAACTCTGAGTTTGGCTTTGTTACACTTGGCTTGTTTATCCGCGTGGTAGCTAATGGGTTTTTTGTTTGTTTGTTTTTTAAATTGCCACATGTTAAAACTGGAAGATTTCCGGTTAGAGGTTTGCCATCTTAACCAGGTCACAGCCCTCATTCAGGCTGCCTGCCTGGGCATCTGGTTTTCACCCCATGGTACGAGATGGAGCTAGCAGGAGTGGATTTGGAGGTGGTGCTTCCAAAAGTCCTGAGCTAACCTGGGGGACTCCTGTCCCCTACAGGGGTTGCCACCCGCTCCCTGCACAGAACCATCTGATTGATGACATCCACCCCTACTACCCCCACTGGGACCATCCTGCAGTCTCACATTCAGGCTAAAGCCCTGCTCTTTCCCCACTGCCGCTTCTCCAAGGATGATGCATGCGGCATCCCTCCTCCCCAGCAGGAAGCCAGAGCCGGGTAGAGCCCAGGGATTAAAAGAAAAGTAAAAACCAAAAACGACAAGGGCTCCAGGAACCAAGCATGCAGGACCGGCTGGAGGGGCAGCTCTCAGAGAGGCAGGGGATTTGTTCCAGGCTGCCCAGCGCATCCGTGTCCACCAGCCTTCCAAGAGAGACACACACCATGACAGGACACACCATGACTCTCCCTGCCTCGTCTGCCTGCAGGTGAGAGGAAGGCTGAGGCCGTGGAAGCCGCTAAAGGAATTTGGCCCAGAAAGAGTCAGAGTCCTGCGGGGGAGGGGCCTAGAAGGACCAGGGGTCGGTCCCACCTTGGCTGTGACACAGGCCACGCCAGACTGGTTAGCTGGGCTTCATCCCGGCATCAGGTACACCGAGGGGCAGGGGCTTCTCCTCTGGGCTCTGCAGCAGAGTCTCTGGAGCCTCTGGCTGGGACTGGAAAGGGCATTCCTCCTTGGAGAAGGGGACGTGCTCATCTTTCGGGGAGCCAGAGGGGCTGGTGTCTGTGTCCCTCGTGGAGCTGGCCTGGGAGGGGCATTGAGAGCTGTGGTCAGAGCCGCTGCAAACGTTGACAATGCAGGTGACATTGACCTGGGTCCCGTGGCCACCAGACGATGCCTCTGCTAAACACAAGACAGGAGAAAGTGGTCAGCTGGGGCCTTGGAGTGGGGGGTGTCTTCACAGCCTGCCTCCTGCCCGAGAGGCAGATTAAGACATGCGGGGAAAGAGCACTGTGCCAGGAGCCAAGAGGCCCCTGTTCTAGCTCAGCTTTGCTGTGTCATCTTGGGCAAGTCCCGTAAACCTTTGTGTGCCTCAGTTTCTTCACCTGTCAAATAAGAATGCCCCGCCCAAGTCACCCCACAGATGGGAGGAGCCAACTATATAAAGCAAGTGAAGGTGCTCCAAGAACAAAACACACTCCCCACAAGGAACCGGAGAAGTGAGCCAGGACAGGAAGGATACATTACAGAGTCTCAGTGAAGCAGTAAAGATGAATTACTTTCCCGAAACTGCAGCAAGGCATCAGCAGCCCTGGCCACAACAGCTATGAAAAGGCGAGACCCCTGCCACTGGCCCGTCATCTCTATGCCAAGGACCCAACATCAAAGGGCTTGGAAATTGCTCCTTTACAGAAATTAAACATTGACCCTGAACTTGTCTTCATTCACAGGAAATCTTTTCCTTCCACATAGAGCTGCCTCTAAGATTTCATAAATCTGGGATTCCAGGATGGGGTGTGGTGGGGACGTAGTTTGTCCTCGTCACTGAGGCCGGGATGCCTGGAGCTCCGCAGCCTGACCGTCCTGGGTTTGGATCCCTGCTCTGCCTCCATAAACTTGGTCAAGTCACTTAAACTCTTGGAGCTTCCATTTGCTCAGCTGTGAAATGGGTCTAATGACCCTTTCCATCCCCTTGAGGCAAGGATGACTCTGCCCTGTTTACTGCCGTATCTCCGGAGCCTGCATGGCTCCTAGAGACGGGGAGACAGGCTCAGTGAAGCAGGGGTTCACGCTGGGCCCATATATCCAATCACGTCTTCTGTACCTCAGCTTGATTCCACCCCCATATCCCGTCCAACCTGCTTCTCCCCATCTCAGTTCACACGCCTGCCATCCACCCAGATGCTCAGTCCCAAAGCCTTGGACCCATCTTTCTCTCACACCCCACATCCAAGGCACCCGCGATTCCTACCTGGTCCACCTTCAAGTTCACCACCTCCTGCATACCGCCTGTACCTCCATCCGCTCCCTGGACTAGTGCAGTCTCCTCCTGTCTCCTGGCTTCTACCTGGCCCCTCTGCACTCTGCTCTCCACCAGCAGCCAGAGCCAGATCATTTCCTTGGCTGCTCCAAACACAGTTCTCACCATGGCCTGTGAGGCCCTGCACGACCTGGTGCCTGCCTTCTCCCCACCCCATCTCCTGCTGCTCTGAGATCCTGGCTGGGTTCCCTCCAGCCATACTCACCCCCCTGCAGCTCCTTGAGCCCTCCAAGCCTCAGGGCCTCTGCAACGTGCTGCTCCTTCAGCCTGGAACATTCTTCCCTGTTCCCATAGCTCACTCCTTCCTTTACTTGGGCCTCAGCCTGGAGGCCACCTCCTCCAAGAAGCCTCCGTGGCTTCCCTCTCTAAAGGAGGTTCACTCCCGCCCATCCATCACTCCGAGTCCCTCCCTCTGCTATAATCTCCAGAGCCCCTAGCTCCGCCCACTGTGCAATCCTTTCTGGAGTCCTCATTGGGTTCTCCCCACCAGGCCCTGAGTCCAGAAGGGTGGGGCCTTTCTGACTGTTCCCTATTGTGGCCCTAGTGCCTATAACAGAGACACGTGTGAATGAATAAAATCCAGCCCACAGGTGTGTTCTGTTCTTGGTGGTGGTAGTGTTTTTAAGTGAATTGGCTGCCAACATTTAAAATTCAGGAGTTTACATTTTAAGAATCTGGGTTTAGAGCTTCCCTTGGGAGCCAGATGGGGGAGAGCGGGCTATGCAGAACCCACAGACCTGAATGCGACTGGCAGCAAGGGCTTCAGGACACAGGTTCAGCCCCACCTCCCCCCCAGCCCTGTGGGCATCTGAGTTTCCTAACTAGTGAGGGACTAAATAGTGGATAAGCTGAGGAGATCAATGTAAGGGCCGGACACAGAATAGCCCCTCAAAAAGGATGGCTGCTGCTGCTGTTACTATGGCGACCTGAGTGTCCAGGGGTTGCCAGGAGGACCGGCTGTTTGTTTCCCAGTCTAGTTTGTTTCCGGGAGGAGGATGGAGCTGGCGAGCTGCTCTGCTCAGAACAGCCCCAAACAAGCGGGGTGGAGGTGGGGTGCTAAAATCATGGGGTCGGAAGGAACTTTCCACCCTGGGCCTCCACAGCACCCAAATGTCACTCAGAGTCACCAAGGCCGTGCACACTGTGAACGAGACATTGCGGGGGCAGACGGGGGACCAGGAGGGGGTCACAGACCTGAGGTTTACCCATTCGCACAGTGGGGAGAGGTGCTCGGGTGGGACGGAGAGGAGGGGAGAGCAGAGGCCAGAGAGGCACAGAAGGAACAGAAAAGAGACAGCGGGCGGGGGGGAGGAGCAGACACAGTCAGGGGTCCCCAAGGAGGAAGCCACACCAGGATGCGTGTGGAAGAGGTGTTGCAAAGAAAGCGGAAAGATGAATCTAAGAGGTAGAAGAAGACCAAGAGCTTTATACTCTGATCTCATTTATTCATTCGACAAACATTTAGGGCCACCTGCTATGTTCCAGGCACTGACCCAGTCCCTTCCTTGGGGAGCTCTCAGGCTGGGGTGAGGGCACTGACGAGACATCACACTGATGAGGGTGGGTGATGATGGGAAACTAGAAGTGGGACGCCGCAGCCCACTGCCTGAGTCAGGAGGCAGGTAGTGAATGCTGTCACAGCCCTGCCAAGGAGCTGCCATGCTCATCTCTAGGACAGGAAGCTCAGGCTTGATAGGGTTAAGGAGCCTGTTCAGAGTCTCACGGCACCAGAGCGGCTGGGAGGGCATCTGGGAATGAACCAAGGCCACGGTCATTCCTCAACCTGCCAGCCAGCGCTGCCAGGTGAGAGGGGGAGATGCAGGCCAGCAGGCTTGGCCTCTCACTACAAAACATGCCCGAGGAAGCCCCAGGCTTTCTGGGGGACCCCCGCAGGGCCTCCTACAATGTGGGCACTGCAGATGCCCACCAGGGGTGACACTGGTCACAGACCAGGTCCAGGGCTAAATGCAGACTGTGTAAACAGAGCACGGGCTTCTCCACACCCCACGTGGGATCCGCAGTCCTGATGCCTCAGGCCCAAAGGGACCGGACTACAGGCACAGTGAGTGGAGTCCCAGGGACATCATTAACTCATTCAGCTTTCCAGGCTGACTCTGGACCCTGAGAGCCCAGGGGTGATTCCTGGCTCTTCTGTTTACCAGCTGTGTCTTTGAATAAGCAGTTTAACCTCTCTGAGACTCAGTTTTCTCATCTGATAAGATGAGGAAATATAATAGGTATTAATATTGTAAAAATAATATAATTATAATATATACTCTAATAATATATTAATAATAAAATATTATCTAATATATAACAATATAATATATAACAACATACATAATATACAATAAATATATAATTATGACATATTACAATATTAACATATAGCATGTTATATGCTATATATTATATATAACATCAATGTATAAGTTAACATATTAATATAACATTTATATATATAAAATATTAATATATATTACACACTACATATATCATATATAGCATCAATATCAATGTATTATTCATATATTGATATATAATATTTACATAGTATAACATTGTTATATGCTATTTTACATATTATATGTATTATAATATATAGGAAAACTCCCTGCCTGGATACTGGGGACGCAGAGGATAAGCTGAGATGGTCTAGAAAGAAGGGTGTTCCTGGTGCGAGAACCCGCAGGGCAAAGGTGGGAGGGATGTGGGGGTTCCGAGAACAGAAAGAAGCTTGTGGCTCAGTTTCACCTGAGGAGGCAGAGGGAAGGAGGCTGGAGGGGGGCCCAGGCTGGTGGTGCAGGGCTTCCAGTGTTCTGCTAGGAGCTCAGGCCTCATCCTGCAGGGGAGGCCCAGGAAGAGACAGCTCAGCCAGAAATGAGGAAGAAACACACTGGGGAGGGGTGCGGGGGAGGAAGCCAGGGGGGCTCCCGCCTCTTACCTGAGCTGCCACAGCTGGCCGGGGCCTTCCCCACGCCCGGCGCCTGCAGCTGGGGCCTGGCGGGCGCCCTCCTGTCCGCGGCGCTGGCCGAGCTCTCCAGGGAACTGCTGCTGGAGCTGGGTGCCGTGGTCAGCAGACGCTGCTGCTCGGGGCCTGGGGCACTTCGGGCCTTATCAGCTGGCAGATGTGGCTGGATGGGGAGACGAGGGGGGAGGGAGGGCGGTCAGCCCATCAGCCGGCTCCTCGCCCCCTCTTCCCTCTCACCACCATCAGCACTTCACAGTTTACACAGCACTTCTGCACATTCTCTCCACACACAGCACTTTTAGGACGTGTGATTCTCTGTGGCTTCTGTGATTAGCATCGCTGCCCTGCTGGAGTGTGAGCCCTAAGAGGGCAGGGGCCACGTGGCCCTGTTCACCAAACAGTCTTAGAGGTGAGGCAGGATTTTCACCCTCATTTTGCATAAGGAAGCAGAGGCCCAGAGAAGGAGAGTGACTTTCCTGAGGTCACCCCATCAGCACGGGGCAATGCGGCTCAGCCTAGCAGCCAAGGGCATGGACTCCGGAACCAGACCACATGCATGCAAATCATGACTCCATCACTCACTAGCTCTGCAACCTTGGACAAGTTACTTAACCTCCCTGTGCCTCTGTTTTTCCATCTATAAAGGAAAGAATAACAACCTACCTCCTAGGGTTATTGAGAAGATTAAATGGCTGAGTTTTTGTAAAGCGCTCAGAACAGTGCCTGTTCTATCGTAAGCGCTGGTCAAGGGTTTGTTAAATCAGGGCTCAGCAAGCTACTGCCACGGACCAAGTCCAGCCTGCCACTGTTTCCGTACAGGCTGCGAGCTAAGGATAGTTTTCACATTTTTAAATGTTTGAAAAAAATATTTAAAGACTAATATCTTGTGACACGAAGTTACGTGAAGTTCAAATGTCAGTGTCCATAAATACAGTTTTATCAGCACACAGCCACGCCCATTTGTTTATGTTGTGTCTGTGGCTGCTTTCCCACTGCAATGGCAGGATTGAGGAGATATGACAGAAACCAGATGATCCAAAAAGCCTACAATATTGACTGTCTGGACCTTTACAGAAAACATCTGCTCGCCCTTGTGTTCAATCAGTCAATCCAGTGTAGACAGTCCTCTCATTTAGGACCCTCAGCCCTGCCGTCTCGGCAACACTTTCCAGATTCCATTCCCCAAGCTGCTCTGTGACTCTCCATCTTTTCCTCATAAAACACAAATCCCAGCAACAGTAATAATAAAATATTAGCTGACGCTTGAATGCATCCAATGCCAAGCACTGTGCTGAAGCCTCTCCAGACACTATCTATACTGATCCTTCCAACAGCCAAGTGCTATCCTCGCTTTGCAGATGCGGAAACCGAGATCCAGAGAGGCTGAGTTACTTGCCCAAGGTCACAGAGTTAGGACGTGGTGCGCCTGGGCTAAAACCTATACACCTTTCCTGGGTGTTTGGGGTTTCAGCCCCAGAGGCTCAAGACAAGGTGGCACATTTCCAGACACCCGTGCTGGGAACCCCTGGAAATTTCACTCCAAGGCGGCTGCCTGTCCGCACCAACTGAACAGGTGCACAAGCCCTTGCCTTGGGGTTCTGGGCGATCACTGGATTCCAGAAACAAGACAGAGGCTCATCCCTGCCCAGGATGAGAGGGTCCAGGGTAGAATGAGAACTGAGGCGAGTAAGTGCTGGAGGGATGCAGTCTAGCAGGGCCAGGGAGGTGAGGTCAGAGGTGGAGGACACAGGAAGGACACAGGTGCCAATCCCCGCAGCCCCCAGCCCTGCCTGAGCCCTGCATATCCCGAGGTCAGCTCATAGACTCTCACCCCAGGCCAGAAGAATCCTTTGCAAGCAGTCCCCGTGAGGCCACGGAGGCCCAGAGAGGGTGATTCCCCTGCTCAGTATCACACAGCGGGGCCGTGGCTCAGTGTACACTCTGGCTCAGTGTACCAGAGCTGCGTGCTTCCCACTCAGTCCCGCCTCCTTGGTTCACCGCCCCGGGCTTTGGAGGAATGGAGAGCATTTCAAGTTCATGCTGAACCTTCCCTCAGATGGTCTGACCTTGGTATTTGACCCCACCCTCAGCCCTGCTGGGAGCCTGGACAGGCAGGGGAGAGGGAGGGGGAGGGGGCACACCCAAATGTCATTCTTCACAGCCCCCAGAGAAGGGGCTTTTCAACCTGCGTCCCACTTTTCTGCTGGTGGCTAGGGCCAGGCAGAACAGAAACCCCAAAGGTCACAGCTTGCCTCCCTCCCCCAAAAGCCACGAGTCGCAAAGTTCAGGCAGGCTCTGAGTGGGGCAGATGTATTGAGTCCTGTTCCTTGGGCTGGGACCCCAGGACGGGGAAGTCCTGAGGGGCCTCACTGAACAAACAGGATCCCAGCCGGCCCTCCTCACCTCCTAGCCTGGCCCCGCCATGGGCGGAAGCAGAGACCCCGGCAAAGCCGCTGCCTGAGCCTGTGTCTGTCTGCATATGTGAGCGTGTGTTCCTGAGATTCATACACCTGTATGTATAGGTGTTAGGGTGTCTGAAGTGTGCACACACGTGTGTCTCTGTGTGAGGGAGCACGTGTGCATGTCTGTGAGTGGTGCAATTAGCTTGTGTGCTGGAGGTGGTGAAGAGAGGCACTCCTAAGTCTGTGTCTCAGGCCACCCATTCGCTGTGTGACCTTGGGAAAGGTACTTAACTTCTCTGAGCCCAAGATTCCTGGGCTGTAAAACTGGGGCGATAATCATACTGCCTGTGTCACAGCACAGCTGTGAGACTGAACGACGCTCAGTACTGTGCCTGGCCCACATTCAGCACCGCGTGAACATTCTCCCTCTTTAGGAAACGAGAGCCTGTGTGTGTCTGTGGCAGTGATTGTGGGTGAGCTCACACGTGTGGTTACGCTGGCCTTTTCTGAACAAAGGGAAGCCACCGTCCTGCCATGCCTTGGCGTTAACAAGGAGGAACAGGGAAGTGCTGAGTCACCATGCTTTCAACCCCAGTGGCCTGGGCCAGGAACATTATACTAGGCCGCCGTTAGCAGGACCACTGCCAGCCGGCTGAGGAACGGAGTGGGGCGCAGGCTGAGCATGGGGGTGAGGGCAGGGCTGGGAGCCCGGGGACGGAAGGGTACCTGGGAAGGGGACCAACCTCTGAGGGCAGTCCCTGCTGGGATGGGGGGTGCCTGGAACAATTCTGAACATCTGCCCTGGGCGAACAGGACGGTGGGTAAAGACAAGTCCTGCAGATTCAGACTGGGCTTCAAAGCTGGGCTCTGCCCCTCGCCAAGTGGCCTAACCTCACACAGGTACCTGAACCTCCCTGAGTCTCAGTTTCTTCATCTGTGAAATAGGGATGATGACACTGTGTACCTCACAGGGGGCGTGTGAGGATGCAGGCCCTGGCCCGGGGCTCAGCCAGTGGGGCGCTGGAACCAGGGTTTTGGGTTTTTTTTCCCCACCTGGAGGGTCAGTTACCAGCACATCCCCGGGCTCTACGTGCAATAGCCCTCAGCAGTGGAGTCGCTCACATTCCGTGAGCACAAAACTCAGTGAAAGAAAAGGGGAAGCGGGGGCTCCAGGCCACACCTGAGGCAGCTCTACTGCACCCAGTATTGGGAAACACTTGGTCAGCAAAGAGAAAGTGGCAGCTGGGTGCCAGGGTGGAGCTTAGGGAGCGCACTTGCTCTATGGACCACCAGGCAGCAACTGTCAGTGTCACTGAACTGAAGCCTGAAAAACGAGGGAGTGGCATTCACACACCCGGGAAGTGGGAAATAGTGTGAACTCCCAAACCAGTGTTTCTGTCTGCTGAAATACCGTAGGGCAGGTCAAAGAGCACTGGGCCAGGAGTCCAGAGACATATTGCTGTGTGACCTTGGGCAAGTCATTTTCCCTCGCTGTACCTCTTTTCTTGTCAGGACAATCAGAGGATGAAATCAGTCTGGTCCCTACCAAGGCCAAAACCCTGTGTAAACCTCAGGCACTGGGCCACCAGGACTGAGCTTTACCCTAGCACAGTGGTTCCCAACCAGGGGTGATCCTGCCCTCCGGGGGCCCTTTGGCAATGTCTGGAGACATTTTGCTTCTCACTCCTGGGAGGCAGTGCTACTGGCATCTAGTGGGGAGAGGCCAGCGATGTTGCTGAGTAGACCACAACGCACAGGACAGCCCCTCATGACAAAGAATTAGCAGGCAGAGTTGAGAAACCCTGCCCCAGCAGGACGGGGGACACGGAGGGAACTCTTTGGACTCTTGTTTCCTCATCTGTAAAACTGGATATAAAAACCTGCCCTGCCTACCTGGTGCAGAGTGGCAGCAGACACCATGTACTGGCTCACCCCACACCCATTTCCAAGCCCTCACCCTGGTTCTCCTCTACCATAAAGGCTAGGAAAGCAAAGCACCCCCTTTTGCAGCCTCCCTTGCAGCTAGGGGTGGTCACATGATACCATCTGGCCAATGAGACAAAAGGAGACGTCTACCCAGGGCTTCTAGGAAAGTGTCTGATTTCCTGTAAAAGGCACCATGGCTGTCCTGGCCAGTTCCCCTTTTTCCTGCCTCAAATCTGGAGGTCACATACACAGTGGTGATTATCATCTTATGACATCTTATGACACAGGCCACAAGCAAGAGAACAAAAGCCAACACACCAAAGATGGCAGAGCCTGGGGTCCTGCTGGCTTCACAGAAGGAGGCAACCAAACCCCTCCAGCAGCCATCAACCCCTCAACTTTGTGGTGTGACAGAATATAAAGCCCTTTTAAGTCACCCTAATGGTTTTGGTTACTTGCAGCCAAATGCCCTCCTGATGGAGAACTGATGAAATACTACGTTCGTGTTCTGTTTCTAGCAAAAATCCTGCACACACTCTACTTCATAAAAATGATCAGAGGGTGAAGTTGGGGGAGGACCCAGGCCCAGACCACTAGTCTTAACCTCAACCCGAGATGACCCCCCAGGAAGGACCCTCTGTGGAACACTTGGGTACCCTAGCACGCAGCTTGAGACCCACTGCTCCATGAGGAAGTGCTTTGTAAACATGATGGAGATGCTGAGAACTGTTGCCAGCTGGGTGAAAGGCACAGCCCTGCAAGCTGGCTGAGACACTGTCCCCATTTAATGGTGAGGAAACAGCCATGAGCAATTTCATGTCAGTCCAAGGTCACACCATGGGTCCATGACCACACGCCTGCCACTGACACCACTGACCCCTCTCCTCCCTGATATGGCCTTTCACACTCAAGTCACCTTTACTAGTCCCAGCAACAGACCCTGGCTGGCCTTTTCTCAGCCTCCCAGGGCTCTGCACACTGCCTGACACCGGACAGACCAACCTAGAGAATTCACTGCTTCCCATGGGACAACCCAGCCCAGCAGGAAGAAGACAAGGGAAGGAGGAGGGGGAAGGCAGAGGGGCACTCACCACCTTGGCGTCTCCGTGCAGGCAGAAGGGCTTCTCTGCAAAGAGGAGAGAGGGGACAAGTCAGAGACAGTGACTTCCTCAGGTCACATCTCTTCTAACTAGGAGGGATCACGGGCCCCAAGCAGAAGCAGTCGGAGTAGGCCCAGCCCTGGGGGGAGCAATTACCTATCAGACAAGGTACACAGAAGCCCCCATACCCAACTCTCCAGCCAGCCCTCAACACCCCCCCCAAACCATTCTTCAGCCTGCCCCCCTTTGCTCATACCATGCCCCCTGCTTTGCATGCCCTTTCTTTCCTGCACTCATGTCTCCATCAAAATCTTGCCCAGCTCAGATGCCACCTGCTCCAGAAGGCCTGAACCCCCAGGATCCCCAGACAAGAATCCTGGACTTCTACCCTCTTGGATAGCCCTGAGGGCATCTTGCCTTTTAGGAGATAAGTTAGTGGAAGGGCCTTCCGCCCCAGACTCTAAGCTTCTAAGGACAGGGGCTGCCATACCCAGCTCTGTCTGACCCATAAGGCTGTGCCCAGTGCTGGACTCAGAGGGGTGCCCCAGAAAAGCTTCCTGAACGGATGTGTAGATAGATGGATGAATGAAGGAAGGATGGAATCTTACTTTTTTTCTGGGTCATGATGACACAGTTCACCAGGACTATTATTAGCAGGCCCAATGCTGTCACACCCACAATGAGTCCTAGAAGGAAAAGAGAAGTTCAAAACAGCTGCAAAAAGCAAACTCAAATGTACCAGGGACCAGACAGGTCAGCTGCCAACCAAAGATGACTGGGGTCATCGCAGGCGAGGGGCAAGCCCAGTGCAGAGGCTCTCAAATTTGATTACAAAACAACCCAAAATCCGTGCACCAAACGAAACGTGTCTGTAGGCCACACTCAGCCCAAGGGCCACGAGTTTGAGCCCTCTGGCCTGATGTAGTCCTAACCCCAGAAGGGAAGCCCATGAGGTGACCTGGTCCAGCCCACTGTCAAAGCCTAATAGGTTCGTCGGAAACGGCAACCAGAAGGCCATCTCCACTTTCACATAAAACGCTGACCCTACCTCTCCCCACCCAGTAATTCCTAGTGGCATTAGTAAGTCTTGGAAGAAGGCAAGTCTCAACGCTACCTACATCCCAGGATGGCGTACAGGGTCTAGCCCATAACAAGCTCTTGGTAAGACTCTAAGACGGGAGGGAGGGAGGGAGGGAAGAAGGATGAATGGGCCCCCTTGTGACTTACCGATGGGAAGAGACATGTTTGCTGTGTTGCGCCCTTCAACTGGGTAACTTGGAGGACCTGGGGCCATCGGGAGCCGGACGGAGGTGCTTGGAGCTGTGCTGGACCGTGGAGTCGGCTCCATGTGTTGGGATCTTGTGAGGGCTGGGCCCGGGGTCACTTTCAGGGTGGGGAGCACAGATGTGCAGACAGCATCCATCTCTGAGGTGCCACGGATGGCCACCGAGCTACAGCTGGGGGAGGAGGGGGCTTGGTCAGGGACAACAGGGGATTGAATGGCTCAGGGTAGCTGGGCCCACTCGTGGGACCTAGGCCAGTGTGCAAGGGGCCCAGCAACTGGGTTAGGGGAGCGGGTTCGTGTGCCACGCCCTCTTTCAAGACTTATGTCCCCTATGACCCCACCCAGTCTTGACTTCCAGAGCAAAACTCTTGCTCACCATGCTGTCTGTTCAGGGACCCACCCACTGTCAGATAAACCAGTCCTGGCATTGAACAGGGCTCGGCAATGCCTCAACCCGAGGGAGTAACTGGGGGGATTCTGGCCACCATGGCACGCAGTTCTGTGCTCTAGGCCTCATGATCACCCAGGGACAGCCCCTCTTTGCTCCTTCAGAAGCAGAGGATTCAGCCACTCACATCCGGTGGGGCCTGCAAGTATCCGTGGATGACGTTGTGTCGGAGAACGTCCCTGGGGCACAGGGAGCGCATGCCACATTTGATGTTGCAGTTCCTTCAAGAAAAATCAGAAACTGTCACCAACTCAGATATTCCATGGAGAGGTGCGCCTTGGCCCTAGGGGAACTGGAGCCCTCGGGGAAGAATGAGGGGCCTGAGGAATTCGGTCTGCACCTCTCCCCTTTAACACGAACACACACACACCTGGGCGGTTTGTCCTTAACTAATTCTAGTGACTGTGTCTTCCTGGGGCACCACCCGATCTTCCAGTAGCCTGGGGCTTAATTTGATCCATCTCTGGATCCCCAGGGCCTAGCACACAGGAGGTGCCTGATCAGGAGTGCTGGAGGAAAGAATGAATCGGGATGGTTGGACAGATGGGTACCAGGCACCTGGCCGCCACTGACGACGCTCCAAGGAAGGAGAGGCCCAAGGGGGTCCCCAAGGACCTCTGGCCCTGGCCCCGTACCCGGTTTGGCCACGCCGAAGCCAGGGCCACATTTGCGCAGCGGCACGCACAGCCGGCACCCCTCCTGCCTTCCCAGGGTGCAGTACCAGCCCGGCTTGCAGGTGCAGATGCGGTTCTGTTTTGCTGTGCAGGCTTGAGTTTCCAACTGGTCTAGAGGTGCGAGAAGACAGCCGAGGGTCACTCCTGCCTCCACCAGCCCCACCCACTGCCATGCCCACTCTGTCTTCCCACCCAGCCCCACCACCCCCAGACAGCTCTGGTCTCCAGCAGACCGCTGAACCGCCCTCAGGATGGGGCCAAGAGACTGCTGGACACAGAGTCTCCATCGCAGCAGGGACGAGCATGCCTGCTTTCCCAAGCATAATGTTCTCAACTCTAAAACCAGGCACCATTTTCCCACTGCTGCCCTTGGCCTGTCTGCCCCAAGGGGCTATTAAAGAGGATTCGGTGAGACAGGATGACAGTGCCGCTGATAAAAAGTAAAGAGCTGTACCTGTGCCCTGGGGCATGAAAACAAAGGTCTGGGATAATCCCAGCCAGCTCCCAGGCAAAGGGGCTGGAGTGCATGGTGGCCAGGGGAGGATGCCCAGGACTACCCCTCACTCTGGGCCAACTCACCAGAGCTGCAGTGGGAGTTACAGCTAAAGCACGCAGGGACCGAGTTCCAGAGCTGGGTGTATGTGCTGCTCTCGCAGGAGTCACACACGGTGTCTGAGGTCTGGTTGCATAAGGATTGTACGTGGTAGCCTGAGAAAGCAAGGCCAGGAGTCTCAGCGGAGGAGGGGAGGGCTGGGGGGGTTCTGCCGGGACCCTGGGCTCATCCCTTGTTCTCCAGAGCCCCAGAGTTGCGAGGCCTGGCTGGGAAGGCTCTTTGATGGAGTTTCGACTCTGCATCCTTTCCCATCTAACATGTACCAGCTGTCATGCCATCTTTGAACCCCGCAGTGCTCATAAAATATCTTCCTCTCTGCTCTTTTCAGGTGCCTGGAATTCCACCACTGGAATTGCCTATTATTAGTCAATAACACTTTAGTTAGAACTGGTTTGCCGGTTCCTTTCTTCTTTATAGTTGGCTGAAATTCTCCAGCTGGGAAAGGTAAAAAAGGCAATAGTAGTCATCCCTGGTATCCCATCAAGGATGAGACCATGGGACTCCTGAAGGCCTCCAGAGAAGGCATGCCAGGGGATGGGAGAACACCCAGGCGAACCTTTAAGAAGTTTCTCTTCTGAGTGCCTGTCCCCATTCTTATCCTGCCACCTCCACTGCTGTGCTAATCTAGTAACTTCTTACAGAGACCCTACCAGTTAACAGGAGAAAGAAGAGTCACTTCCCCTGGGGTCTCTTAAAATGGCCATTGGAGGTGACAGGTACATATGTGCCTGCCCACATCTCAGGCTCAAAGCTCTTCAATGCCTTTCTGGATCCTGCAGAAGAAAATCTAAACTCCTTACCATGGTTCCTGCTTACTCACTCTAGGACACACGCTGTTCTCCACGTTCACCAAAGAAGCTAACACCTCAGGGCCTTTGCACATGCTGTTCCCCCCCACCCCGTATGTTTGCATAACTCACTCCCTCACCTCCTGCATGTCTCTGCCCACGTGTCAGCTCCTCAGAAAGGCCTTCCATGACCACCCCATATAGAACAGCATGTCCTGCTCTGTCTCTGTCTGCCTTCCCCTGCCTTGTTTCCTTCACAGACCATACGTCTATTTCTTCTACTGGTTTATTTGTCTAGGCCTCTGTTAGAATGCAAAATCCACAAGAGCGAGGATTTTGTCTGCCCTGCTCTCTGTTGTATTCCCAGCACTCAGAACAGTGCCTGACACTCAGAAAATGCTTTATAAACATCACAGGAATAAATTATAAACAAACGAATGGATGGACAGCACCAGGCATTGGGCCACCTGCCTCTCCCAACTGGGATTAGGCCTCGGGTCCACCATCTGTGAAATGGGTAGCAGTCACTGATTCAGTCAAATATGCTCTGAGCACCTGCTATGTGCCAGGTATTGTGCCGAGTACTAGGGATTCAGCAGAGAACAAGCCACAGTCCCTGTTCTGAGGAGCACACAGTGGGGGCAACAAAAGAGACCCAGGGCAGGATCTCACAATGTCAAAAGAGCTGCTGCCATGGGGGATGCCAAGGGCCAGTGGGAGCGGAAAGGAGGAGTCAGATCTGGCCAGGCAGTGCTGGCAGGCTTCCTGGAGGAGGGAAACATCAGAGGCCTAAGCGATAAGCAGGAGTAGACCAGGGGAAAGGAGTTGGGAAGTGCACCAAGCAGAGAGAACAGCATGTGCAAAGGCCCAGAAGCAAGAGGGAGCAGGGGGTCGTTTCATGGAACCAGTGGGAGCTCAGTAAGAGTCCAGGGCCATGACCCTGACCCCTAACCCCCATAACACACCCATTCCCTTCAAGGCACCGCCCCCACAGGGACCCAGCCAGGCTGAGGGCAAGGGCCCCAGTGGCTGCCCTCACCTGGTGGACACTTGCTGCAGCACATCTGGACCTTTGTGTTGTAGTATTCTTGCAGCCGGCACGAGCTCCCGGGCTCTGGGACATAGGGGATAAACACAGCCTGGAATGGGGAAGGGGAGGACAGCCATTAGCTTGGCCACCCGTGGATCCTGCTACGCTGTACGCCCAGATCCCCGTCTTGCGTCCTGCAAGTGTTTGGCCTTCTCCCTGCTGGGGCTCTACTGACATGGGGACTTCTCCCTTTGGTGGGGGGTGGGTAGAGGTAGAAGAAGGGTAGTCCCTACCTTCTTTCACCTCCCCCACCCCCCTCAGTGTAGCACACGCATGTCTGCAGGCGGAGACGTGGAACCAGCTGGCCGGAGTGGGGGGCCAGCTCCTCACACCACATGGGGCAGAGGCGACGCCTTGAAGCCTCCCAGAAGGCGATGGCCTCGGTCACAGCGAACGGCAGAGTTCAGCACAGATCAGCCGTGCCTTCCCAAGAGGGAAGCCGTTGCCTCGCCTTCCCTCTGCACCTGGTAATCACCCCTTTGTCCTTCCAGCTGAGTGCTGCCTCCTCTGGGAAGCCTTCCCGGACTCCGCCAGGCTGATTCAGGTTCCTCCCGCTCTGGGCTCTCTCTAAACACTGAATATGCCCTCCTGAGGATCATCTCACTGTGCTGAAATGGGGTACCTTCTCGTCCTGCCACCCTCGCGGGTACATTTGCATGCACACGTGCATATACCTGCGCACAGAACACACACAGACATACACACATGCACACGTCTGCCATGCAAAGGGCAGAAACGACGACCTCATCACCTCTAGACCCTCAGCTTCCAACATGGGGCCCACAGCAGAGTTTGGGCTCAGGAGAACAATATTTGTTGATGATGATAGCTACATTTCTGGAGCACTTATGGGGTGCCAGGAGCTGGTCAATGTGCTCCAGGTGCCCTACTTAGTGGATGTAGTTGCACCCCACACAGATCCCCTATGCCAGCAGGGCGCCCATCTCCAGCTGTCTTGGGTGTTGCCCCATAATGGCTCCCAGCCCTCAGGTGGGACCAACGCCGTGACACTGTTCACGCTCCAGAGCATCGCCCCCCAACCCGTGGGGTCAGAGGGCATGAACTGTAGGGAGGCAGGCTGTCACGTGGCCTTCCCCTCCCCCTCCACAGCACCACCAGGGAGGCATGACTGCCGGAGCCAGGGGCAGGTGGGCCCCTGGCTGGTCCCTGCATCCAGGACGAGTGGGCCTGGAAACCCAGCTGCCTGCCGCACTCGGCCTGGCAGACCTACCCTGGCTGCACACAGCTCGGCGCCAACAGCTGGAAGCATCGGGGGATGACCCCCAGGGGCTGCGCAGTGACCTGTGGCTCTTGTGGCCCCCGTGGCCTTGGCCGAGCTGCCTCCTCTGCCCGGTGACCGTTCGCTGCCACCGCGGAGTCTGGCGTGTATTGACGGTTAGGTGCTCAGGGCGCAGTAATGTCAGCAGTGGGCTTCATTACAGGATCATTTCCTGGAGGGGCCCACCCTTGGCGCCAGGGACACCAAGCCGTAACACGGGTGCACCCTCCATGCTGATCGGCCCCTGAGGCCCATCCCTCACCCACACCCTCACCCCAGGCCTGGTGCCAAACCCCAGGAAGGCAGCTCTAAGGAGGCTGGGAGAGATGCAGGCTGGCAAGGGAAGTGGGATCCATTCTGCATGACCCAGAGCCTAAAAAGTAACTTCCACCCCATCTGGACTGTAAGCTTATATGCCCATGGCTGCGCCCGCATGCGCACACACACGTTCTCTCTCTCACACACACACACACGCACTCACACGCACTCACACACACTCACTCAGTCCTGATACTTCCTCCCTCCCTGTTTGCTCCTGGAGTAAAGCCCCTTCTCCGGGCTCCTCCCACTTACTGGGGGTGGGGGTCACTGCCTGCGTCCAAAGCCCCTGGAGGGGGTCTATTATAAT
>NW_020173679.1:6540811-6557597 GCF_003031525.2 Neophocaena asiaeorientalis asiaeorientalis
AGGGGTGGGGGTGGGGGTGCTTCCCAGGAATCTGTACTGTTAAAAAAAAGAAAAGAAAAGAGAAAAGAAGAGAAGAGAAGAGAAAAGAAAAGAAAAGAAAAAAGAAAACCTGCCAAGCGATTCCCATGCTCCAGTGCTGAGCAAAGCTGAGCAGCAGGCAGGCCAGAGCAAGATGCGCTGGGACAGCACGTGGAGGAGACCTAGCAATCAAAGGCTGGGGGAGCCCCAAGACCGGAGGATCGTGCTTCCTGCAGCCCCCTTCGCACCACCATTCGCTGCACATTGGCTGCAACGCAGGCCTAAGTGCCCCCCCAGCCCCCCTGCAGCCCGCTGTGCCTCGCACTCTGACTGAGCAGCCCGGGCGGCAGCCTCCCCCCAACCCCACCGCAGACAGCACCCTGGGGGCAGGGTGGGGTCACACCTCCTTCCCTCGAGCCCCCTGCCCCCCAGGGTGGCGGGCACAGGTTTCAAGGACCCTGCACACGGTGGGCTTCCTCCCCCCAAGTACCCTAGGGGTAACTAGGGGAGCCCCTCACTCCTGTGGGCCCTGAGAGCCACAGGCCTGGCAGCTACCGGCGGGGGGAGGACTCCTCCGTCCCCCGCCCCCCCTCACCGGGGCAGCCCTCTGTGGTGGAGGCCAGGGCGCCTGCCCTGCTTGGGGGAGGATTTCCTGTCAGGGCCCAAAGGACCTGACGGGAAAGGGCCCTGCCTTGGCCAAGTCTGGGCTCTCTCTCCACCCATGGGGCAAGGGTTCCGGGACAAAGGCGGGCAGCTGGACCCCCAGGGCCCCCAGGCCACTGCCCAGTGGCCTCCCCTCCAGGGTCTTTTCCTGTCTGAATCCCGCTCTGAATCCCCTTCCCTACACTTCCTCCTGCCGCTCTGACTCCAGCCCGAGCT
Organism: Neophocaena asiaeorientalis asiaeorientalis; assembly: GCF_003031525.2. Lineage (NCBI taxonomy): Eukaryota > Metazoa > Chordata > Mammalia > Artiodactyla > Phocoenidae > Neophocaena > Neophocaena asiaeorientalis. The sequence goes on from NW_020173679.1 coordinate 6,541,709, forward strand.
GCTGGCAGCGGGCGGAGGAGGTCAGCCCTCCTTTCAGCAATCTTGAGGCCTGTTTATGCTCTTGGACAGGAAAAAAAAAAAAAAAAACCAAACCACTGCCCTGTCATGGCTAAACAATGAGGAACAGAAAGCCCCTTGCAGAGTGGGACAAAAGGTCACTCCCTCCACTGCCCTACTCACCAGAGCAGAGGCTAAGCTGGGGCACAGCCCTAGGAGCTGGGTCTCAGGTCAGCAAAGGAGCCATACAAGCGGAGGGTCCTTGGAGGTGCCCAGAACATGGTGAGCAGCCTCTGGGAAACTCGGTGCTAAGGAAGCTTCTGTTCTTTTGTCTGGTGTCAGGGAGGCTCAGAGCCACACTCCACCCACCCACAGGGGAGCTCTGACCGACATTTTAGAATGAGGAAATGAATTGGGTAGTACCGAATTCACTCGGCACGCTTAGCAGAGCCAATCTTTCAAAATACAGCATCCCCAAGCAAACACTGGGAACCACTAGTGAGCACTAAGCACTCATCTAACAGGTGGGAAATCTGTGACCCAGCGTGTGTGTGTGTGTGTGTGTGTGTGTGTGTGTGTGTGTGTGTGTGTTGGGGGAGATTGGAGAAGATAGACGATGGATGGATGGGTGAACGGGTGGATGGATGATGGATGGATGGACAGATAGATAAAGAGAGGGAGAGAGGATGATAGATGAAAGGAAGGAGGGAGGGAGAGGGAAGGAGGGAGAGGGAAGGAAGGAAGGAAGGAAGGAGAGAAGGAAGGACCCATCTAACATCCAATTTGTGAGGCACATCTGATTGTGCCCATTTCACAGACGGGGAAATAGAGATGGAAAGAAGCCAACCCACCTCCTGGGGTTTCCCAAAGGCCATGCCAGGGCCCGGCTGGTGGCAGCTGAGTGATGCCTGTGCACAAGGGCCAACAGGGCCCATTGCTCATCCACCACAGGCCTCAGAGCTGCCTCACATTGGAGTCTGCAGCTCCATTTCCTCTACATCCCAGGAGTGACAGTACGTGTTGGACCCCCCATCGGATAGACTCCTCACCAACATTTCACAGATGGTTGAGAGGTGAAGCGATGCACCCAAGGCTACACCAGAAGAGCCACACCCCCGACACCGCTATCCTGCCTCCCTTCTCTTGTGGGCCCAAGCTTCCCTTGCCCTCGACACAGACCCAGGACCCCAAGCGCCTGCCAAACTCAGCACCCTCTCCCACCATGTGGCCTCCAGCACTCTTCCAGGTTCTCAGCTTTGGCCCTTCGGAGAGGAAAGGAAAACACAGGATATTCATTAGGTACCAACTATCTACAGGCCAGGCTGCAAGCACTTTATAATACCCCACTCCTACCCCCCAAAAGCTGGTGGGTACGTGCCCACTTCACAGCTCGGGGAGATCAAGTCATTTGTCTGAGGTCTGGGAGGGAAGAGGTGGAGTTGGGATGTGACTCTTGCTCTGGTCCCACTGGAGAAGTCTTTGCTCCCCTCCTCAGGACAGCTAAAGGGGCCAGCCCCTGGGATCCACCCTCTGCCCTGAGTCACCACCGTGCCACCAGCACCCGTTCATCCACCTCCACGCTGAGCGGAGCCTGGGGAGCTCGTTCACATGGGCACACGCACCCTCTCCCTCCCTCCCTCCCTTCCTCTCTCTCTCTCTCTCTCTCTCTCTCTCTCTCTCACACACACACACACACACACACCAGTGCAAGGGACCTCTCTCAGCCTCAGGCCAACATCCTCTGACCTCAGCTCTGACCTGGTTTCCCAGGTAACCACGCAGGAATCTCAGAAGAGCCCGTCTCCTGCAGCGGGCAGGGACATCCAGCACCTGAGACCCTGCCCTTCCCAGAACTGCTTGTTTCACGGGGATCCTTGACCTGTCAGGAGCTGGCAGCTCCTCAGCAAGCAGGAGTGGGGTCAGCAAAGGCTCAAAGGTAGGAGCCTGTGAACAGGGAGTGTTGGCCCAGCTGATCTGCAGCTGTGTCAAGTGCTGGAGGGACACGCGGGAGCCGATGACCGGGAAACACGGCCCAGAAGCGGGGGTGGGACTGAGGCGCAGCAGCTCAGGGCTGGCAGGAACCTTAGAGATGATCTCAGATGACCTCTCATTTAGTGGTGGAGAAAGACAGGGGCAAAGGTGGAAACGTTCATTCATTCATTCAACAAACATGAAGGTGCCGGGCACTCAGCCTCAAACATAAGCAAGTCCCTGCCCAGGAAGCTGGGCTCTAGTTGGGGAGACACAGACACGCACAGTGGAAAATGGGAGGTGGTAGCAGGAGCTAAGGAAAAGGGAAAAGCAAGGTGGGGCGAGAAGCCCCAGGGAGGATGTGCTCCGTGTGTTCCAGGCACAGCCAGGGGGCCAGGGCAGCTAGGTCAGGGTGGGCGAAGGTGAGGGAGAGGGTGAGGGCGCTAGGAGACAGGAACAGCAGCACCTTGTCCTGGAAGTTTGTATCGTGCAGAGCTGTTCACACGCGTTACCGTCTCTGATTCCTCATTCCAGTGCTGTGACGTTGGTAATATCGGTATTCCCAAGTCACAGATGAGAAAACTGAGCCTCAGAGGTCTCCTCACCTCCAGCTCTGTGTTCCTTCCCTGCCCCAGAAAGACTGGATCTCAACCCTCCCTGCCCTGGGCCCACCCCAAAGGTCCTCCCTCCCCCACTCAGGCACTTCTTCTACTGTGGGCGGTAACCAGCTTCTCTGTGCCTCAGCTTCCTCATCTGCAAAATGGTGGTGTGGCCTGGTTGAGGTTCTAAGCCCTTTCCAGCTCTGGCTTCTTCAGGATGGGCATCAAAAAGCTCAGCCCCCTCCCGAGACCTCAGGAGGATGGGGTGGGTGGGTGGCCCACCCACATGAGAGGTGGAAAAACTGAATAACCTAGGAGGTAGGGGCTGGGGTGTGAGGCAAGGCTGAGGGTGGGTGTGGGGAGGGGCTTCCTTGCCCCAGCTCTGCCCCTCAAACGCTCTCCGAGGGTGAGGGTGGCCTGAGCAAGTGTCCCCTGGGAGGAGGGGGGCTGGAGATGTCCATCCCCCCACGTATACGGACACCTGGCCTCACAGGAGGAGCTTTGGCCTCGGTTCAGAAGATCTGGATACATATGCTGGTCCTACGAGACTTGGGAACATCACTTACTCTCTGAGTCTCGACACTGTCATCCGTAAAATAGTGACATAACACCTTGCCCAGCCTCCTCCTTCCTCCTCGGGTTATTGTAGGCGCAAAGGCGGAGGGCAGGGGATCTTAACTTGGGTCCGTCATCTTCTCCCAGACTCCCAGGGGACCCGGGGGGGGGGGCGCTCTAAGGGTCTGCAAAGGCCCTGACACACATGTGGCCTTGTGTCGGATGGAATATTAGAACCGGGCTCTCTCTGCCTTAGTTTCAGCTAAGAACAGGCACGGCAAGGACAAGTCGCTGAGGGCAGGCGGCCCAGTTTTGGTGAGGCGCTAGGTGGCCCATGCAGGCCTTGCAATGGAGGGGGTTTCCCTCTCTCCTCAAGAGCAGGTCTGGGGAAGCTGACCCGTGACCCTTGGAGTTATGGAGTCACCCTCAGGCTGACCCCAGGCCCAGTCCTCAAGAAGCCCCAGGTCAGGAGACGGCAGTAGGCCAGCTGCAGGGACAGCGGAGTGGGCCTCGTTAAGGCAGAGGAAGGAGGGGATGCCTGCAGGTCAGATGTGGGCTTTCTAGGGTAGTGGCCTTGGGTGGTCTCCAAGGGACTTTATTCAAGCGGAACACCTGGAGGGGTGAGGGGACCCCTAAATAAAGAGTCTGGGTGAGTGACCAAAACCCAGCAGCCAGGGGTCCATTAAGTGGCCAGAGGACACAGTGTCCAGGATAAGGGACAGGGATGTGACTGTGAGTCCCTGAAAGAAGGTGAGCCTCAGAGGCCAGCAGGGGGCAAAGCCAGAGCAGGACCAGACTTACCTGGTGGGTGTGGCATGAATTTTCCCCACCCTCTACTCCCTCTCTTTCCCACTCCTCCCAACTCTCACCCTGGAGGACCAGAAACCACAGCTAGCAGCCAGGGCTGGAGGAGGGAGACTAGGGCAAGGTAGGCACTGCACTGGGGTCTGCCCAGTGAGCAGCAGGGCCACGGGACCAGGCAAGACCCTCTGATTGTGGAGTCAGCGCACCTTCTCGGGGAATTGGGCAACCCCGCGCCAGCTGACTTCCTGCCTCTCTGCTCCCCGACCAAGACCCTGCATGCACCCCAAGGTGGGGGCCCTCAGTCCCTTCTCCTATTTATAAATAGACTGCGAGAGGGGAAGGCAAAGAAAGACAGGCCTGGGGAGGGAGGAGGAAGTGGCCGCCACCAAGACAGTGTCATCTGAAAGCACTAAAGCTGTGGCGCCCTCTGCCCTTCCTGCCAGCACTGACGAAGCACTGCGGGGGTCTCCAAGGCTTTTTGATTTTCTGGAGACCCCCCCACCGCCCCCCCACTTAGATGCCAGTACCCTTGGGAAGGGGTCCCACTCCCAGCCTTCCCCAGGAGCACCCCTGGGCAGGGTGAGAGCAGGAAGGGGATGTGGTGGGAAGAAGGCCACGGGGGGAAGCTTCAGGCTTGAGGAGTACACATGCCCCACAAAACTTCTCTTTTCACAAAGTGGGAGAGACAGGGACTGCTCGGACCCAGGAGTAGTACCTACGGTGTGCAGACAGTGCTGAGTGAGCAGGCCCACATGCATTCTCTTGTTTTATCTCTGCACCAACACAACGAGGTCAGCATCACCCCATTTTAGAGATGCAGAAACAGAGGCTTCCGGATATTCGATAGCATGTCCGGGGCCACGTAGCCAGCGAGCGGCAGAACTAGTCCCAGCTGCATCTCCCTCAGTGTCCCCAGACAGGCTCATACCCTGTGGTCTTCTCTTGCTCCCTCATTTCACAGAGGAGAGGCCCAGAGAGGGAGAGTGACTCCCCGGAGAACGCACGGTGAGCAAGGTGTGGGCGGGTTCAATGACTCTCCCAGGCAAAAGGGTCTCCAGGATGCCAGGGACAGACACTGCAGCCATGGAGCGGAGCAGAGGCGTCTGCCCAAGGACCCAGGGAGGGAAACTGGCTTCAACCAATAGAGAAACCACATCATTTCCATGGCAGGTCCCTGGGGCCCTGGCATATGCTGAGAGACAGCAGAACCATTTTGGCTTCAATCTTAGGGGGTTCTCGGGAGTCCCGCAGACTTCGGGGTGCAGCTGACACGGCGATGACGCCAGAGCCAGGCAGTGGAGGCTCATCTGTCATCACGGAGAGGAACGGCATCTACGTCAGGAGGACCGACCACATCACAGGCGGCGGCCAAGGGTGACACATCCCACTCCCGGCCTGCTGCCTGTGATGTCGCTTTAGAAGTGAGCTGGGGGAGGACAGGAAGCCCGGCCTGGTATCCGGTTCTTGGGGTCAGGCTTTGTGCTAAGCACCGGGGTACAAAGATACCGGGGCGTGGTCCTTGCCCTCAAGGAACCCTCGGTCTAGTTGCAGAAAACACCCTAACCCTTTCCATCCCCTCCCAACACACACCCCAGGCCCAGCCACCACCTACAACCTCCTCACTCTCGGTCCCCAGGTTTCCCAGACAGACTTGAAGCCACCTTCCTACACCAAGTCTGTCCTGAGCTCAATGTCCTCAGCCTGGGGCCCGGGGGCCACTGCCTGGGCCCTGCCAGCGTCTCCCACTCAGTCTTCACCTCACTCTGCATCATCCCTCTGGCTCTGGTACCCTCCTTCCCGTGTCCTCCTGCTGCTACCTCTGCCCAAACATCCTGCCCTCCCCTCTTGCAGGGCTAACTCTTTGGCTTCCTTCCAGAGTCCTCTCCACTACCATCTCAAGGAAACCTCCTCCGGACCCGCAGATGGGGTCAGAGGTCCCCCTCGAGGGCTCCAGCAACAACCCGGGTATACCTCTCTAATTCATGAACCACCTTTTGGTTAATCATTTGCTTCCCTGTGTCTCCCCGTCTGCACCCTCGAGCGTGAGCTCTGAACCAGACACCTGGGTTTCGGTCCCAGCTCTGCCACTCACCAGCCTCAGTTCTGCCATCTCTGAAACGGGGACAAAAGCAGTGCCCACCTCATGGGGCTGTTATGATTCACTGGGCCAAGGCGTATGGAGTGCGCCATGCCCAGCGGCAGCAAGAGCTGAGCGTCAGTCGTTGGGTTTTTATTACTCACGGCTCTACACCCAGCCCAGCGCACAGCCCACAGCGGGTACCTAACAGATGCTGAATTGTTTAACAGAAGCAAAGTTTCATTTCCAATTAGTTGAAATGAGCTGGGGCTAGCAGGAGAACTGGGCAGGAAACAGGCTTATAGAGAGAGAGGGTGGCGTCCCCAGAATGGCAGAGCCCCTCATGGCCACTGCAACCACCCTGACTTCTGGGTGGTAGTTTAAGCACAGAGCTCGGAAGGGGCTGCCTGGGGTGGGATCTTGGCTCTGCCTCTGGTGAGCTGAGAGCCTGAGCCCAAAGCTTAACCTCTGTGCCTCGACTGCTTCTCCTATCAAATGGGGATGATGATGGTACACCCTTCCCAGGTGGCCTTGAGGACAGAAGGCACTCGGGGCATGTAATGCATTAGACCCGTGCCTGGCACCCACGAAGCACCCCCGGACGTCAGTCCTCGCTCAGGGTTTGCTGCACTCTCCCAGACCCCAAAGGGAAATGACAGAGGGGGGCCTTTTTATCCCCACCTCACCACTGAGAGGAAAACCAAAGCCCAGGGAGAAGGTCCCAAGGTCCTGGCAACAGAGGCAGGCAGGCTCCCAGGAATCCTGACCCTCTGCCCATGGGGGGCTCATCACATTTCATGCCTGAGATGCAAAGGCCAGCCCTGCCCAGCCTCATGTCCACCCCAGCAGCAGCCAGGGTGAGCGAAGCCGGGTTCACGCTGGGGCTGAGCACAAGAACTCCAGGAATACACGAGGGTGACACTGTCCACGGTCAGGTCACAGGGACGGGGCTGATGCCATGGGCACCTCATGTTGCAGGATGGGGTGGAGAAGGACGGCTCCCCTTTCTCCCGAGTGTCTCTGTCTCCAGAGACAGCCCAAAGCCCAAAGCCCAACTCCACCTCCCTGAAGCCTTTGATCCTTCCTTCCTGTCCTGCTACTAACCTCTCAGCCAGAGCTCTCGCCTAAACTATTGCAACATTCTCTCCACCTCATCTGTCCTTCCCACTGAGGCCTGGGTGACGTTCCTAATACACCCTCTGCTCTGGTCACTCCCTCACTCAAAAACTATCAGCGGCTCCCCGTTGCCTCAACTCCTGATACGAAGTGAGTGTGGTAGCTGAAAGCACAGTCACTGGAAAAAAGATGCCTGGCTTTGAATCCAGACTCCCCTCTATTGGAGGGCAGCATCAAAGGAGTTTTGCTTTTTTTTTTTTTTTAAATAAATGAGGCTAAAAAACCTCAGTCTTCTCATCTGCAGAATGGAACTGATAACAGTATATACCTCATGGGACTGTTGTGAGGATTAAATGAGATAACACATGTAAAGTGCTTAGTAAACGCTCCACAAATTACAGTGGCGGGCTTTCCTGGTGGCACAGTCGTTGAGAATCTGCCTGCCAATGCAGGGGACATGGATGGGTTCGAGCCCTGGTCTGGGAAGATACCACATGCCGCAGAGCAGCTGGGCCCGTGAGCCACAACTACTGAGCCTGTGCGTCTGGAGCCTGTGCTCCGCAACAAGAGAGGCCGCGACAGTGAGAGGCCCGCGTGCCGCGATGAAGAGTGGCCCCCGCTCGCCGCAACTAGAGAAAGCCCTCACACAGAAACGAAGACCCAACACAGCCAAAAATAAATAAATAAAATACTGAATACATAACTACTTAAAAAAAAAAAAAGTTACAGTTGCTACAATGTTTTAATTTAATTTTAAAATTTTTTACTACTTCCAGAAACTGGTCCTAAACAGCCTACAGCCTCAAGTGCCATCGCCACCCATAACAGGCCTGTTGCTCCAGCTAGGATGGCCTAGCTACTATCCCCTGCTATCCCTACTCCTGGCATCCACTCAGCCCAATCCTGACCACCCTCCAGGGCTCAGCTTTTAAAAAGATCCTTGTGTGGTCACTGCGGGAAGAGGCATGTGGGGGACAGAGTCAGGAAGGTGTCAAAAGATGAGGGGGGTGACCAAGGGGCCAGGCCAGGAAGCGAGTGAAGCCATGGGGTGGTGGGGGAGGGGCTTGAGAGAGCTAGGAGGACAGGACAGGAAGGAGCAGAACTGGGGGCTTGTGAACGCGGAGCAGGAGGTGACAGGCTCACCAGGAACAAGCTGAACCTCTGCGCGTGGCAGACAGAAGCGGGGCTCTGGGTCAGCAGGAGGGAGGACACGGAGGGGTGCCCAGGATGCTGGCGGCCATCCCGGTAACTAAAGCCAAGTGCTGGGAGCCCTTCCCTAAGAGTCACTGTCAAGTCCAGACCTGGGCCTTGAGCTGGAGACCCACAGAGGCCGGAGCTGCAGGCCACCTCCTGCCCAAAGTCACTCACCCTCTCTATCCCCTTCCCCCTCCCCTTTGTCTAACACTCAGGCTGGGCCAGGTCTCTGCTGATCTCCACTTCCAGCTGGGCCAGCTGGGGGTCAGAGAGGAGAAGGGAACTGGCCAAGCCCTCCCGAGCTGGAGGCTGAGCCAGGGCTGGGCCCAGGACCCCCACTCCCAGCCCCACGCTCCGGTCCCTTCCGCAGCCTCCGGCATCTCTCCTGAATGGCACTGGAGAAGGCTCTCCACGGACAGTCCGGCGGATGCCCATCCAGAGCCCCCTGCCCCAAATCCCTCCCCGTGCTGCTCTCACCCTCAGGCCCTCTCAGTTCCCCGAATATGTGGCCAAATCAGCTACACCCCCTGCAGGGCCAGGCTCAGGTGGAAACAGACAGGTGGGCCCCTGTCTGGACAGCAGAGGAAAACAAAAGCCCCTGGGGATTTCCTCCAGCCAAAGCACTGAATCAACCCGGGGTCCCAGCTCTGAAGCTGGGGGCAGAGTAGTGGTTTGCTGGCCAAAGGGATCCAGCCGTGTCCCTCGACGTCCCCCGGCACTGCCAGTTGTCCCCACGCGTGCCCACTCAGTATCTGCTACCAAGAACGGGAGGGCGGCTGGCCGGCCCGGGGCCTGGGAGATGGGCTCTGCCGCCGTGTGAGCCGGCTAACAGGTCTTGTTCTAGTAACAAAATGGAGAGTCTTGCAATCCTCAACCTCTGCAGGTGACACCTGAGATGCAGCCTGTTCCAACCTCTCCTCTTCTGCAAAGAGGAAGTAGAGGCTGAGAGCTAGGGCGGTGTGTCACGGTCAACAGGCCACCAGGGCAGAGACAGACCACAGCTGGAGTCTGGACTCTCCTGCACAGCTGCCCCGCCCCCCAACTCCCCCCAGCATTGCTCACACCTGGGGCAGATGGAAATCGACTCCTTCAAACCCCCATCGGTGAACAGACACTTTCTCTTCCTGGGCTCGCACCTCGAGTGTCCCAAACCACAGTGATGTCACCACCACCTGTGACCTCATGACACGACACGATGGAAAATGACCGTGGGCCCCAGAGTCCCAGCCCCACAGTCAACATCTCAGCAGAGGGGCACAAACACCCAAAGCCCTGGGACTCAGAACCAGGGGGACAGCTGTGAGTCCATCACAGGTGACAAAGCCTTCTTCAAGGAACCCCACCCCCCACCCCGCACTCAAGGCTTCCCCGAACCTGTGGGATCCCAGGCGGCGGGCCCCGCAGTGATGCCCACAGCACGGACTTTCCCGTGGTGCCCCAAAGGGTCTGGCTTCTGAACTTTAAGAGGGGCTAATCAGGTAGTAAGGGGCGGGGAGGTGGGAAACGCGTGAAGCCTGTTCTGCCTGAGGGGTGTGCGTCTTGTCTCGGATGCAAGCTGACCAGCAGCCAGGGATTCTTGATGCTACTGCGGCCTGAGTCAAGGAAATCCTTCCAGCTAAAACAAGTGGGACTGAGGTCAGCAAGAAGGGAGACTGGGAATCAAAGATATTAATGGTGGGGAGTGGTGGACTCTCCTTCCTGGGAAAACTCTTAGACCCCCCTCGCCCCCAGTCTGTGGCCTCCATCAAGCACAGGCAACACTGATACTTCCCCAACATTCCAAGGGAGTGTTAGGATCAGTGCTGTTATGTTTTATAGATAGGGGTGCTTAGGCCCAGAGAGGTTAAGTAACCCGAGCGAGGTCACACAGTGAGCCGGAGACCACAGTGTACAGATGGGAACTCTGGTCTCTCGGGCCCCAGGCCAGTGCTCCTTCCTCAGGGTCCTGCTGTCTCGGAAATCACTTGGAGGCTGGGGGATGGACAGCATGACCTCAGAAGAGCCTTCATAAAGCTTCCCCTTTTCAGGGTTACAGGTAAATACAACCTTCTGGATCACGGAGGTCAGAGATGGAAGAGATTTTAAAGACAGCCTGGAATCAGCCCATGCCCATCTTGCAGGTGGGAAAGTCGAGGCCTTCTGCATCCCCTTCACAGAGAGGTCATGAGACTCCTCTATTCTATGCCACATGTGCCCCTTGCTCACCCTCAAATGAGATCCAGCACCTGTCACTCACTGAAAGGAGTTGGGAGGGGGAGGGGAGGATTTCCTGACCCCGCAGCCTGTGCCACATGCCAGGCTCCTAAGGCCAGGCAGTTGGGTGGGTGGTGTGAGAGGCCCTAGGACGCGGGCTCTGGATCAGGAAGCATAACCAGGAGAAGGCGGGCAGGAGGGAAACTGTCCTCAGGGATGCTGGGCAGGAGCTCTGGGCAAATGGAGGTCTGCCACCCCTACCTCAGAGCCCTGTGGCTCAGAGACAGGGACTCCGCCTCCACGGTGAATCCCAGGCCCTGCGAAGCCACAGATGCTCAAATAGCCACCAATGGGCTGCATAGCATATAAAGCACTTTTAATCCTGACAACCAGCCAGTGAGGTGAAGGATCATTTTTCTATTTTACAGATGGGAACACAGAGGCAGGCTCCCAGAGATGGAAAGACTTGTCAAGGTCACACAGTCTATAAACAGCAAAGTAAGAAGTGAGCCAAGGTCTGTCCAGTTCTGAGGCCACAGCGTTTCTTCTAAGTCATCAATATTGCTTCCCTGGGGCCTGGCGGGATGTCCAGAAGCGGGAGCCACAGCAACTCCACTTTGTTTCTGTTTCCCTTGGTAGCACCCTTCTCTCCACCGTAACCCCTGGCTTCCCTTGCTGCCTGCTTCTGGGCAAGTCACATGCTTCCTGGGCTCTTAAATCACTGCCAGTGGGTGGCCCTGTCACGAGCCAGGAGGGGGATGTGGGCGGGTGAGCACTTTGGGGAGAGCACCACTAGCCTCAGCAGACTCAACACAGCAGAGGAAGAACCCAGAGAAATATCCCAGAGAGAGTGAGACGAACTGGAGCCCAGCCCTGCCACCACTGGCTTTCCAAACTCTTCTGTCTCATCCATAAAGCAGGGTCATTATGAAGGTCAGATGAATATTTTCGGACATTAATTCAATATTTTTTAGCACCCACTACATGCCAGGCACCGTTCTAAGCCAATGGTTCTCAACTGAGGCAATTCCCCCCAGGGGACATTTTGCAGCATCTGGAGACGCTTTTAACTGTCAGAAATGAAGGACAAGTGCTGCTGGCATCTAGTGGGTTGAGGCCAGGGATGCTGCTAAACATCCTACAACTCACAGGACAACTCCCACAGCAACCATATGGCCCGAATGCCAAGAGAACTGAGAACAAGAAATCCTCTTCTAGGCTACGAACAAGTGAACAAGTCCCTGCCCTCACCATGCTTAACACTCTAGTAGAAAGACACAATGCAAGTGAAAGAAATATAATAGGCCATGAGTGTTACAGAGGAAAACAAAGCAGGTCAGGGGAGTGAGAGTACCTGGTGGGGAGCTTTTATAGGTAGGATGGCCAGAGAAGGCATTCCTGAGAAGAATTCATTTCAGCAAAAGAAAGTGCAGGAAGGAGACCTGAGGATTATCAGCGGGAGGAGCGTTCAAGGTAAAGGGGAAGCAAGTGCAAAGGCCCTGAGGCAGGGGTGTGTGTGGCATGTCTGAGAAACGGAAAAGCAGCCCACATGGCATAAACCTGAGAACTAAGTTGATGTGTAGAGCTGAATGAACCACACACACAAACACCCACGGATGGCATCAAAACTCTCCCCCTCCAACCTTCTTGGCTACTCCTCCAGGAGCCACTGGGCCAAACCCAGGACCACAGTGAGGGTCACATCCTCAGTCAGCAAACAGGTCCCCTCTGGCATATTAGACAGGGGACAAAGAGACATCCCAGGACAGCAGGTACCCTGGATCACCCATCTCCACCAAAGGCCAATGTCCCCAGGCCAAGCTAGGAGTCCCCAACCTCTCCCCTAACTCGAGCTGGCCCCAGGCCCCTAGGTATTGAGGCCCCTCAGCCTCAGGCCAACCCAGCAGGTAGAGATCCCCTCAGCCCCCTCCCAGCAACAACAGAAAGCCAGACAGCTAGAGCCCTGCCCATCCCCATTAGATGGCACCAAATGCTCACCTATCCTGCCAGCTGTACTGGCGTTTGTTTGCTGAATGAATGGATGACGAGATGAATGAATGATGCATTCCACACCAGCCAGCAAATACAGCTTTTAAAGGAGGCAAAAACCCTGCAGGCAAAGTGATTCTGCCACGCCTGCAGCAGCTCAGGTCTCCCTGGGGCTCTTTCTACAACTTGATTTATTACATCGGACACAACTGAGTATCCACCGTGTGCCAGGGACCCGGGTGGGGGCAGACGGGGGATACAGGCATGGGGAGGGTAGAGTAAGAAGAGCTTTGGAATCAGGCAGACCTGCATTCGAACCTCCCCACCCACTACCCTCCAGTTCTATAATCCTGGGAACTACCATAACCTCTCTGAGCCTCAAGCTTCCGCATCTCTAAAGGGGAACGCCACCTTTTAAGAGTTGCTATAAGGAAGGTTTCAGCAAGATTCTGCAGTTAAATCCTAAGCATGCTGCCTGGTACTTAGTAGGCATTCAAACAACAGGTGCTATTGTGGTGCTAATAATAAGGAGGAAGACCCCCCCAGTACCTGCCCTCAAGGAACTTTCCATCTATTGAGGTGGATAGAACACAACCAGATTAAAATCAGAATGTAGTCTGTCCTAGAGAGGGATGAAGGGCTGGGAGTTCAAAGAGCAGAGGATCAAATCCAACTGGGAAGGATTCTCCTGGTGGCACAGTGGTTAAGAATCCGCCTGCCAATGCAGGGGACACGGGTTCGAGCCCTGGCCGGGGAAGATCCCACATGCCTCGGAGGAACTAAGCCCGTGTGCCACAACTACTAAGCCTGTGCCCTAGGGCCCGAGAGCCACAACTACCGAGCCCGTGTGCCGCAACTACTGAAGCCCGCGCGCCTAGAGCCCGTGCTCTGCAACAAGAGAAGCCGCCGCAATGAGAAGCCCACGCACCGCAGTGAAGAGCAGTCCCAGCTCGCCGCAACTAGAGAAAGCCCACGCGCAGCAACGAAGACCCAATGCAGCCAAAAAAATAAATAAAATAGAAAATAAATAAATTTTTAAAAAAATCCAACTGGGAGAGTGAGGAAAGGCTTTGGCGTGGGGGGTGGGGGGAACGTGCAAAAGACCCTTAAGGATGGGGGAAAGGGTGCACCACGGAGAGAGACAGCATGGAGTACGAAGATACACAATGGCCGTGTTTCGTAGGGTATAGGGTACGATGCAGAGAGGTGGCAGGAAACACCCGGAGACCTCACTCGCTCTGGCCTGAGACACCTGGGGGAGTTTCTGCCTTGGCCACTGGGAGCCTTTTGCTTCCCAGGCAGGGAGAGAGGCACTCCAATTTGAGGAGGGCCACTCTAGTGATGCCACCAAGGAGGATCAGTGGGAGAGGGGGCAGGGGCCAGGGGACCAGCTAAAAGGCTGTGAAGACAGTCCCGGAGGAGGGAACCTGACTGATACAGGAGCTGGGCACACGGGAGGGAAGTGAGAGACTCAGGAGAACCCCTCAAGCAACTCCAAGACTAGGAGCTGCTGTCCTGCAGAGAAGCCCTGTGCCTCCTCCCCCCAGGGGCTCGTGTGTCCCCAGGTTCGCTGAGGCACAGTGATGCCCCTAGTCTTGGCACACTGCAGTCAGGCTGGGGACCAGAGCCACCAGCATCCACACTCAAGTCTCAGACCTGGGACTCTCCTGACCTCCTCTGTTTACAGAACAACCTCTGGGGCAGCGCCCCCAGGTCCCACCATGGCACCAACTGTGAATGAGTCAATTCTGGTCTGACCACCTCCATCCTCTGCCTTGAGCACTGAACTCTAAAGGTGTCTTTAGCCTTAGCTAGTGAGTCACCTCACATGAGTCAATGCCACCTCCCACCTTCCTCCCTGGTCAAGATATCCAGATGGGTCAGCACACACCCATCCATCAGGGTAAGATCGTGAGGAAAGGATGAGGCACACCTCCTCCCAGCCAAGAGAGGAAAGGAAGAGGCGTCCCTTTGGAAGAAAGAGAGCCCCCCATGCCCTCCCATGAAACACAAGGAGTTTGCTGAGCCTCAGTTTTCCTACTCTGCAAAATGGGGCTATTCTTTTTTTTAATTAATCAATTAATTAATTTGTTTGTTTGTTTTTGGCTGCGTTGGGTCTTCGTTGCTGCACGCAGTCTTTCTCTAGTTGTGATGAGCGGGGACTACTCTTTGTTGCGGGCTTCTCATTGCGGTGGCTTCCCTTGTTGTGGAGCACAGACTCTAGGTGTGCAGGCTTCAGTAGTTGTGGCGCACGGGCTTAGTTGCTCCGCGGCATGTGGGATCTTCCCGGACCAGGGCTCGAACCCGTGTCCCCTGCATTGGCAGGCGGATTCTTAACCACTGCGCCACCAGGGAAGTCCAAAATGGGGCTCTTCTGTCTTACCAGACCATGGAGATAGCCACAAGAGGCAAAGGTGGAAGAATCCTCTGTACACTCTCTCTCCCTTGCTATTGTGGTGGGTGCAGTTAGCGCTGAATAACAGCTCTGGGGTCTCTGCTCTCTCCATTTTCCTGGAGCCCCTTAGACATCATGTTTGTCTTGATAACCAGCCCAGAAGTCCTCCCTCACCCCTGTCGCCCAGAGCTCAGGCACAGATCCTTGGGGAGGTCAGCCCAGGGGAACCTGAGGGCACTGTCTCTCTCCCTATCACCCCAGAGTCCACAGACGGCAGGCTCTGAAGTGGCCACTGGACACTCCAGGTGGGTCCTGGGGAAGGGGTCTGGGCAAAGGGCATGGAAGACAGTCCACAGTCTGACTGTGCCCTTATTAGGTGCTACTGCACACCTGGCCCTGTTCTTTTACACACGCAGCCCCAGTATTTCTAAGAAAGAGGAAAACCGTAGCTCAGAAGGGAGGAAGTCTTCTGACGAAGGTGCCGGGCATCTGTAGTGGGGACAGAGCCCCAGTACAGATCACTGCCTACCCCCACCCCCAAGTCACCCCGGAGAGGCCAGGGGTCGCAGGGATAACGGGAGTTGGGTTTCACAGTCTGGCTGGGATCTGCCCAGGGCCCGCTGGCCGGCCACCGACGGCGGAGGGACCAAGGTGCGACTCCGGGTCGCGGTGGCCAGAGTTCCGGCCCCGGGCGCACGTGTGCCAAACCCGGGGTGCCCAGAGGGTCTCCAGCGGCGTGCATCTGATCCGGTGTGGCGGGTGCTGCGTCTCCGTGGCTCCGAGCCCCGCACCCCTGTCACGGCGCCCCGGACGCCCCGGGGCGGGGGACGCGCGCCAGCCTGGGGTGGATGGCATGGCGCCCCCCCCCCCGCCCCAGACAGGGTCGCGCGAGTCACCTACCTGGGTGGGCACGGCGCGCCCTGCGGCCCAGAGCTGCAGTCCGACGGCCAGCGCGGCCCAGAAGGCGGTGGGCACCATGGGTGCGGGCGGCTCGGCGGG
>NW_020173679.1:6558106-6618873 GCF_003031525.2 Neophocaena asiaeorientalis asiaeorientalis
CCCCGCCCCCAACCCCCCCTCTCACCCCAGCTCTGCCAGCCTAGCGCTGGGTCCATACCTCCAGCGCCAGCCACTCCCAGCCCTCTGAGCCTCCTTCTAACGTCCCCTCCCCTTCGAGTCACCCTTCCCAGCGGGGCTGGTGGGATGGGAGAGGGGGCAGGAGATCCGCATTGGGGTTGGGCTCCCACCAGGCTTGCGGCTGCCCCGAAGTTTTCTCTCTCGACCTGCCTTGCGTCCACCTACCCCTCCCACCTCCTGCAGGCTCCCCACTCCCTTGGCGGTGGGGCACGAATTTGGTGAAACATCCCACACAACTGACACTAGCTCACGGGCATTCTAAATTATTCCCTCATTAGACTTTATCTGACTTTAGAGCCAGGCCACCTGGGTCTGCATCTCTGCATTAACCTCACAGAGGTAGACTGAAGATTGAAAGTTATATAACACACATACTATAGTATATATTATATATGTATGTAAACTTACAAAGTAAGTATATAAGTAACTTAATAAGTTCTGTATACATATTAGCTGTAATTACTGTTATTCATTTGCTCATTTATCCTTAAACATTCCTCATGCCCTCCTCAGAGTGAGCCGGAGCCTGCCCTGACCTCCTTCTTGAGTCCCCTGTCCAGGTGGCTGACCAGTAAACAGAGGCTGGGACAGAAAGCTGTGGGAGCCCAGAGTGGGGCCGGCCCAGGCCAAGGGCCGTGAGGGCTGGTTCCCCTGGAGTTGACATCTGAGCACCCACTCCAGCTTCCAGCTGCACCCCCTGTGCTTTGAGTGCCAACCCTAATACCAGGGCCAGCCCTGCGGGACCAGAACATATTCCCCCAGCCCTGAGAGTCCTTGCCCCCAGCACATAGGGCGTTTCTGAGGGGCAGGGTGGCAGGAGGGGAGGCTATTCTGTTCCCTCACTGCAGGCTACCCCAAGCGAGGTCCGGGGACCCCTGCTCTGGGCCACCAACCCCTGTGATGGAGACAGCAAGGATGATGCTTCTAGGTGCTGAGTGAGAAACTGGGAAGTGACCCTTGGCGGATGGAAAATCCCACCTCCTGATCAGGAGACTGGGAAATTACCTGGTTTCCACACGTTTCTAAGACATGGGCCATGCTAAGGGCGAGGCTAGCACAGCCCACAACCTTAACTCTGCAGAGAGGGTCAGACTCTAAAACTAGCATGAAGATTTCTTCTGGCCCTTACAAGTCTTGTCTGGGAGCAGTTTGGAGGAGTCCCTGATCCATAAGAGAGAGCCAAAGGCCAGGAGTGGGGTGTCACCTGGTGAAAACAGGAGCAAACGGTTCTCCATGGATGCCCCCTACACACCTCAAACCCAGTGGGCCCCACTGACTCATTGCCTGCAATGGCTCCCCATCCCAGGGGGTGGCAACACCACCACCCAAACGTGGGGATCCTCCTGGGATCCCACCTTCCATCCCAGTTCCACCAACTGGACTCCAAGAGGTGGGTGACAGCCAAGCCAACAGGAAAGCAAACCCTCTGTCTAGTGATTCTGTACAAGGTAGTTCATACAGAGGAATTGGCTGTAAAGATGTTAGAGAATTAAAAGAACAATTAGAGGAAAGGGAGACTAGTCTGAGATTAACAACTGCAAGAAGCCACCACCATCTCTGGGGCTGGAAGTGGCATTACCAAAGCCAGGAGCTGGGACATCTGGGGGCATCTGGAACCGTGGAGGAGACAGAGCCACTGTTAGAGACGCGCGTGAAGCAGAGAGGAAGAAAATATCCGGCTTCTCCCTTCCTCCCACCCTACAATCTCCCACCAGTGACTCCCATTGACCAAACCTAAGACAGGAGCCACTTAGCAAAGGAACCTGAGAAATGTAGTTTGTTGAGGTCAGCCCACTGCAGTGGAGGGGGTGGGGGGACAAGATGGCAGGGCCTGGAGCTGAGCGCAGGCAGATAACAGGCGAGGGTCTAAGGAGAAAGTCTCACTCCTTGTTACACTTGCTTGGGGGACCTATCTTTTCCCAGACTCTGCATGAAATCCTGCGCAGGTCCTGGAACTTTTCCAGGCACTCTCAGGCAGGAAGAACCTTCTGGTCTACCAGATGAGAGTCCGGTGCTGCCCTGGGAACTCAATAGAGCTACAGTCTTTTCTCCAGGGTGGAGTTTCTCCCCTTCTCCAGCTGAACCCAGGCTGGATCCTGCCTGGGTGCGGGAGGACCCGGCGACTCCTCTCTTGACTGCCGAGTGTGGTTGGGGAGAGGGTTTTGGAAGCAAAGGGCACAGTGTTTCATAGCAGCTAGAGCTGTCACCCCACACACGTACACTGGGGCCTCTGGAAGGCAGTTTCTGGCTCATTCTCTCTTGGGGCACTTTTGCAGGTGTCTAGGAGACCTTCTTGCTTATTCCTCTGACCACGGCTCACCAGCACCAGGGATACCTGAGCCTCCTGCTGGCCATGGCTTACCATATTCCCCTTGAACCCTATATGAGTGGTGGTCCTCCAGGCTCCTGCTGCCCAGGGCTCCTCCCCATAGGAAGCACTATGGGTCAGAGAAGACCCAAAGCCGGCTTCCTCCCCAGAGCCCACGGCTGCCCTTCAACCTACACCTGGAGCAGCCCGGCTCACACCCATGCACCCTGTCTCGCTCCAGCTCTGCCGCCTCAGGCCCATCCAGCCACAGGCTCCAACTCACATCACGACCTTTCTGGAGCACCTGCTGGGTGCCATCCCTGGGGTGCTGGGTGCTTATTAGTGCACAAGCGCTTGAGAGTCTCCCATCAGTCTTCTGGTCCCTAAATGCCTGCGATGTCAAGCCAGGGGATTCAAGCACATAGTCAAGGAGCTCTGCTCATCTGTCTGCCTCTCACTGCTGGACTGTGTGGTCCTCAAGGGCACAAGGACTTGGTCGTGGTCCCCTCTATTTCCCTGCTGACAAGGTGATACTCAGAGTCGGGGCTCAGTAGGGTTGAAGTGGATAAGGGCTGCATACAGGACGAGTGTACACAGGAGGCAAGAAAGGGGAGAGGAAGTGAATGAGCGAATGAAAGGCTGAGTGAATGTCAGGGTCAAGGCCCCAGAATCCAGTCCAGCTCCATCACTCCCAGACCCTATGCACTCTGCCAGGTCTCCCAGGCCATGCATCTCTTAGACCCCTAGTCCCATGATGCAGAAAAATCCCACTTGCTCCTTGGTAATGGGTAGCAGGCAGGCTTCCAGCACACAGGACCATGGCCCTCTGGTCCCCAACTCAGGCGCTGCGTGTACAGTTATCTGAACCCTGGGGCTCCCTGGAGGCTTTCCTCACTTCCCAGTGCAGCCCATAGCCCCCAGCCATCTCGCACACACCACCCCAGCAAGCTGATGCCCGTGCTTTACAAACTGGTGTAGAGGAAAGCTTAGCCACGGCAGGCATCGTGCACAAGACCAGCCAGCCTGTCCACCAATATTTACTGAACACCTACTATGTGCTGGGTGTTCTAGAGAACCGTTTGGAGGAATGGCTCTCCAGCATCAGCCAGCATCAGAACCATCTGCAAGTCTTGTTCCACGGGCAGATTCCTGAGCCCCACGCCCACGTCTGTTGAGGGCCTGACAATCTGGCTTTTTAATGAGCCCCCAGGTGACTGACAGACACCTTTTGGGAAACAGGGTTTAGCTGCAGCAGGTGCCGTGGCTGAGGGTGGCTCGGAAGGCATTGCTGTGGTCGCTCTGGGAGGGGGAGTTCACACTGTGGGCGAGGTCTCAGAACGCGCCATCAAATCTTGTGACCTGTTCTCCAGGAGCTCCAGTGGGATCCTGTCTTGGGCAGCAGGATCCCCTCCCCAGCCCCACCCAGTTTGGCCCACAGCCTGGGCAAGCAACCTTCTCTCTCATCCTGCTGTCCTGCTTGTCTCAGCGCCCTGGGTGCTCTGGGTCAGCCCCTTGATGACTCATGTCCCAAAATCTCGAAAAGGAAGTAGCGCTGGGGTGAGCCACAGCTCTGCACCCATCTCCATCATCTGTCGAGGCCTCCCACCTGCCCTCCTGCCTACCCCAGGGCCATGTCTTGGGCTGAGCTGGCCATACCAAGCTTGGGGCAGGGGGTGCTAGACCAGGAAATACTCCCCAGCTCCTGTCCCCATTTCTTCCAAAGAAGGGGAGGGCAGCTCTCCCTCCCCGCAACCCTCAAAGAGGACCCCAGGCAATTTGGGGAAGGTTGCCAAGAGAGCCTTCAGGCGTCCTCCTCCCTCCACTCGACTGAAACCTCCCTGTTCTGGGTTGTCTCTTCCCAGGAACCAATCCCCAAACCTGCCCCAAAGCTTCTGGAGACCCTTAGTTTCTAAGCCCAGCAAGTGGGCCCAGCTCAGACTCAGGGGAGTTCCCATCCTAGCCCCCTCCCTGTGTGAGGGCCTAGAACATCTAGAACATGAGGGTGCTGGATTAGATCAGGGGAGGCAGGCTGCTTTCAGCCAAAATGCTAACTCTGCTTGGTGGTAGCTGCCTAGGGCTTCATGTTGTAAAGGATTCTGAGCCTGTGTGTGGCCTCTGCAAGAAAGGATGCTTAACCAAGTAGCCAGGTGTGCGCTGGGTGGGGAAGGAGGCAGCCACAGCAGATCACCCGGCCTCTGCCATCTCTGGACTAGGTCCAAGTGCCCCTCCTGTCCTGACGTTCAAGGACTCTGAGGTCCGTGAGATGTGGGGGCATGGGGATGGAGCTGGGCTGGGCTTGATTCTAAACCGCTGCCTTTAACAGTACAGAGGGGGGACTTCCCTGGTGGTCCAGTTTAAGAATCCGCCTTCCAATCCAGGAGACGCAAGTTCCATCCCTGGTTGGGGAACTAAGATCCCACATGCCGCGGGGCAACTAAAGCCTGTGTGCCGCAACTACTGAGCCCTTGCGCCGCAACTAGAGAGCCCACGTGCCGCAGCTACAGAGCCCACATGCTCTGGAGCCCGCACGCCACAACGAAGAGCCCACGTGCCGCAACTAAGACCCTACTAAGCCTAAAAAAAACAAAAAACAAAACAGTACAGCAGGGACATATCTGTCCTGCAGGAATGACCACCTTTGATCCCACTCAGGGCCTTCCACGATGGGTAGTTCTCCCTTTCATCCTACTGCAAACCACGCTGCTGCCTTTTACACCCACCTGTTTTTTAACTTGACATTGTCTTTGTCTCAGTTTTTTTTAATTAAAAAAAATCCAAAGCATAATATAAGAAACACCCATATTCCCACTACCCAGAATTGACCAACGTTAACAACTGGGGCTGCCCTCCTTCCTCTCTGACCTTCTATCCTATCACTTGACACCTCTGTTCTGGCTGGTCCTGCACAGGCAAAGCACCTGGATCACCCGTCCTCCAGACACCTGTGTGACTCCCCCCCTCACTTTGGTCCAGTCTGCTCAAACACCGCCTCCTCAGAGATGCTTCTCTGAACTCTCCTAACTAAAGTTACTTTTCTTCATAGCAGCTAGTATAAGTTCTCTATTTGTTTATTGTCTCTCTCTCCTATGATGGCAGGAACCTTGTCTGTTCTGTTCTCTGCTGTGTCCCCAACACCTAGAAAGCAGCACTGGCACTGATTCGATTTTTTTTTTTTTTAATAGTAGGCTCTCAGTAAATTTTTGTTGAATTATTTTTTTGCTTCAGATTCTTGTCTACTTAAAACCAAAGTCCTTCTTGACCCCCAGCCCCTGGTCGGGTCCCTTGTGTTTCCCTCCAAAGGTAACTATTCCTCTGAGTCTGCCATGTTTCTCTCAAATCCGTTTTCTGCCTTTACATGGAAAGGAACGACAGGGAGTATTATTATACACGGGCTTCTGTGTTTATATCAACATACCAGGCACGCTGTCCTGCCCCCTGGTTTTTCCCCCCACCACCCCTCGGCTGTGTTTCTGAGAACTTTCCGTGTTGTTGAGTTCAGACCTGGTCCTGCCCTGCACGCCTGACCTCCACTCCCCCCACCCCCTCCCCCACCCCCGTTTCTGTTTACCTGCTGTCCTGCGAATTGACTGTCAGGTGTTTGCACTTCTGGCCCAGATGCACATTCTGGCACCTGTCCCCTGAAGCACGGGATTGAGATCTCCTCTAGGTCGTAAACCTAGAAAGTAGCACTGCCAGGCTGTGGGGTTTACACATTTTCATTTTCGCTAGGTCCTGCCAAATTCCGCTCCCAAGGGGCTGTGCCGTTCACACTCCCAGCAGTATGTGAGGAGTCTCCCTCCCGGGTGCCCACATCTGCAAGGACATTTGATCTTGTCAGCGGGTTTCTTTTGATAGCCCTTTATATTTTCAAAGGGTTTTCAATTCTCCTTCTCTTTCCAGCCTCACCAAGGTCCTGCCATATTCCTTTCCTCTGAAGGATGAGTCTCCCCTCCCCCAACTCCCAACCCCCAGTACACCCTCCAAACCCCGCTCTCACTGACTCTCCTTCAGGCCCTGGAAGAGCCAAGAAGCAGCTGGTCCTTACTTTCTAGGTAAAGCCTCAAAGACAAGGAATGCCTGCTAGACACACTCTGGCCTCAGTTTCCCTGCCTCGCCTTGAGTTCTCCACCCCATTACAAACTGGGCCGCTCCCAGCCTGGGCAGGTACCCAACCCCCTCGACTAGTCCCTCCTCCAGCCCCTTCCCCCTTTGGGTAAGTGATTCCTAGCTATTTTATAACTTGGTCACTGGTGTGAACGGAATCTTTTTTTGCATAATTTCTCTCGCTCTCAGGTACATCGGGTTCAGTGAATCATACCCCTCAGATCTTGCCTTACAAGCCTCCTCTCTTGCTTTATTTTCCCCCCAATCCCTGCTCCCCACCCCCACCCCCATAAACTCAATCCATGTGTCCTTGTAAAGCACATGGTGGTGTCTGTGGGTGTTCGCATTTCTCTGAAGTGGGACTGCCAGATCTTGGAGTCATTGTGTATCTATTTCACCAGCATTGCCAGAAATTTCTCCAGGACCGCAACACCAGCCACACTCCTTCCCATCAGCATGGTCACAGGGTTCCTCTTTCTTCACACTCTCCCCAAAACTCATCATTAGCCAACATTCTGATTTTGGCCAATTTGATGGGTATGGAGTGGAGCCCACCATTGTCTCATTTGCATTTCTCTGAATATTCGTGGGTTTGAGCACCTCTTCATTACTTAGTCATTTGGGTTTCCCCTTCTGTGAACTGCCTATTCATATCCTTTGACCATATTTCTATTATTTCCTGTCTTTTTCTTGTAGCTTTGCAATAATTCCTTGTATATTCTACATATTAATTCCTTGTCATTTTTAGGTATCACAAACAATTCCCCATTCTGTCATCTGTCTGGTGTCTTGGTTTATAGTGTTCTTTGCTGATTCAAAAAAAGAAAAAAAACTTTAATTTTAATGTAATTCAAATCCATAAATTTTTTGCCATTTTGTTCTTAGCCAAAAGGTCCTTCCTTACAGTGGGATGTAAAAATATTTTCCTATATTTTCTTTCATTAGCTTTATGATTTTACATCTCACATCTAAGTTTTTCACACAACTGAATTGTATGTGGTATATGAGATCTAGAGGCCCAACTTCATTTTTCTCTACAGAGTGAGTCAGCCTTTCCTATACCATTGGCAAAATAGTCCATCCTTTAATCGCTGATCATAACTGCATGGGTCTGTCACTGAACAATTCCTTCTGTTCCTTTCATTCTTGTTCCTAGGCTACTTGCACATATTTTTTATTGGTAGAACTTTGTAGAATGTTTAGTATCTGGTAAAGTGAATCTCCTTAGCCCCTTTTGAAATTCATTTAATTCTATAGGTTCTTTATTCTTCCACACACATTTTTGAATACACTTGTTAAATTCTTCAAATTCCAGCTGAAATTCCACCACAGGCGGACTCTCAACCACTGCGCCACCAGGGAAGCCCTGCAGCTGAGATTTTAATTGAGATTGCACTGAATTGACAAGAAAATTTGGGGGAGAACTGACATCATTGCAGTGTTAATTTAGCTCATCGGCAACGTGGTATACCCTTCACCAATAAATGAAGGAAGAAGAGTTTCTTCTGTGGCTTTTAATAGTTTCCCTCTGCCCCTCACCCGGGCATTCGGGTGTGGCAGGGTTAAAGTCGCCAGCGCCCCTCCCTAACTCACCAGCTTCTACACCTGGGCTCCCATTTGATGTTTGCAATAACTCCAGGTGAGCTGAATGGCAGGACCTAATAGTCCTTTGTATAGATGATTTTAAGGAGTTTATCCAAGTCCACACAGCCAGCACGATGTGGACACATGATCTCTCCGCATTAAATCTCAATACCAATGCAGGTGTTGAAGAGTAAACGCTATGATACGTGAAAAGTACCTGGCTCATAGCAAGCACTCAATAATGATGTCCATTAGGATGGAAACCCAGTTTATATTATAAGACAGATCCAAGGGTTGCTGCTTCAGCTCAAGGGGGCTGGTGAAGGTTTTCTCCCCACTAGCTTGGCTCTCTCCTGAGGTACTTCCCCAGAGCCCTAAAATCCCACGGTCAGGATCGGTGATCGCAGACTCTGTAGAATAATGGGAATAATTAAAAATCTGAAGTAGGCAAAAGTGATTCCCTAAGATAGCACAGATGCTGAGAAGGAGCAGGTCTTGTAGGTTAAATAAAAGAACAAGAGCTAAAAGCAGGAGGCCTCTGGGCATTCCCTTCACGATCAGCAGAAGCAAATCCTCTCAGGGCGGCCTCCATGGCGATGGGGTTCATGCTGACAGTCTCAGTTATGGATTTCTAACAATTTGTAATTGTAGGATGAAAATGACTTGAACAATGTGAGTCGGGCTATGAACAAACACCCATAACAAGTACAACCATAAGTTGGGAGATTTTATTTTATTAATAAGTCACTGAAGATAATTTTTAAAAATTATTTAGAAGAAGGAAAGAAACCAAAATGTTTGAAGTGCTTATAATGGGAGATGGGATCATGTATAATTCTTGTTATTTTCCCTACACTTTTTTCTATTTTTATTAGTTTTTCTTTTTCCCCAAAATTAGTTACCTCTCTATTTATAAAGGTGTGTAGTTTTTGTTTTAAGTTTTAAAGCACCAGCAACCGGGGTGCTAGTCCTCACAGCCACTGATTCCCTATGTGACCTCGGGCACATCTCTCTCCTCTCCAGGCCTCAGTTTCCCCATCTGTACTCTGAGAGGGAGGAGCTGCATGGGGCTCTGAGATCTGGGGGGGTCGCGAATCCCTCTTGCACATCAGCCCTGCCCCACATCTGCACATCCCACCTGGGCCTACCAGCCCAGATGGCCTACAGGTGACACTAACGAGAACATTTTTTTCTCATTAGCGAAAACTTGGCTCAGAGCAGGAACGGCCAAGGAGCCAGGAGGGGTGACAGGGCCGGGGAGCCATTCCCTACCAGGCTGGACATGAGGTGGCTCTGGGCCCATTTTCCTGACACAGTACCCAGCCCTCCCTTTGGGAGATGCCGCACAGGAGACCCTGCACGTCAGCAGTGCCCAAGTCACCTACCTCATTTCCCCAGCAAGCTTTCCCTTTCCCAATTCAAAAGGAGGAAGAAATAAGTAATTTTTCCCATGCTACAATTTCCCAATCTTCACTCATTTGGATGTTTATGAGGACATGTCTACCAGCCACAGCCGGGCAGGGCTGGGCAGGGATGACTCAGTTGTGGACACAACTGCTGCAGGAACTTGGCGGGTGGAGGCCAAGCACTTGGAGGAGGACAGAGGGACCCTGGCTGAGGAGCCCGGAGGCTTCTTGAAGTAGATGGCAGTGACTTGGCCCCCTCTAATGCATCTCCCAGGTGAAGTCTGTCTACAGGACGTCACTCCCAGGGAACCAGAGCCCCACACCCCCCATCCCAGGCATGTCTTGCCTGACCTGCAGACTCCACGTGTAAGTATTGAGCACCTCCTGTGTTCTAGGCAGAGTTCTACGGCCCCTTCACCTACAGTTCATGGAGATCCTGCTCCAGCCGTGCACCCAAATGAGGATCCCAGAACATTTAGTTCCTAGGAATGAATGGTGGCATTCCAAGCACCAAGAAGGCATCAGCTTTGCCACCCTCTAGACCTGGGCTCAAGTCCTAGCTCAGACCACTTACTGCCGTGTGACCTTGACCTTGAACAAATCACTTCATCTCCCTGAGCCTCCATTTCCTCACCTATGGAATGTTGGGGGGAGGGGGCGAGGTCCCATTCTAAGTTCCCTGCGGGGATGCTGTAATGATCAGAGTTTGGGAGTCCACCCCACCTGGCACATAGTAAGTGCTCAGTAAATGCAGACTCAGAACTTAATGGTGGCCATACACTCTGCTTGCCCACTTTGGAGTCCTGCGTCTCCCCCTGGTGCAGGGGAAGCTTTCCCTGTGAAATTCCCGAAGTTCTCAGCCTCCCTCTTCCCCTTGACACCCAAAGGAAACCCCGGTGGGGCCCCAATTCCACAGCAGTTCCCAAGCTCTCCCAAGGTTGTTGCAACTTCCCACCAACCTCCCAGCCCAGCCCTTCCACTCTCTCTCCCAGCTCCTGCAGAATAATTCCTGCCTCTGAAACCAGCTCCATCACTTCACCCCTTTCTCCCCGAGAGATCTAGAGATCCGAATGCAGGGGTGGGGCAGCCTCCACCCCTGCCTCACAAAACCCGTCATTTCTGACACCCCAATCACAACGGCTCACTTCCCCCTGCATGCCCCAAATTTCTCCAAACTTCCAGCTTTGTCTGACTTGTGTGAAACCCCCAAGCCCTGGCTGCGCACCTGACCCACACCTAGGACCCCCACTGAGCTTTTTGTCTTTGTAGCAGTTACCACTGGCCAAGGTGTCTCATACACTTTTTATTGTCCCTCTCAATGAGGGCAGGGCTGTGTCCCCGGCACCCAGCAGCAGTTTGAGTTCAATAAATATTTATTGAACAAATTAATGAATGAGTTTAATCTTTGCAGCTTCTCTTTGGGATAGGGGCTTATTAGATCCAATTTACAGAGGAGGAAGTGGAGACCCACCACCTGGGCTAGATGCCATGCAGTGGGCACTAGAGCCCCACGCTTACCTCCGTCACAGCAATGACCATGCCCTCAGCCATCACCTGACTTCAGACCAGTCTCCCCAGTTGGGCTTTGACTCCTTGAGAGCGGTACCATGTATCCCCTCCCTTCCCAGCCCCACTGTGTTCCTCAGCACAGCTCCCGACACGCAGTAGGTGCCCTACACAGATCTGTTGCTTGAGGGACTAAATGAGGGCTGAGTGAATGAGTGCATGAATGAATTCATCTTTTCATACAGAAATTTTTTGTGTGCAGCTTCTGAAACTAGGCCTCCAACCCTCTTCATAGTCAGTGCTGTGGGAACTTAGAGGACACACAGGTCCTGGTCCTGGATGGTCCTGGAAGGCTTTCTGGAGAAGGAGGAGAAAGTTGAAGATAGAGGTTTGGGAGTTGGGTCACTGAGCAGAGATTTCACGGTGGGGATGTGCCCTTCATATTTGGTGACGGGAGGAACACAGTTGGGTTTCAGATACAGAAGCTATGCAGGCAGCAGGACAGGCCTGAGAGAGCCAGATTGGCAGACTTTGGCCTGTAGGCACTGGAGAATTATCGAAGGTTCTGTGAGAGAATGGCCTGGTCAGAGCTGGGCTTTGGAAAAGAAAGGTGGACAGGAGTCAGAGGACAAACTCCATGCCCTGTACATTTACTGAGCCCTGTACTTGCCCAAACAGTGTTCTATAGGGCCTGGGACTCAGGGTTGGGGCCACAGCACATTGGTGACCCCAGTCTGAGCTACAATGGAATAGCATGGCCAAATGGTTGGAAACTCAGACTCTAGCCAGATAGCCTGGGTTTGTATCCCGGTTACACCACTTAGCAGCTGTGTGCCCTTGGGCAAGTGACTTAACGACTCCGTGCCTCGGTTTCCTCATCTGTAACATAGGGATAATAATAGCCACCACTCCCTAGAGCATTGTGAGGTTTAAATGATATAGCCCCAAAGCCTCAATAATTGAGTTCTTTATTGTATCTCTAACGAGTGTGTGACTTCCTGGATGGCAGGGATGAAGCCTCCTAAATCTCTTTTGTCTGAGCCCAGCTCACAGGGGCGCAAGGTGGCTCTCAGGGAACTTTTGATAAACACGCCTGGCCCAGGGGACCTGGTCCACCTTGAGAGTGCCCCAGTGTTCGTTCACAGGGGGTCTTCCGCCTGAAGCGAGGAGCCCTCCCTCGACACCTGCCTAGGCTGTGGGTATTTCCTGAGTGAAGTGTCATCTCAGTGAAAAACAGTGTCCCTGCGACAGCCTGTTGTTGCATAATCTGCCCACAGCTCTCTGTGACTTCCTGACCGGGCAGCCCCAGGGGGGCCCCTTCCTGCCCTGGAAGGTGCCAGACCCCGTGCCCCTTCTCAGGGGAGGCCCAGCAAGAACTCTCGCAGCCTCAGTTTCCCCATTTGGGAAACTAGGGTGTTGGAGCTGATTATTTCAAAAGCCTTAAATGTTCTCGAATCAGACAGATTCTGGCCCTGTCCCACTCTGATTGCATGGATTCCTGAACGCACAGGTCGGGCCCCTGGTCCAGAGCTCACACTCCAGAGACAAACTTGGATTTGGTGATTTAGCTTCCTTGAGGCGACGTGGGGAACAATAAGAGTCGAATTATTGGGAGGAAGAAATAAGGCAATACGTGAAGTGTGGGGCACAGTGCCTGGCACCTAGTAAGATCTCAATATTCCCTGACACTCCTATTGAGGGGTGGGGGCTACATCCCCTCCCCTTGAATCTGGGCTCTGTGACTTCTTGACCGATAGTATGTGGCAAAAGTGATGCTGTGCCCCTTTCTGGGCTCCGATTTTATGAACCTGGTAGTTTCCACTTGTTACGGGGTTGTTTGCTCTAGGAACCCAGCCACCGTGATGTAAGGAAGTCCAAGCCGCTCCAGGAGAGGCCCATGAGAGAAACCCACAGCCAACCCCGGCTTGCGGCTGTCTCAGAAGTGCGTTCTCCAGTGCCAGCTTAGTACTGTGGGAGCAGAGATGAGCTGTCCCCTGCCAAGCCCAGGCCAAAGTGCAGACTTGTGAGCAAAATAACCACCCGTTGGTGTTTTAAGCCACTAAGTTTTGAAGTGGCTCATGACGTAGCAGGAGATAACCAGGACAGTTAAGGTCAGTTACTAGCGGTCAACACTTTTGAAAAACGGGGACCAGCAAGCTCGTCTAGAAATATGGTCACTGTGATGTTAAGTGGTGATGTGTGTAAGGTGTCTTGGCACTGAGTAAACTGCTAACAGATAATTTCCCTGCCCCTTATGCAGGATCAGCTACAGAATCTTGGGGACCCAGAGAAAAATGAAAACACAGGGCCCCTTGTTCAAAAATTATCGATTTTTCAGACAGCAACAGCAGAGCATTAAAGCAAGCACGGCTCCTTCTAAGCTTGGGGCCCTGTGACTGTACAGGCCACATGCCCGTGAAGCTGCAAAGCCCTTTTCCTACAATATTCTTGTCTGATTATGGGGACCACTTTGGCTCTTGCAAAGCTGTCTTATAATAAGAACCCAAGTCTCTTACCACAGTTACAGGCATGTGGGATCTTCCCGGACCGGGGCACGAACCCGTGTCCCCTGCATCGGCAGGCGGACTGTCAACCACTGCGCCACCAGGGAAGCCCCACAGTTACTTTTATTTTAACAACAGTTAAAAAAAAAAAGAAAGAAAGGAAGAATAAAAATTGGCAAGTAATCTTTACTGTTCCGCTGGACTAAAGAGTGATTCCCTTCATCAGGTCCCAGCGTATGGCTAGAGCTATCTCCACCACAGAGCACCAAGCTGGGCCTTAGGCAGATTGTGTACCTCTATGGGGCTCAGTTTTCCCATCTGTAAAATGGGGAGGCTTGCTCTTGACATGTCTCCCTTCCTGGAGACAGGTTCTCCAGCACACGTTCTCTGTCCTGCCTGTCCTCCCAGCCTTGTGTCAACCCTGACCTCAGAATCAGACCACTGTTAAGGAAAGCAGCTTCAAGAAACAAGGCTCTGACTAGGTCAGCTCTGTGTCCTTTCTGCCTGGTCAGAGGCATCAGAAAGCCACTTGATCTCAGGAAGGTTTTACCCAGCCTCTTGCAACCGTCCCTGCCTCCCCATAAAAGAGGAATAAAATCGCCCTTCCTAAAGGAAACTGGTCCAGAAGGCATAGTGCCAGTTGGTAACTGCGATGTAGACACAGCCCCAACCACAGAGGCAGCCAGAGTTGAAGTGTTGAATTCCAGCTCTGGCACTTCCAGGCTATGTGACAGTGGGTTGGTTGCTTAACCTCTCTGAGCCTCAATTCATAAAAGGGGGTACTGATACTCAGCCTATTTACATTTCAGTTATTGTTATGAAGCCCAAATATGTAAAGAATGTAGAAAGCCTTGGGCAATCTCTAAAGCTCATAAAATGCTACATATGATGAATATCGTTTACTGAACAGGAAATACGCCCAGCACCAGGCCAAGCTCTTTACCTGTCTTACTGATGAACCTCACAACCATCTTGGAAGATACTTATGACGTCCATTTCGAAGATTAGGAAACTGAAGTTAAAAGCGCTTTGAGAGCTTCACCTGAGGCCGTGTAGCTGGGAACTGCTTTGGCCTGGAGGTTGAACTCTAATGGGCCCATTCCTCCCCCGACATGGAAGCAGGGGTAATGAAATGGGACAGAGGCAGGTGCTGGAGGGCTAAGGAGGAAAGGGCGGGCCTCGATGCTAAAATGACCCACACCCCACACCAAAACACAAACGCCTCCAACCTCCAGGATCTTTTGGTTTGGTTTTTACTCTCCTGGAAGACACCCAAAGAAAGGGGAAACTGGACAGACTCCTCACTCCCGGTGGTGACATCAGCTGAGGGCCCAGGGCTGCAATGTTAACCAGGAATGTAGTCTCAGCTCTCTGCCCTTTCTGAGAAAACACATCCAACAGCTTCCTGGCTACCAGCAACGGCTGCCTCTTCAGCCCAGCTTCCCTCTGAATTAGGTCAAAACGGCCTTCGTGGGCCCTGGTTTGCCTTTCCTGCCCATTGCTGAGATAATACCAGGATGTTTATTGTTCTAATAGGAGGAAAATAGATATAAGGAGACTGATGTTCTTACAATATTTATGATAAACTCTAAGTGCCTTACAACGGCCCATCAGGCCCTCCAGGATCTGGCCCAGCTGGCAGTCCCGCTCACCTCCCGTTCCTCTCTGCCCTGATGACTATGCTTCTACAAGGCGGTGTGCTTCCTGAACCCCAGGACCGGGAGCGCCCCACCTCAAGGCCTTGGCATTTGTGGTCCCCCTGCGTCCTGCTTTCTCGGCATGCTTGCGGGCCCCCACCTCGCCCACCCATCATGTCACTCATGCGGAGTGCAAGTAGCCCTCCCTGACCACCTGGCTAGAGTCGGCCCTGCCCTCCAGACTCTCTGCCACAGTCCCGAGTGGGGCCCTCTGGTAGCACAGAGCACGATCCCACTCAAGAATGACCTTGTTCACTGATCTGGTTATGCGGTCCCGGACGGGTGGGGTGCAGGAGCCCAGGATGGGCTCGGCCGGCTGCTCCCTAAGGCCCAAGGAGCTGCCCTTGAAGCTTTTGATATTCTCACTTTGGCTTCCAGTCAAGGGTACTGACGCATTAAAGCGTTCTTCTCTGGCCCTACCTGTGAATCCCTCCCCCGACCCATCCTGGCCCCAACACCTCCCACCCCACACTTCCCCCACTGTTACATGGTAGAGGACAGGGAGAGTCAAGGAAGGGCTGGAGGAGAGAAGGCACACAAGGAACTGCGGCCAGAGAGCTGCCTCTCATCTCTGCACAGATTTTCATTTCTGTTCAGCTCAACAAATCAGGTCCCAATGACCGTGGGACAGAGAGGATGCCAGAGACACCTTTAGGCTCTCGTGGCTGGAGGGATGCGCTGCAGATTCAGGCCCTTGTCCTGTCTTAGGGATTGGCCCTGGCCTTAGAGATTCTAAGAACCTAGTGCAGTTTACAACCTACGAGACTGTCTTGGGAAACAACAGATTTTCTTCGAATGCAGTAGTTTCTGCAGGACGCTTATTACTTACTGTCACTCCCTGACTACAGCTGTTCGGGAAAAGGGGTGTGCCGGTTCCTTAGAGCCTGGGAACTGCTACCCTGGGCAGCAGGGGCCTTGTCTGTCTGCCCACCTGGACGTCAGAACAACCAGAGGTTAAGGAGGGGTCCGTCATCACTGGGCAGGGAAATTCGCTCTGGTTCTCGGATCGACCATGTGACAGGCAGTGGCTGGTTCAATGGCCAGGCTGGTTGTGAGGTCTGGGTGTGGACTGGAGTCCTGGGGGTGGGATGGGTGAGGTCTCCTTCTTCCAGCCACCAGGGGAGACATAGTCAGAGCGGGGCTTCAGGCTGGCTGCCTGTGGTGGAATGCAGGCCCCAGACTGCCCCTGAGTTGTGACCAGTTGTGAAATAGAATCCATCTTTTATGGCAAGGCAAGAAAAATTTAAACATAAGAATTCTTCTCTGCCCTTTGGCCTCCCCTCTCCCCGCACTGTGCATTGTGTATGTGCATTACGCATTGACCAAACCTCCCCCATCTGCAGGAACACCTGCTCAGCCATAAAGAGCAGCATTCTCCCGGCATCAACAGGACAGCTCCTGAAAAGAGAGCATTCCTTCCTGATCCTATAAGGGGTCACATGACCCACTGCCACGGGCTTAGATCTGGATTACATAAACTGTCAATAATACGTCATTGAATGTACAGCCCTGTCTCAAAAAACTTCTATAAACTGTGTCTTGACTTCCAATGGGTAGAACCATTCTCAGAGCCTTCTGAGATGCTCTTCCCGGGTAATAAGCCTCAAATTTGGCTCGAATAAAAATTTCCAATTCTTTCTTAGATCGACTGATTAAGTTTTCATTGACACCAGGGAGGCAGGCTGGAGCCTCCCAGCTCAGGCTCCAAGCCCACGACTCACATTCACCCCCGGTCCTCTCTGGGCTACCCAAGGCTGGGGCATTCACGCTGCTACTTTGTGACTCCCTTTTCCCCAGCTGTGAGGCTGCTGGGCCCAGCCCGGAGGGAAGATGGCGGTGGGGAGACCAGGGATGCCTCCTGCCAATAACCAAAGGGAGCCTTAGGACGAGAGAGCTTTATTCTGAGTAGCCTCAAAGGCCGGGCCTTGGAGCGACCAGGGAGTGGGAGTTCCACAGGGACAGGGTCTGCCTCCATCCACAGGGAAGAACCTCCAGCAGTGGGAAGGGCTGTCCCAGCAGGTAGGGGTCTCCCCGTCCCCAGAGGCTGGCAGCCTAGGTGTCTGGGGCAGAGAGGTAAAGGGGGAGCCGTTGTCTTGTGGGGAGAAGGACTGCTCGGACCCTTCTGCTCAGAGGTACTCAAATCTCAGGGAGAATTTCCTGAGCGTTATGATTGTTTTTTAAGGGAACTTATGAATTTTTAAAGGACCGAAGTTTTGTGAAGGGCCGTTGGGTGAGGGAGCCCTTGGGGGGTGGGGGTAGTGGCAGGAGGGAGCAGAGTCCTCACACTGTCCGGGCACAGGGGGTTTTGGTCATTGTCCGGACCACGTAAACTTCAGGTTCTGGTGTAAACGGTCTCTCACGGCATCCAGCCTCTCTCCAACTTTCCCCAAAACATCTGAGCGGTTTCAGAAACTACCCTGGTGAAGCCGGAGCCAGCCTCAACTTCCTCCAGAGACCAAGCAGGCTGGTGAGTAAACAGCAGCCTTGCCGGGGCTGGCTTCCAACGGGTAATTCCAGCAGTCTCCAGGCTGCCTGCAGCTCAGTGCCCCGGGGCCTCATCTGCCCACACTCCCTTTCCAAGACCACTTGTTTGTTGCCATGAGTCTGAGAGCCTTGGGGAGAGCAGGAAGAAGCCCCAGGTCAGGGCACTTGACTCCTCGGTGTAAAACGTAAAAATCCTGAAGCCCAGACTGAACTACGAAACACTCTTTCTTTTCCGGCAGAATGTCTGAGTGAAACCAAGTAGTTTTCTGACACCCACACCCCCATCATGGGTGCTGAGCGACCAGAGCCGAAGGCAGGGCCTGGCACCACCAGGATCTGTGCACGTGGCAGATCTGGGGAAGACACTTTGGTGGCCCGGGACAGAGCCCACGGTGCCCACAGAGCGGGTAAGGACCCAAGAAGGGCCCACAGTTGCCCTTCTCCATGCGGGGAGGGAGCCCCCCTGGGCGAAGCAGAGCAGGCCCTTCTCCAGGCAGCAGCTGGGTGGGCAGGGTCTCCGGCCAGGCAGGGGCACCACGGCTGCACAGAATCTGCAGGTCTCTGGGTCCCGAGAGGCCTCCTGCTGCGGGAACAGTGATGTGCGCTGGGCCCTGGGCCCACCGTGGAGGCTGCAGAACAGGGAAGGGCTGGCAGCAGCAGAATGCAGGGTGCCCAGGCCCTGCTGGCTGGCTGTTGCCCCAACACACAGCGCTGTTCAGATCCAGCCCCTTGGTTGTCTCTGCCGCACAGGTCCGGGCTCCCCAGGGTCTGGGTTGGGGGGCAGCTGGGTGGGGAGGCAGGTACAGATGAGCAGAACCTCCTGCGTTGATAGGCTGGGTCTACCCCTGGATGCTGGAACCTCACCTCAGGCCAGATGGGCCTCTGGCACCAGGTTGGTGCTACCAGCTTGGTGCCACCAGGGTCACCGTGGCCTCCCAGAGGCACCCAGCTGCCCTCTCAGCCCCAGCCCAGGCCAGGACTCATTTCCCAGAGGCGGTCGTGGGCAAGGGGTCCTCCTTCCCTTCCTCCTCCACCGAGAACATAACGTCCCCACAGCTGCCCGCCAGTGGTTCCGTCTCCTGCTCTGGGTAGTGGGGGGCATGGTCCACCTCCAGATCTTCCTCGAACTCGGGCCCTGCCGGCCCCACCGGGCCCTGGCCCTCAGGCACCTTGGCCTTCACGGTCCCCACAATCACGGTGTCAGCCTTCATGATGTAGATGTTCTCTGCAAGGCAAAAGGGTGGGGGAGATGAGACAAGAGCTCCAGCTGGATGGAAGCAAGGAGGCAGAGGAGGGTCCCAGTCCCAGCTCTGCCACTTTTGCTGTGTGGCCTCAGGCAGATGGCACAGCCTCTCTGATACACAGTAGGCCCCGCGCTGACTTCACAGGTATCCTGAGGGTCAAAGGAGATAAAACAGCTAGGAAATGTGTGCTGAGGGGTTAAGGCCTGGCCCACGTATAGGAAGTGCTTGTGATTTTCTCGACACTTCCGCCAAGATGGGGTAGAAGAAAAGACAACGGGGTTAGGAGAGAAAGGAAGCCGTGGGGAGAAATTGGAGAATGACATGGACACCAATAGCACCAGTGAACACTCGCAGAGTTTAGCCGGATGCCGTTCCAGATGCTTTTCACACATTAGCTCCCGAATCCTCACGTCACTTCCACAAGGTAGATAGTCTATCGTGATCCCCATTTACAGATAAAGAATCTGGAGCCCAGAGATGTTAAATGACCTGCCCAAGGTCACCAGGTAGTTAGTAGAAATCCCCAAAGAAACTCCACCCTGCCCAGCTGCCCTTTCAGTTCATATCCACGTGCCTAAAGCAGAAACCTGGGGTGGGGGGCGGGCGGTGGTGGCCAGGGGACAGCAACATGTCCTGGTTTGCCTGAGACGGTCCTACTGGCTTTAGTATTGAAAGTTCCACATCCCAGGAACCTCTTCGGTCTGGGCAAACCCAGACATGGTCACACCCTGCAGAAACCTCAACCCTGTTAATAATCACCAACAGCCTATGATCTGGACAGCTTTGCAGGGGCTGGTATAGCTTGACGTTTATTGCTTATTGCCATGTGCCTGCCTAGCACATAGGGCTGCTTGTGTGGCTCGCGTGGAAGAAAAAGCAGCCCAGCCTGTTAGAGGCATGATCCCCCACAGTCTGCTGACCACCTGCTACTAGGGCTTTGGAGCCTCAGGGGAGCTAAGTAAGGTGCCTAAGAAGCTGGGACGTGGGGAGCCTGGCCTTCACCCAGGTCAGCTAACTCCAAATAGCAGCAGCCCAGCTTCTGATGGCCTTGAGCTCAGGGCAGGGTGCGAGCTCCCAGCCGCTCAGCCCTGGAACTCTCTCTGGAGTCCGAATGGGGAAGCTCAAGAGGGAACTTGAGTGCTAGGGTGGGGCAGGGAGCTCGGGATCCCTGCCTCTCTGAGGAACCCAGTTACACCCCTCCGATTCAGGAACCCCCCAGAGATTCTGGGGGCCTCCACACGTTCAACCCCATTGCATAATGCCAGTTCTTCTGTTTTGGTCTTTGATACTTCCAGGATAGAGAGAAGTGTTCAAAATAGCAGTGAGAACTAGAGGGAAGGCTACAAGCGTGAAACAAGCTATGGGCTGGGAGCCCCCCCTACACCCCAAAAGAGAGAGCGTGGCCTCAAGCCACATACCCTCCATCAAGACCTGCAGGTCCTTTGCCCTGGGAACCTGACCAAAAGGGCTGGCAAAAGATGGGAGCCAGTGATGGTGAGGGACAGGGGACCCCAGGAGGTGAGAGAGAACACAGAGGAGGCCGCACAGTGCTAGAGGAGATGAGACAGACAGACAGACAGACAGGAGTAGGGGTGTGGAAGAAGAGGGGTGAGTTTGTCCAGGGAGAAGCAGCCAAAGCTGGGGGCCAGGCTGTGATCCCCTCACATTCCTCGGGTCCTGATTCCTCTAGCTCTATGCCCCATCACAGGGCTGCCCACTCCCAAGTTGGGAGAGGAGGGTCTTCCAGAAGTTGCTTGGACTTCCTGCCCCACCCAGGGCTCCAGAATCCAAGGAAGTTGTCCTGGACGGGGAGGGGGATGAAGATGAGGGGAAGGGGCTCCCCCTGCCCGGTGCCCAGGGGTAGAGGGGTAAAGTGGAACCAGAGTTTGGTCCCCTTGGGAACTGTACAAGGGGGTACTCCTCTAGGGAGGTGTCAGGAGAACAAAGGGCTCACCATCTCTTGAATGTCCCAAGAGAATCTCCAACCTGCTTACCAGCCAGGCTTACAGGCCAGGCTGCCCAAGCCCCAGCCCACCTGAGAGCCTGGTGCCTCCCTCCCCCTTCCCCCGCAAACACTCCCAGAGCCCCAGCCCTGTGGTTCCAG
Organism: Neophocaena asiaeorientalis asiaeorientalis; assembly: GCF_003031525.2. Lineage (NCBI taxonomy): Eukaryota > Metazoa > Chordata > Mammalia > Artiodactyla > Phocoenidae > Neophocaena > Neophocaena asiaeorientalis. The sequence continues at coordinate 6,579,126 of NW_020173679.1, forward strand.
GCACTGCACTCAGCGTTGACTCAAATGTTCAAATTAGGACTTCTTAGGAAATTTGCAGGAGATGCTTTCAGTGGTATTTCCCAAAATACATTCTTTTCCAGTAAAACTTGCTGAAAGCTACAATTCCAAAAGTTTCAGTTTGGTGCTAAGGGTTCTGCCCTAAAGAGTTCTATCCACCAATCCCTGCCACACAAATGTGTAGGACGATCACAAATGCCTCTTTGGAATTACCTCAGTGATGGTTAACCCTCCAAAGACAGAGTTGGAGCCAATTAAGGCCCTGCCCCCGGGGAGCTAACAGCCAAGTGGATGGGGGTGGGGGTGGGGAAGGAGGCTGCAAACACACACTGCTGGGTGCTTAGGACACTAGGAGGGGAGGCCTGGGCTCTGGGGCCACACAGCACAGGGGCGTCTCCTAGACGGGAGAGTGGAGAGGGCAGGGAGGGCTTCCTGGAGGAGGAGGCAAATAAACAGGGTCCTCAGGACATCAAGAATTAACTAGATTCAAGGAGGTGGAGTTGGCTGTTTCAGGTGAGAAAGCAGCGCCCCCCGAGCTCAGAAGTGAGAAAGGGCTCCGGTGATTAGGAAACTGACATTGAGTGGGAGGAAGAAGCAGACCTGTGGGGTGGGGAGGCTGGCAAGCCTGGTGGGGAGGAGGCAGCTTAAATGCCAGAATAAGAAGCCTGGAATTCACCCTGCAGGTACCAGGGACCCCCTGGAGGGCTTCAAGCAGGGGTGTAATATGGGCAGGTAACCATTTTGGTAGAAACGTTCTGGTTGTAGCAGGGTGGAGAGGAGGGGGAGAGAGGCAAGGAGGCCTTCGGGAACGGAAGTTTCGTCCTGGCTGGAGGGTGGCTACAGTTCGGGGCGCGCTGGCCTCCGGGTTCCACTGCAGGGTACTGATGCGGACAGACGGGGGGTTTCGGAGCCTGCAGCCATGCTGTCACTTGGTAGCTGTGTGACTGGGAAAATCACTTCTCTCCCCTGAACCGCTGTTTCCCCAATTGGAAAAAGGAGGGAAAGACCCCATCCTCGGAAGGCTGTGTGACAAGAGGTGACGAGCGTGCCGTGCGCAAATGCGTCAGCCGAGCGGCAGCTCTTACTTCCCTGATGCCTCCCTCCATACCCCTCAGGGGCCCTTCGTTGGGGGCTGGGCTGGCGGTTACTTTCCCTCTAATCAGAGCAGGCACCAGGCAGGGGGAGCCCCACCCCCCAGGACGACTTCATGCACATCATTTCACGAATTTTCACGATGGGCTCCGTGAAGGCAGAACTCCTGCTATCCCTATTTTACAGAAATTTACACTGGGATGAAGAGGTGGAGGCAGCTGCTCCATACCCCCTGAGAATGGCTTAACTCCTTCACAGAAATTGTCTCCTACTCATGAGTGCCAGTGGAGGAACCCCTGCCTCTTCCTTGCTGGGCCTTCCGTCCTCAGGGTCTCTAGTCCCCGCTGGGGGCTCAGGGCCCATCTCTCCTGCCCCTGAGCACCCCTGGACCCCCCAAACAGGCCGACTCACCAATCCTGTTGTTGGTGTGCTCCGCGGTGCCTCGGGGCTCAGGAAGGTCCATGGAGGTGGAGGGGCTGCTGGCTGGGTTGGCCTCCAGCAGCTGCAGGCTCTCCAGGTTGGGGCAGGTCTCCACAGTTGGGGAGCTCATTAACCCCTGCTCCTCAAGGCCCGGCTCTGCCACCGATACCCTCCTGATCAGCTGCAGTGGGCACAGAGGAAATGGTGCTGATGGAGGATGCCCCAACCTCCCCCAGTCTCTGAGCTGGGGAACCCCTGTTTCTTCATCTCCATAGACCCCAATGAGTCTCCCTCTCTGCTTTAAAGCCGTCATGCGCTACCCTGGGCTTCTCAGCCTTGATAGCCTGACATACCTGAGTGTGGGACCCTGTGAGGTCACGTTGTTTTTAACTTGTACTAAATAATGATACCGTCAGCATTGCATACAATGCTTACCACGTGCGTGGCCCCTGACATGTGTTAATCCTTAACAACCACTCTACAAGGTGGCTAATATTAGCACCCTCCCCATTTTACAGATCAGGAAACTGAGGCACAGAAGAGTCAAGTAGGGGCTTCCCTGGTGGCGCAGTGGTTGAGAATCTGCCTGCTAATGCAGGGGACACGGGTTCGAGCCCTGGTCTGGGAAGATCCCACATGCCGCGGAGCAGCTGGGCCCGTGAGCCACAACTACTGAGCCTACGCGTCTGGAGCCTGTGCTCCACAACAAGAGAGCCCGCGATAGTGAGAGGCCCGTGCACCACGATGAAGAGTGGCCCCTGCTTGCCACAACTAGAGAAAGCCCTCGCACAGAAACGAAGACCCAACACAGCAAAAATAAATAAAAATTAATAAACTCCTACCCCCAATATCTAAAAAAAAAAGAAGAGTCAAGTAACTTGCTCAGCGTTAGTTGATAAGTGTCCGGCCAATGCTTGAACCCCACCCAGTATCTCACTTTGGAATCCATGCACGTTAGCCCCAGTCTACAGGTATCAGGTCCAGGCCCACCCCAACTCCCCTGCTCCTGGGACAGCAGCCTTTTATGATCACACTAATGTATTCTAAAAACAGTTACGTCTCAGGAAAATGTCGGTTTCGTTTTTCACTTTTCTGTAAGTGCCAAGGAGAAGTGCTCTTGTAAAATGTTCTAATGTAAATACCATTTACCTTCAGCCTTCAAAAGGGAATGAGTTTGAGTAAGGCAGAAAGTATAGCTACATAATCCTGAGTATTCTTTTTTTTTAATTTATTTATTCATTTTATTTTTGGCCGCACTGGGTCTTCGTTGCTGCGTGCGGGCTTTCTCTAGTTGTGGCGAGCGGGGCCTACTCTTCGTTGAAGTGCGTGGGCTTCTCATTGTGGTGGCTTCTCTTGTTGCGGAGCACGGGCTCTAGGCACGCAGGCTTCAGTAGTTGTGGCACGAGGGCTCAGTAGTTGTGGCTTGCAGGCTCTAGAGCACAGGCTCAGTAGTTGTGGCGCACGGGCTTAGTTGCTCCGCAGCACGTGGGATTTTCCTGGACCAGGGCTCGAAACCGTGTCCCCTGCATTAGCAGGTGGATTCTTAACCACTGCGCCACCAGGGAAGTCCCCTGAATATTCTTTTAAAATAATTTGAAGTCCAAAAGATGGCATTCTTGAACATGTTACTATTAATGCTTTGGCCCACATGGCCAAAAGATATTTGATTATCTTATAAATCGCTAAATACCTTTTCATGAAATTTCTTGGCCTTATAACAGCAACCTGTCTGACCCAAGCATGTCTAAATGTGACCTCCCATGATTTGAACTTGTATTGTGGTTCCATCTATTATGTTTAAAGATAAAGGATGGAAACCGTTCTCATGTACGAAAATTTGAGTTAAAAGAAAATAACAGGGCTTCCCTGGTGGCGCAGTGGTTGAGAGTCCGCCTGCTGATGCAGGGGACACAGGTTCGTGCCCCGGTCCGGGAGGATCCCACATGCCGCGGAGCGGCTGGGCCCATGAGCCATGGCCGCTGAGCCTGCGCGTCCGGAGCCTGTGCTCCGCAACGGGAGGGGCCACAACAGTGAGAGGCCCGCGTACCGCAAAAAAAAAAAAAAAGAAAGTAGCAGAGAACTGATAAGTGGAAAAGAAAAAACGCGGGCGAACCATACACAACTGAGACCCAGCCCATATGGTGTGCTTTGTCCTGCTCCCCCCCTCAGCTGCGGAGGGCAGTGCCCCTGCTCACCCCCCCACACTGGTCCCCGCGCTGCCCCTGGGAGGCTGGGCACAGAGCAGGGCGCCAGGACAAGCCCAATGAGGGCCTGGTGTACGCACCGCATCTTGGGTGGTTGCAGGACCAGCAGGAACATGTGCAAAGCCCCCAGCCCAGCGCCTGCACACGGCGAGCGCTTCATAAAAGGCAGGTGAAAATGCTCTTGCTAGGAGGCAGCTCAGGGTAACAGTTCAGAGCACCAGCTTCGGAGTCACACAAACCAGGCCTCAGAGCCTAGCTGAGCTATTTTCCAACCGAGGAAGCACCTTTCCTGTCTGGGCCCCCGTTTCCTCTTCTATACAGTGGGACAACAGTACCAACCTCTGTGTTTTGTAAGGACTACCCAGAACAACTTCCAGAAAGCACGAAGCCAGGTGCCTGGTGCAGCGTAAGTGCTCCACATGGGAAAAGCTCAAGTTTCAGAAGTTTGTGCTGCTGATTCGACATCCCAGCTTTGAGGACGAGACTCACGGAGGAGTGATGGAGAAAGGGGGAATGAACACAGCCTTCCCTCTGACCACACCTGGCACCCACATGGCCAAAACCAAACCCACTGTCTGGCAGGCCCTTCTGGAAGTCCCCGGCAGGATGAGCCAGGAACCAAGGCTGCTGTCTGGGGTGGGGCTCTGCATCCTCCGCCAGGGCCTGGCTCAGGCCCCACTGTGCTCAGCGCTCCCTGCGTGGGGCAGACCCGGCCTGAACTTGCAGGGGAACCTGCACCTGGGCCCTGGGAGGGCTGGGATCCACGGAGCCGCTCTCAGAACCAGCAGATCTGCTAGGGAAGGAGTCAGAGTTAGGGGCACAAAGCTGGGGTGGAGACAAGGGAGGGGCTACTTACTGTCGGGTTCCTCCCGGGCCTGGAATCTGCAAAGAACAAAAGAGCAGTGACTTCACCAAGGTGGGTCTGGCAGCTGCCTGGCCCTGCCCCCCCCCCACCTGTGGGCAAATGCCCCCTCCGCTGCCCCCAGGGTGGCAGCTGGTGCCTCGTTCAGACCTGGAGAGTAGTGGACGGGTTTCAGGCCCAGGGCACAGGGGCTCACTTCCCAGCGGCAGCCAGAGAACGGGGGAGTCACCTCTCTTCCAGCCACCAAGCCCCTCAGCACACCGGACCCCTGCACAGCCCTCCCACTCCCACACATGCACAGGACTGGTTCAGGACGAGCGTGCACCCCAGCTGGAACCGAAGACACTTCTGCTGGGTCAGAAGTTGGTCTGCGGCTGCTGCTACCACCTGGTGGCCCCCAGGGGCTGGAGAGGCCAGAACGGCCCGGAGCACCATGTGAAACTCACACGGAGGACCCCTAGGCGATAGAGAGCGGGTGACAGGTCCTGAGGACCTTTTCTTAGACCTGCATGGGACATGCCTAAAGCCAGTGGACCCCGGAGCCCTTTTGGCTCAGGCCAGCGTGAGTTCGGTTTTCTATCACGTGTGCCTGAAATAGCCCACGTGACCGGTCTGACCGTTCATCCCACCCTCTGGTGGGCTCAGTATGCAATGACCCTTAGGGCACAACCCTTTTCTTCTCATCCCAAACCCCACCCTCCTCTCCAACTTTCCTCTCGTATTAAACTGGGCTCCGGGTCATGGTCAAGTATATGCTGACATTTAATCACGGCCCAGTGGCCACCTGGGAAAGCTGGAGATGGTACCAGGCGCCTGTCTAAGCCAGGGCGAGTCAACTCCTAGGAGCTGACCGTCCTCTGGGGGCACACGGCCTCTTAAGACTCCCGAAGAAATCACCTACAGAGACTTGGCTTTTGTTGCTATTCGGTGTGCACACCTAACCAGAGAAACCTCGTGAAAAGAGGCCAGCGTGCCAGCTAAGTCACCTCTGGAAGACCGTCTGACCTCAGCCCCTCTAGGAAATGAGCATCCCCGAATCCTAGCAGAGACGCTCACTGGAGGCCGACTGACCACGAAAACACAAGACGGGCAGTTTGAACCTGCTGTGTGGACACCAGGTCAGTCTGGAGGACACTCTTCCATGTCCCCTTTAAATGACCATCAGCAGGTAAAGTGTCTAAAGGGGAAATGGATCAGAATAATGGTCAAAAGAAGCACATGTGTAAAATGACACAATTCTTGACTCTCGATTTAACAAATCTGGTAACTGCTGTTGCCAGCAGAGTGGTCACCTTGCGAGGCCGTGGCCCCTCCCACGAGGCAGCCACTGTCCATCGCCGGAGCCAGCACTTTGAGAAACACTGTCTGGCCTGAGGCACATTCTTTTAAAGGATGTCAGTGAAGCCAAATCTTCGTCCTTTGAGAGTGATTTTGACTTTTGCCAACAGCCAACTGTCATTTGGCAGCAAGTCTTGGGGGGAAAAAAGGGTGTGACAAAGTAACAAGACAAAAGAAATTAAAATGATAAAATGCAGTCTTGGAGAGGATGCGGGTAAACAGGAACACAGCTGCTGATGCCTATGAACCGGTTTCCTCTTTCTCAAAAGCCGTCGGGCAATGAAAACTTCACACACTTTGACCCAGTAATCCCTCTTCAGGGACACACCCTCAGGAAATAACCCGAAGGAAAGCGACCAGCCTGTGCACAGCGGTGCAGTTTCTAATAACCAAAAAGTGGGAAACAAGACAGGTGCCAAACAATAAAGCAGCTTAGCAGTCCTTCGTCGCAGGCCTTCCTAGCAGTGAAACCCCAGCATGACATCTTTCACCTTTCCCAGCCTTTAGTTCTCTCGTTTGGAAAAGGGGACAGGTCATGCCAACTTTGGAGGGTTTTTATGACGATTAAATGAGATCTCAAAAGTGAAGGTGCCCAGGGATTAACCATGTTGAGAGCAGAACCCTTGATATGTTGTGATGAAAATAACACTGAACCCATATGGTCTTCCTCTCCCAAACCCACAACTCCAATCTAATCAGGAGAAAGACACTAGGCAAACTCCAAGCAGAGAGCCATCCTACAACTTAACCGACAAGCGAGTTGTAGGATGTGCCTTAACTCCTCAAACTGCCAAGGTCAGCAAAAACAAGGAAAGCCAGAAACTGTCACAGGCCAGATGGGCCTAAGACATGATGACTAAAGGTAATGTGGTGTACTGGGTGGGATCCTGGAGCAATGAGAGGACATTAAGCAAAACTAAGTAGATCTGAACAGAGTATGGACTTTAGTTAATACAATAGTAATGTATCAGTATTGGTTCGTTTATTGTGACAAACTTACCGCACTGATGTAAGGTGCTCATGATAGAGGAAACTGGGTGTGGGCTATACGGAAACTCTCTGTACTAACTTCTCAAATTTTCTGTAAGTCTAAAACTTCTCTAAAAAATGAAGTCCAATTAGAATTTTTTAATTAAAATGTTTAAAAGGGAAGGTGACCGGGATGCCGCCTAGCACATAGGGGCCCCAGGATACTCCAGTGGCTTGGCAACTCCATCACACTGAAAAGAAAACCAGCATTCGATACTGACTCTCGGAAACAAGCATAAAATAACATCGAGGTGAAAAGGTAGAATCCGGAGGGCACCAACATCGGCCTACAGGCGTGTTACAACCCTCATGTGTACTTTGATAAAGACCTAGAGCAAATCGTGCCAAGTACAGAGGTCAGATTTCGTAAGTGCTTTTCCCCTAAAATGTTGCTTCAGTCCACTGTCTTCACTTATTGGTATCCTTGCTCTTTGGAATAAGAACAATTTTCTCATAAAATATGTCCAGCATCCCAGGATACAAGTCCAGGGACACACGCACTGGACATCGGTGGGCCCCTCCTCCCTCAGGGAGAAGTGCCTGGTTTCCCAGGGCTTCTCTGAGGGCTGCTCAAGCCAAGCACGTGGGTTCTGATACCCAAGTTATCCATCCCTTCCATTCCCATCGCTCTTCCCTTTCAGTCCCATCCCCTCTCTGGCCTGGGGTCCCAGCTTCTGTGGAAAGCAGAACAGACCCAGGGAAGGCGTTTGGCAACAAGCACCCCTAGATTCAAATCCAGGACAGGGCAGGGAATTACAAGCTAAGCTGGGAATATCGTAGAATAAAGCAGTGCTCCAGTGAATTCCCTGGCGGTCCAGTGGTTAGGACTCGGCCCTCTCAATGCTGAGGGCCAGGGTTCAACCCCTGGTTGGGGAACTAAGATCCCACAACTCTCCCATCTCGGCCAAAAAAGGAAAAAAGAAGAAAGAAAGAAAGAAAGGAAGGAAGGAAGGAAGGAAGGAAGGAAGGAAGGAAGGAAGGAAGAAAGAAAAAGAGAAAGAAAGAAAGAAAAAACAAGTGCTCCAAACACAGAAGGATGGGGACAGAAGGACACAGCAGCCAGCTTGAAGGGGCCCCCACTTTCCCTAACCTGGGAAAATGTGAACATCAAGTTGAGTAATGATGGCAGTACAGTAAGAGAGGAATCCATGAGTCCAGACAGACATACATACAGAAATGGAGCAAAGTTGATGAGGCACCTGTTATTCATAGAGCCTCAGTACTTAGCAATAACCACGGAGGAAAGAGGACTTCACGGTGGAGAAGCCTGGCAGACACCACCCTAATCAAGGGCTCGTGGTGAACACGGCGGGGAAGGGACAAAGGGAAACCTGGCGGGGTGGATGACCCACTCCTGGGATCCTCCCACCAAAGACGCACCACCTGAGTCCAAGCGTGAGGAAACGTCAGGCAAACCCAAGGTGAGGGCCAGCCACAGAATCACTGGTGGAATCTTCCAAAGTGGCAAGGTCATGACCGGGAGGGAAATACAGACTGGAGGGGACACGAGACCCAATCGCCAAATGCAGTACGAGACTCTGAACTGCATTCTTTTGTTCTATACGACATTATTTGGATCAATGAAGAAACTTGAGTGGGGTCTGAGAATTAGTTGGTGGTGATGCATCAAAGTGAATTCTCTGATTTTGATGGTTTGAATACAGTCGTGTGAAATACACACTCAGGTACTCAGGGATGATACGGCATTATGTCAGTAAGTTACTCTCAAATGGTTCAAAAAAAATAAGTTCTCTGCACCGTCCTTGAGACTTTTCTGTACGTTTGAAATTGTTTCAAAACAAACAAAAACTTTTTCCAACTTAAACCTGCCTGTAGTAGCAGATAAAGTGATGACTATAGTGTCCTTTAAAATGAAGGGTTAAAAGAATTTCAATCAGTGTTTCTCAACCAGGAGTGACATTCCCCTCCAGGGGAAATTTGGCCATACCTGGAGACATTTTTGGCTGTCACAGATGGGAGGAGCTACTAGTATCCGGGGTGTCTAGAGACCAGGGAACTGCCTGACATCCTGTAACGCACAGGACAACTCGCTTGGCAAAGAATGATCCCATGCAGATGTCAACAGTGCCAAGGGTGAGACCCTTTATGCAAAAATCTCACCACCACCACCAACAACAAAATCCTGGTTGGTCGTACTGCTCATTAATCAAGTGGCCTTAAACAAGTTCCTTCATCTTCCTGTGCCTCAGCTTTCTCATCTGTGAAATGGGGATAACAGTGGGCACCTCACAAGGAGGAGTAAAATGAGAACACGTGTGTGCCTGTCACCAAGTCAAATCCATTCAGAGATGGGGGTGAGCATCAAAGGGGCATCTGCCCAGATTGCTGACGCACGGCTTACCGCACCAGGGGCTCCCCCAGCCCTGGAGCTCCGGGACCGGGAGGGCTGGGGCAACCATTTCCATCCCGCTCGCCTTTAGTCATTTGAGCAACTGATGCTGGTCTGAAAGCTCGGGAGGGCAGTTTCCGTACCCAGCACAGGGCCAATAGGAAGTGCCCCACAGAGACATGAAGGAGCAGACGAGTGAATAAAGGCTCCTGCACCCTTCCAGCCCCCACTGCATCCACCCCGCTCAGTCCATACGCATCCTGCCCCCTGCGGCACCTCCTTCCCTCTCGGGCCTGGGAACCAGACCCCCAGGGACCCACCGGAAGCCAGTGGGCCAGAAACGGCCCCAAACAGAGTGGCCACCACTGAGCCCCAGGCTTGGTTCCTGGTAGGTCTGGTTTCTTAAGGGAAGGTGCTTTCTGTCTTTCTTGCTCTCTCTCTGTCTTGTGTGTGTGTGTGTGTGTGTGTGTGTGTGTGTGTGTGTGTGTGTGTGACAAAACTGCTATCACGGAGGTTTGAAGAAAAAAAATAAACTGACAGCAATGGAAACTCTAATACTAGAAAAATGTCAAGAAAGCAAACGCGGGTTTCAGTGAGACACTGAGCCTGACAGCTCACGGAAAAAGGCTTGAAATTGTCAAAACACAAAAACCCCCCTTGCGAAGGGAACGCAAGCACCTGCTTGTGAAACTCATCAAATCCAAAACATGCCTCACCGGACTGTGTTCAGGGGCCCAAGTCAGAAACCGTGCTATGGCAAGTCTCTCCATGGGGCCTGGGGACCTGGGGGGCAGGGTCTGAGTTGACCACTGGGCTCCAGGGTGGGCACTGGGTGGTAGACAACCTGGTGGGGAGGAAGGAAGGGGGGGCAGGACTGAGCCCTCTACAAACAAGATCGGCCGCCTCCAGGACCAGCGGCTGAATCTGGTGTGGCCCCTACAGGTGGTGTGGCCCCGGGTCTTGTCTCTTCTTTACGGAACGAAGAGCATCACCTACCTCCCCTGGGGCTCCTCAGTCAGTGAGTCCCTTTGCGGGAGCCTGCCTTGAAACCAGAAAGGGAAGTTCAGACCATTTGTGTCCACTCCTTCCCCTGTGGTCAGGGCCTGTACACAGTAGGTGCTCAATCAATGCTTGTGACATGCTGAGGAGGACGTTGCCCTGCCTTGAAAGAGGCTGCCCAGAGGAAAGGAGACACTTGGCACAAGATGGCTGGGGTCCCCTCCCCCGAGGTGAGAGCTGAAAGAGTCTGCTGCCTGGATGGGTGGAGCATGGAAGGCTGCCTGGAAGAGGTGGCTTGGAGGCTGGCCAGGGATCGGAGAGAGAAGTTCAGAAAAACGTAGAACTCAGGAAGGCCTGGGACTCCTGCTGAGGAAAAAGGCCCCAGACACGGGGGCGGGCATCAGCAGACAGCAGCCACTATGTGCTGAGCTCTGACTACGTGCAGGAGCCCCACACAGCACTTAGCAGGCCCATCGCGACGGATCCACACGCCCGCCCTCTGAATTAGGCCCCACTGTTCCCATTTTACAGATGAAGAAACCGAGACACAGAGGAATTAAGTAACTCACCCAAGGTCATGTAGCTCATAAGGGGCAGAATCAGGATTCTAGCCCTGTCAGCCTACACCCACCCCCACCCCGACCCCTATGCCCTCAGCTGCCAGCAGGAGGGAGGGAGTGAGAGGAGGAAGGGAGGAATGGGGAGGGGAAAATAATAGGGAGGCTGGGAAGGGGCGACAGAGAGAAGAGAGGAAGGGAAGGCCTCTCCTGAGGGCACAATAGAGGCAAGAATGGAGGATAAGGTGGATTTTTGAAACTTCATCCGACGCCGAGCAGGACATGTCACAGAGTTTCCACCCACATTATATTCCCATCACAGATGAGGTTGCATAGAAAGGAGGAGCAGCTTATGGGAACCCCTACAGAGGGAACCCCGAGGGAGATCCAAACCCACGGTCCAGAGCTGCTGTGTAGCTGCACGTAGCCCCTTTGGACCTCTGGACACTCACCCACTGGCTCCAGCTTGGGCTGGAAGTTCTGGACTGGGTAGCACAGGTGGAGCTCTGAAACGACAACGGGAGGAAGGCTAGGGAGGCCAGCCTCAGACAGCCTCAGCGGGCAGGGTGGGAGAGGGACCCAGGCCAGGCTAGGACAGAGCACCCTGCCCTCCCAAGGCCCCAAGGACACATGCACTCACTCTGCCCCATCCACTTCCTGCAGTCCCTCCGGTGGCACAGGAGAAAGGAGCCAAAGCTGACGACCACCACCAGTGTCAAGATCACCCAGAAGAGCACAGGTCCTGGAACACAGAGGCGCCCTGCACTCTCGCCTGCCCTGGCACTGGTGGCCCCCGAAGTCTGCATCATGGCGGTGAGCCGGGGCCCTACAGCAACCACACAGGACAGCCCTCGCCCCAGACTACTTCCTCCTGGACACAGACTCTACTGTGGCTGACAGGACCTGGTCCTTTGCCAAGCCAGGACAGAAACCCAGATCCCGTCTCTATCTATTTTGTCCAGCGCTTACCCACCTGTCCTTCCTCACCTGGCTCTAGGAAGCGCATTAGGCCAGGCCAGGGGGACTCCAGAGCCCACGCTCTTAACCACTATCTGGATATATTTCTTTACCACTTAATACTTAACTTGCTTTGCTACTTTTGAAAATCAATATAGAATTATTATTCTTTAAAGTCCATTTTTAGATGTTAAAAAAGTAGCATGTGCCAGATACGCGCTTCTCAAACATTCCTGTGCATATGAGTCTCCTGGGGACCATGTTCAAATGCGGATTCTGATTCGGTAGTCTGGGGTCGGGCTGGTAATTTGCTTTTCTAGAAAGTTGCCGATGGTGCCAAATCCAGGACCTCTTTGAGCGCCGCTGGCCTGAGAACTACTGCCACCTAGTGTCTAAGAGTAGAACTGCAAGTCCTAAGACGCATGGTACTTAGAGCGACCGTCTAAGGGGAGCGGGTAAGGCTCACGTGTACTGGACACTGCTTACTACCCTGCATGGTATATGCTGTTACAACGTTACAGGTGATGAAGCTCAGAAGAAGTAAGAAACTAGTCAAGGTCATGAAATCAGTCACCAAATATTTTCTGAGCAGCAATTATGGGCCATGCGGGTGAATAAAATCCCTGCTCAGAAGAATTAAGGAATCATCTCTAGCGAGTGACAGAGTCACAGCCCCAGATCAGGAAACCGGAGACCTGGGGTCAGGCTTGGTCCCTCCCGCCTCCAACCAAGTGGATGTTGTCGCCTAGTGAGAACCCTCCCTCCTTGTGGTCCCCAGGGAGGAAGGCCCTGCTTCATGGGGGTGGTCATTACCTGAAACCAGAGTGGGCTTCCCTGTGGAGGAGAAGGATATAGGAGTGCTGGTTGAGATAGAGGCGCGTCCCCGCACGTGGGTGACGTCCCCTCCACGCTCCTTACCGGTCAGGGAGTCGGCCAGGGAGATCAGGGAGGGGGTGGGGCTGCGGGGAGAGAGGCCAGAAGTAAGAAGGACAGTCAAGATGGAAAAGGAGGCCTGAGACCCCAGGTCCCCTGCCTACAGCCTCTGCCAGGCACTTTGAGGGCAGGGCCTGGGTTTCTAGGCCTTCAGGGCTTCCATGGTGGCAACACAGACCTAGGCCCACATTCTCCAAAATGACTTGTGGGCTTGGCCCAGAGATCTATCCCAAGCCCCACTTCCACTCCCAGCCGGCTGCCCCCCAGGCATCCCCTGGGTATGCAGAGCAAATGGAGAGAGGGAGCCAAGGAGTCACCTGGCGGGCACCCCGCTGTCCTCTGCGTTGGTGCTGCAGTTAGAGTGGGTCCCCGGGGGAGGTGGCTCATAGGTGGTGTCCCTCTCAGCCGTACCTGCAGGTTAGAATTGGTACCAAGGATGGTTACCAAAGGGGAAAGGGGGGAGGGAGGGGTAAACTGGGAATTTGGGATTAACAGATACACACTACTATATTTAAAATAGATAAACAGCAAGGACCTACTGTATAGCATGGAACTATATTCAATATCTTGTAAATGAACTATACTTCCATTTTTAAAATTAAATTTAAAAAAAAAAGGAATCAGTGCCAAGGAGCCCTACCCATCTGGACTAGTGACGTCCAGGGAGGTAGCAGCATGGGGCGGGAAGGATACTGCAGCCAGGCAGACCCAGGTCTGTGTCCTGGCTCTGTCTCCTCACTTCCTCTCTCCCTCCCTCCTCGCTTCCCTCCACTGTAACAGCCCTTTATTCAGCACCTACTATGTACTGGGGACTGTGCTGGGAGCTGGGACAGAACAGTGAGCAAAACAGACAAGATCCCCACCCCTGGGGGCCCACCGGCTGGTGGGGCTCACAGACTCAGGCGTCACACGAAGGCAGGTGGGGTCCCAGTAATGGGAGACTTGACCTCATCTGACCAGGGAGGCTTCCCTGAGGAAGGGATTGCTGGGATGTGAGTAAGGGTGGGGATTTCTAAGCAGAGGAAATAGAAGGTGGGGAGAGGGAGGAGATGGCTCATAGCAGCATTCTTCATAGAAGTCAAAGAAGTGGAAACCACCCAAACGCCCATCCGCTGGAAACAGATGAACAAAATGTAGTAGACGTGTACATTAGAATATTGTTTTGGCAATAAAAGGAATGAAGTACTAATACAGCTACAGCATGGATGAACCTCGAAAGTGTTATGCTCAGTGAAAGAAGCCAGACACAGAAGGATGCATATTATGGAAATGTCCCCAAAACCCTAATCTAGAGGAACAAGAAAGTAGATTAGTGGTTATCCAGGCTGGGGGTGGGCATGGGATTGACTGACCCATGCCCTACAAGGGTTAGGGTTAGTCAACTAACTAACCTACAAGGTTTCTTAGAAGGCGGTGATAATTTCACAACTTTGTAAATTTCTTTAAAATTACTGAACTGTATACTTAAAACTAGTAGATATTATGGTATGTAAATTAGACCGCAATAAGGCTGTTTTAAACACTGGGTCTTTCTCCCCAAAGTGATGGTTTTAATTAGCAACAGGATGGGATAGGTGTGGTAGATTGCATGGTGGTCCCACCTCTGTATCCTGCCCCACATCCACACCCTTTGCCAGGTGAATCTGCGGCTCCTTCAGGTCAAGGCAGGTGTCTGTGCGTCCCCCACCCCTTTGGTGTCTGAACTTGGCCGTGTGACTTGTCTGGTCAGTGGAACGGGAGAGAAACGACGGCTGGGCCTCAAGAGGCATCTGACGTCCACCGCCCCCTTTCTGCACTCCCACCGTTGCCATAAGTAGACCACGCCAGGGGCGGGTAGCCAGCCCCCGCTGGTCCCAGAAGTACATGCAGAGCAAACCCAAACCAAACCTTCAAGCCCTGGCAAGACCGCAGAGCGGCCCAGCTGCCTCACAGAAGAGTGAGAGATGAATGCTGCAATGTCGAGGTTTTTGTAACACACTATTCCTGTGGCTCTAATTGGCTGAGACGATCAGATTTGTGTTTCAAAAGATCAAAGTGGAAAAGCTTCTCCTTGGGGGACTTCCCTGGTTGTCCAGTGGGCAAGACTCTGTGCTCCCAGCGCAGGCGCCCAGGTTTGATCCCTGGTCGGGGAGCTAGATCCTGCATGTCGCAACTAAGAGTTTGCATGCGGCAAATAAAGATCCCACATTTTGCAACTAAGACCTGGAGCAGCCTAAATAAATAAATATTTCAAAAAAAAAAGAAAACTACTTCTCATCTCCAGCCAGCTGTGACCATGCGGGAAGTTGGCCTCGTGACTGCAGACTTCCTGGTTTCATTTAAGAGAAATCTCATTAAATAAATGTAAACCAATAAATAAATTTAAACATCTTCTGGTATGTAAATGTCGCCTCAATTCTTCAAGTTCTTTTCTTCTGAAATCAGTTTTATTGAGGCATGATTTACATAGAAGGAAATGTCCCCTAAGCGCACGGTTTGATGAGTTCTGAGGAGCATATGCATTCAGCAGCCAGCCCTCCGTATCTGCGGGTCACATCCGAGGATTCCACACCTGAGGATTCAACCAGCGGCAGACTGATTGACCGCACGGATGCAGAGCACGCAGAGACGGAGGGCCCACTGTACCTTGCCATTTTACATAAGGGATTTGAGTATCCTCAGATTCGGGTATCCCCCGTGGATACTGAGGGATGACTGTACCTTCACGTAACTGAAACTCCACTCAAGATCTAGAACATCCCTGCCTCCCCACTAAGTTCCCTTGTCCTTTTGCAATCAATCCACCCCCACACCCGGGCAGCCACGGATCTGCTTTATGTCACTACAGATGAGTTTGCCTTCAGAGCTTCATTAGACAGAATTGTGCAATGTGCGCTCTTTGGTGTCTGACTTCTTCCACTCAGCATGTTTCTGAGATTCATTCACGGTTCTTGTCTCAGTAATTCATTCCTTTTTACTGCTGAGTAGTTGTTCCATCGTAGAGATGTACCTCCATTTATTTAGCCGGTGACCAGTTGATGGACATTTGCGTTGTCTCCAGTTTGAAGCTATTATGAACAAGGCAGCTATAAGTATCCTTGTACAAGTCTTTGTGAAAACATATAATTTCATTTCACTTGAGTACCTATAGGAGCAGAAAAGCTGTGTCACTGTGCTGACCAGACAGGATGTCTTTGAGGACCAGTTCAAGCATGGTCATCTCTGATCTGACCCAGCCACCTCTTTTTACAAATGGAGAGGACCACAGAGCCAGAGCTAGAGTCAGAAATCAGGGCTCCTGAGTCCCAGCCCAGAGCACCTTCCATTGGACCACACTGCCTCCTGCCTGGGGTCTGAGCACTTTCTTACAACCTTATGATCAACTGCTTTTCTAGGACAGAAAAAAAAAATGGCCCACATTTGAAGTAGGTCCAGCCCAGCTACTAACCCTCTCTGCCCCCATGTTCCTGGAGGGGGCACCCCTTCCCTTATGTGGCACAAAACAAACCTCCCGCCCACACACGCCTCCCTTCTAAAAGCTCTCATGATACCTCTCAGAGTTTTCCTGAAACACTCTGAAGAGAAAGTGAGGCTAGGATTAATTTTCTTCTTGCATTGGTAGGGTCCTGAGGAGCCGTCTGATTTTGGGGTCTCCAAATACATGCTATGTCTTTCCACGTGGTCACCAGACAATTGCCTAAATTAGTTGAAGGCCGGAGGCCTTGGGCTATAAGGAAGGTAATGCAGTTTGTTATGCTAATTTCTATTTGTATTTGAGATGTTGTGGGGATTCAGTGAGAGTTGGCTTCCAGAGGATTGGAGGAGCTCTTGGGCTCAAGAACACCAACTGTGGCTACACCCAGTTAGCACCCTCTGGCCTCTCTCTAAGGCAGCCTCGGTCTGAGCTGCCACTGGAACACCTGCGACAGGAACCAGCAACAGAACTGCTGCCCTCACTCTAAGCGGAGAAGGTGGGCCCAGCGCTCCTGGGTGCCTCTCATCCCTTCTCTGTATGTACCATACCTCACCTTCTTTTCTCCCTGGGTTACTGACCCTCCCTTTTCTTCCTCCTTTGGATCTGAAGGTGAGAAGAAGGCATGGTTTAGCCCATACTTCGTCTGCCTGTGTTCTCTGGCCCATTGGAAGAGGGGGAAGAAAGAAGCTGCCTGCTTTTAGTCTCAATTTAGAAACTAAAAAAGATGTACCACACTTAAATATTTCTCTTTAAATTGAAACACCTGATCCTTGGGTCATTTGAAGGAGAATGGTCTTAACATCAAGGTCAAATGGAATCCTTTTCTGGTACAACCAGAAATTGCTTAAAATCAGATGAAATTTTTCATCTTCATATTTGAACTGTACATTTCTTGTCAGCTTTTTATTTCCCCTGGAGTTTTCAGTCACCTTTCTTTTCCTTGTTGATAAAAGAATAATGTGCCTTTACCGTATCCTCAAGTTTTTCAACTCTACTACTCATGAAATTGTAATTCTACCTTTTATTCCTACAGACAATTCCCTGGAGCCCTTCATTTTCTTGCTCTGATGGGGCTCAACCAGATGTTGTAATGTCTTTAGCACAGCTGTCATTCTGGGACTCCCCTTCTTTGCTCTCCTGGGATAGAACCACTGTTTTCTAGAGTTCGTGGCTTTTTCTTTTTTCTTTTTTGCCCCTCAGTTAACAGAATTACATCTTCAAGTAACTTTCTAAGAAAGGATACATGGGGGAAAAGCAGAATTTCTCCCGTTATGTCTGAAAATGTTTTTATTCTGCTTTCAAACGTAATTGTATTCTAGCTAAGTAAAAAATTCTCTGTTCAACTAAGAAGGAGCTGGTGTGGTCCAGTAGAGAGCACTTGGCTATGACTCAGGATCTCTGTGTTCCAGCTCTAGCTCTGGCACTATGAATGGTCCTCTCCACGTGTAAAATGATATGGTTGGATCAGATGACAGGTGGCCAGCTTTGATCTGGCCCTCAAAGACATTCTGTGTGGCCAGCACAGTGACCCAGTCATCCGTCTCCTAGGTATTTACCCCTGAAATGAAAATATATGTCCATACAAAGACCTGTCCAAGAACAGTTGTAGCTGCTTTATTCAGTTGTAGCTGCTATTACTCATAATAGCCCTAAACTGGAAAAAAGCCAGATGTCCATCAACTGGTGAATGGATAAATAAATGGTGGTGCATCTATTATGTCTACATATGGGTAATTTTCATTCATCCTGCTTTGCTCCCGGTAGGCCATTTCAATCTGAAGTCTCACTTTTCAGGTCAGGTACTCAGGGAAAGCTGGGCCACCACCGTGGGAGCACACAGTAACTGTGTCGAGAAATGGTGTGCAGAAGACCCAAGGCTGGGAGCGGGGCGGGGTGGGAGGGTGGGACCACAGAGGAAATTATGGCATTTTTGCTGACATGAGGCCTGAAGCATGGAAGGTGGTCGCCAGACCTAGCTTGGGTCTGTGGTTGCCGAGGGACTGTCTACTCTGGAAGCATGACTGGGGCAGGACACCACCAGATGTCCCCATCCACAGGCCCTGCAGGCCGACTCTGCAGCAGGAGCAGGAAAAAACAAATATAGCCAAGAGAAGCCGCCTTTCTCGCGCAAGGGTCCTCTAGCGCCCCCTACTGGCAAAGCATAGCATCACACTCAAGGAGGAGAAATCTTCCAAGAGTCTAATCCTCTAGGGCACAGCAGGTACTCAGGGATGAATTGGGACCTGAGAGGCAACAGATTGGTAACAAGGGCACTTTCTAAAAGCCATTTCTTGCCCTTTACTCTCTTGCTGTTCCTTCTTCTTTGCCTTCTGTTCTCACTTTGTGGTTGTAACAACTTCTGGAATTTTTCTGTGGACACTAATTTTTTTCTCTTCCATTCCTGGGTTCATCATTGCTTCATCTGTAGTAAGTTTTTCTGTTTGTGTATCTTGTTACTCTCCTTCATACTGCTGTGTTTCCTTATAAGTCTGAAAATCTTTACTGCTCATTCATATTTATTTAAAAAGAACGATGTTGACCATTCCAGCGGCAGGTGGGGTTTCTCCTACTGTGTTGTTAGGATGTCATTTTCACAGTGGGTCTCTTCCCTCAGCAGGAGGTCTTCCTGGGAACTCTGGGCTCATGGGTGGGGAGTGTGAGCTGGCAGGCTTCACTTCAGCGTGACTTAGCAGGAACAGCCCATTGACAGGATGTACTCCCAAAGACACAAGCAAAGGGGGCTTTGCACCAGAGTGGCCAACATCTAGCTTTCCCTAGATAGTCCTTCAGTGTCATTAGCCAAAAAGTTGATCATTTTCATCAGGGGATAAAAAATCAGGCACCATCTCTCAGACTGGTCAATGCCCATGGTATATCATTGTTACACATTTTTTTTGCTGTTGTTGTATTCATTCGTTTGTTTTATTTTTAGATTGTACTTTGGTTTTTGGGTTTTGCATTGTTACAAATTTTTAATTTTTATTTTCGAGATGAAGTTGCAGCTCACTGCACTTTCTAATTCTCCACTTCACCCCCATCCTTCATCTTACTCACCTGCTCTAAGCCCAGAGCCTCTCTGGTGGGTCTTAGGAACAACTTACCCCTCACTTTTCTGCAGGCCTCATGGAGTGAATTCTAGTTACGTAAGCTTTCCTTCACTTGGTTTCATTTGTTACCACCCTTCCATCTGTTTTCCACCTTCTAAAAATTTGTTGAAATCTCTCATCTGCTGATGAACTCTTTTTTGTTTGTTTTTTTTGTCCACTGTCAAGGGGTTTATACTTTTTTACACTCTGGTGAATGTCCATCATTTGAATTGGAAGCTTCTTCATAAACTTTATATTGATCTATCTTGAGTCAATAAAACAGCCTTGCAAACAAGTCAAGATTTTACCAGACCAACAATTTCAAGAAGAAGAATAAAAAAATTTTTTAATAATTTAAAAATTTTAAAATAATCCTCAGAAACTCTTACCAAAATGCCAAGTTTGGATTTTATCCCACTCCCTGGATCTAACTATTCAAAGAGAAAACATAGCCCAAACCTGACCTAGTTAACAGCTGGGATTGAAGGTCATTTGTAGTTGGGGGTGGGGAGAGGGGCAGCCCTAGGGACAGAAAACTCAGCCCCTTGGTTGGGGTGTGAACTGCTTACCCTGGACCTTGGTGACCATCCCTGGTGGGCAGATGGGGCGGATGACGCAGCGAGCACAGGAGTTGGAGGCTGATGTGGCACAGAACATGCCAGGTCGGCACTCGCAGACGCGGGAGGAGTTCCACATGCAAGGTGTCTTCTCCACGAGGTGGTCTGCGGGACAGAGAAGGGTCCTGAGGAAGGACTGGGATGGAGAGGGCAGGGGTCCAGAGAAGCCCCAGGAGGACAGAGACATATTTGCCCAGGAGCACAAGCTCATCTGATGATTCCGTTGAGCAGATCTTTTAGTGCACAAAATAATTATGCTGAGCGAAAGAAGGTGAACAAGAAAAGGTGTATATAGGGACTTCCCTGCCAGTCCAGTGGTTAGGACTCTGAGCTTCCACTGCAAGGGACACAGGTTTGATCCCTAGTCGGGGAACTAAGATCCTGCCTGCCACGTGGCACGGCCAAAAAAAAAAAAGGAGTATATACTCTATGATTCTGTTTATAGGAAAAGCCAGAAAATGCAAATTATTCCATAGTGACAGAAAGCATAACTGTTTCCTAGGAATGGGAGCAGAGGCAGGGAGCGACGGGAGGGATGGTAAGGAACATGAGGAAAGTTTTGGGCGGGTGACAGACAGTTCATTGTCTTGACTGTGGTGATGGTTTCACAGCTACACACATATGACAAAACCTATCAAACTGCACACTTTAAACGTGTGCATTTTATTGTATGTCAACTATATCTCAATAAAGCTATTAAAAGAAAATATCCCAAAAAACTAAAATAAAATAATTTTTTTTTTTTTTTTTTTTTTTGGGTACGCGGGCCTCTCACTGTTGTGGCCTCTCCAGTTGAGGAGCACAGGCTCCGGACACGCAGGCTCAGCAGCCAGGGCTCACGGGCTCAGCCGCTCCGCGGCATGTGGGATCCTCCCGGACCGGGGCACGAACCCGTGTCCCCTGCATCGGCAGGCGGACTCTCTACCACTGCGCCACCAGGGAAGCCCAAAATAAATTTTTAAATAAAGAAAATAATTCAGAGAACAGGCGTGAGTGGGCATGGGTAGAGATGAACCAAGACTGGCCCTGACTGATAATTCTTTACAACTGGGTGATAGTCCGTAACCATTCCTGATTCTCTCTACTTCTGAATATGTTTGAAATTTTCCATGATGAAAAGTGGGTTTTTTCAAAAATCAAAAAAAAAAATTGTTAGTGGTTTTGTAAAAGAAGAAGTATAAGAATGCATTTATACATGTTTGGGGATATTCTACATGCTCTGCTTACGGGTGAAGATAGAATTACTGCATCAGTAGTTTAGACAAATGTGATTCGCTCAATAAGGACATTTCTCAATCAGCGGGATACTTACAGGCTTAGAAGCCTTGCACGATAAAGATAAGGGACAGCACAGTGTCTTCCTGAAACCTCTCATTATTACTTATAATATGGTATTAACATAACCGAGTGTGTGCAAGGCAGTGACTTTGGTGCTCTACCTAGGTTAACCCGGCTTAACCTTTTTAACTCCCAGAACAGGCCTCTGAGAGAGGTCTGTTATTCTGCGCATTTGACAGATGAGGAAACTGAGGCCCAGAGAGGTTAAGAAACTTGCTTGAGCTTATAAGCTCCCGAGCAGTAGAGCCAAGCCTTGACCCCGGCCACTTGGGCTCCACTCCACAGGGTTGCAGGGCTTCGGTTATTCAAGTTGAAGGAATTCTTGGGCCCAGAGGCATCTCTTGTTTCCCCATCTGACACAGCAGCTGTGACAGATGATATTTTTCCAGGAATGGCCGCAGCAATAGCTCTGGGTCTGTCTGCTCTTCCAGAGCTCAGCCACTTACCCATCAAGAAGCATGGTCCCTGGTTCAGGGAACTAAGATCCCACATGCCATGTGGCACGGCCAAAAGAAGAGAAAAAAAAGAAGACTTTTTTTTTCCTTCCATGACTCAAGGGGGCCCTGTGACCACCTCCACAGGCAGAACGTAGTGGAAGTTACACCGTGTAACTTCCGAGACTGGGTCGTAAAAATGGGTATGGTTTCTACACCCCACCCCACCCCAACTCATCTTTGAGTCCAGCACCCAGGACTTGAGGACGCCCGAAGCAGGCCATATAGAGGCCGACATGGAGAGGATCTGAGGGCCCAGCCCGCAGCCGCATCGACCCCAGCCCAGAGAATGAAAAAGCTTTCAGATGATTCCAGCTCCAGGCTTCAAGTTTTCCAGCTGAGATCCCAGACATCGTGGAGCAGAGACCAGGTGTCCCCGCGGTGCTGGGTCTGAATTCTGTCCCACAGACTCCACGAGTACAGCGAATAGTTTGCTTTTCACCACTCAGTTTTGAGAAAATTTGCTCTGTGACCTTAGTAATTGCAACAGTGACCCCAGCAACCACGAACGGAGTGTCCCTTCCCCCACTTGGCCTCCCTGGACTCCAGTCCGTGTTGCTGCAGAGGCAGAATCACGCCTCCCCCTGGTGGTGGTGGCCACTGTGAGTGGGCCGGGGCTACATCCATGGCAGCCCGGGGCCTGGGCAGCTGCTTGGATGTCACGGGGAGGCTGGTGGTGTTGTGAGGCTGCGGGGAGCTGGCCGCAGGGGAAACTCTGGCAGGACGTCATCCCACCATGCATATAGCAGTCAGTCTCTAAGTGCTTGTGCAGAGGTGCTCTAAGAGGCAGCACAGTGGACTGATGAGCTCAGAACCCAGTGGCAGACTCCCTAGGTTCAAATCCTGGCCCTGCCATTTGCGAGGGCTTGTGGCCCTTGGAAGCCCCCTGACTTCCCTGAGCCTCAGTTTCCTCTTCTGTAAAATGGGGGCAATCGCAATCCAGACATCATAGGATACGTACAAAAATAATGAGACAAGCTTGAAACAAGTAGGTGATCGACAAATATTTCCTTGCAGGAAAGACTGAGTGAATGGAAGCTCTCTGAAAAGGGGTCACGGCCATCAAAACCCACAATCGTGAGTAGGAGTCACTAGAAGCCAACTGCTCAAAAAACGCCAGAAAGGTGAACCAGGCTCCCAAGGGCTGAGCATCCGAGACCAAGCTCAAGGCTCCCACCCCCAGATTCTTGGCCTCTTGTCTAAGACCCCACCTGCTCCCTGGAAGGAGCCTCTGGAGGAGAAACAAGGCCCTCACCTCCTGAACAGCTCACACAGGCCGTGCAGCGACCGTCCCTGTCCAGGTAGTAGTCAGGGTCACACTGCTTCCTGCAGTCGGCAGACCCCTGAGGGCATGGCTGTTGCAGGGTCAGTCCTGGGAAAAGAAGCAGAGAAGCTTCACGCCAGGCCACCTTGACAGAGGCCTCGCCCACATCCCACCACCACTCCCATTACTGAAGCCCCCCAGCTCCATGGCCAGCTCCCAAACTCTGCACATGTCCATCACCCTTCAGAGGGAGTCCTGAGGCTCAGAGACAGAAGGAATGTGTCTAAGGCCACACAGGAGAAGAGTGCTAACTGCCTCCTAACTGCCCCCCACCCCCACTTCCAGTCCCTCCCCTCTGCCAGAGCCCTCTCCCCAGTCTCACTGCTCTGCTCAAAACTTTGGTAGCCACTTTCCCTTTGAGTTCAGCAATGAGGCAAGGATGCCTACTATCACAACTTCTATTTAGTTTGGTCCTGGGGATCATAGGCAATGCAATAAGGCAGGAAAAAGAAATAAAAGTGGTAAGGTTTAGAAATGAAGATACCAAGCAGTTATGGACAGATGATATCATTGAGTGCACAGATAATCCGAAGAGTCTGAAGATACATTATTAGAAGAAATAAGTGAGTTTCGCAAGGTAGTTGGATATAATGTTATTACATCAAAATCAATTGAACGTCTATATATTTGCATTGAACCACATGAAATTGCCATTTTGATAGTACAGAAACAGTCAAATACTGGCATTTCACACAGTTCAAAATAATGCTAACAATAAAAAGTTAGAACATGAAATATTAAAAAGGTACTATTTACATCATCATCAGAAATACCAAATACTTAGAAATCAAACCAAAAGATGTAAATATTTTTACACAGACAATAATAAAACATTATTGGGAGAATTTAAAGAAGGCCTAAATAGGGGTGGGAGGGATAAATTAGGAGTTTGGGATTCACATATATATATGTTGGGATTAACATATAACATATTTTATATATATACACTACTATATATAAAACAGATAATCAACAAGGACCTACTTATAGCACAGGAAACTCTATTCAATACACTGTTATAACCTATATGGGGAAAGAATCTGAAAAAGAATAGATATATGTATATGTAGAACTGAATCACTTTGCTGTACACCTGAAACTAACACAACATTGTAAATCAACTATACTCCAATATAAAATAAAAACTTTTTAAATAAAGAAGACCTAAATAAATGTAGAGCTATACCATATACTCAATACTGCAGAGGTGGATTCTCTTCAAACTGATCTGTAGATTCAATGCAATCCCAATTAAAATCCCAATAGGATATCTTATGAGATTTGAAAAGCTGATTCTAAAATTTATGTGGATATGCAAATTACCAAGACCAGCCAATACACTGTTGAAGACCAAAGTTGGAGTAGTTGCTTAAGCATCCAGACTTACTGGAAAACTATAGTAATCAGAGAGAATGGTGTTCACACGGAATACACAGAGAACAATGAATAGAATAGAGGCTCCAGAATCCTGCCCATACATCTATGGACCCTTGATTTACAGCGAAGATGGCACGTGAAACAGTGGGGAAAAGACAATTCATTTGATAAATGGTGTGGGTTCAACTGAATGTTCATGGGGGCTCTTTAAACAAAGGCAAAACAGCAATGACCTTAGAAAATAAATGTAGGGCGTCGTTGAGACTTCAGCGGAGGAGAAGCCTTACAAAGCAGGACATGGAAAGCGCTGGAGTCATAACAGAAAAGATGGATCAATCTGACGACACTGAAATGAAGAGCGTCGCTTCCTCAAAAGACACCGCAAAGAGGAGGAGAAGGCAAGCCACAGGGTGGGAGAAGACGTTTTGGACACAATTATAGGACAAAGAATTATAAGAAGCCCTACAAATCAATTTTTTAAAAAGAGAGAAATGAAAACATACATTCACACAAATGTTTTTCATCATAGCCCCGAAATGGAAACCACTCAAAAATCCAAAAACTGTTTGGATGAACAAAATGTGGTATCCCTATACGATGGAAGGCTATTGGGTAATAAACAGGAGTGAGCTGAGGACCCCAGTCTGTCACCATGGGAACCAGGGGCGGGGCATCCAATCTGACACCTGCAGAGGCTGGCCTGCTCTGCTGCATATGCCCCAGCACCTGCCTCAGTGTCTGGCACCCGAAAGGTGACACGAATGAGTCCTTCCATTATCTACTCTGACCCTCGAAGCCCTCAGCCCCAGAAGACCCGGAGACCCTCTTCTCCCCACGCTGGGAAAGACCACAGCTCGGTGCCTGCCTGCCCTGACTGCCACACACAGTCGCCCAGCCATCGGACACCGTTTCCCTGGAGACAGCGCACAGCTTCTCTGGAGAACTTACCTGGATCTGGACTGAGCCTCCCCACGGAGGAGCTAGAGCGGGCAGTGATTTTAGAAGCATCTTCTGGGGCGAGGGGGGTGCCCTCTCCGAGAACTGTGGTCCTGGCATCAGAGCTTGCTGGAGAGGTCAGGGTGGGCTTGGCCTGGGGGACGGTGCTGCTGGGAAGGAAGCGGGGGATGGGACAAGGGGAGTCTGTGCTCAGCGATAACCGTTTCCATAGAGAATAGGTCCCCAGACGCTCTGCCCACAGCCTCTGGCGGGCCCACCGTCAGCTCCTGGGAGTAAGGCCTGTGTTTTCTAGGCCTTCTCGGTCTCCTGTGTGCTCAGGGCAGGCTGGGCACACAGTAAGGCCTCAAATGACTTGCAGGCTTGGCAGAGAGGCTCCCTGGGCTGAACCCCATCCTCACCCCCAGCCAGCAGTGCCCTGGACCTCCTGTGGGGTGGGACAACCCCACGCTAAGGTCAGCAGGATAGGAGGGGGCCGGGAGTCACCTGGCAGGGGCCTTGCAGTCCTGGGGGCTGGCGCTGCAGTTGGGGCTGGCCCCTGGGGAAGGCAGCTCACAGACAGTGTTCCTCTGCGCTGTGCCTGCAGGGAGGATGGTGATGCCTTCAGACTTGGTATTACAGAGCCAGAGGCTCCGAAATACACCTTTTACCACCGCAACCCAGGAAAACACAGTGGCCATCTGATGTTTGTGCCTGCCCAGCATCCGTTCCCTTTTGGGGTAAAGCCATCCAATTTTCCCTGGAGAATTACACCTCCCAGTCTCAGTGTCTGTGGTAGGGGGCTGGGACCCCACTTCAGGAGTAGCCATGGAACCAGGCTGGACCAATCAATCCATCCCATTCCTCTGGCCATGATGGACTGGTTCAGGGGTGGGCACACGACCCAAGACACGCCTATGAGAGGCAATTTCAAGATTTTACTTTGGTTGTTGAGAATGTGGGAAGGAGAAGCTGTCTTTCCACTAGGGCTGGGTAGGAAGCAAGCCAGGAGCTGCTGGTAGGTATTTTACAGACAAACCAACACATAGGGTAGTAGAGGTGAGAGACGGGAAAAGACAGAGCTCCTGGATCCAGCCATGCCTTAAGCTCCACTAAGCTATCCTCAGACACTTCAGTTACATGAGCCAAAAACATTGTAACTTGCAAGCCAAAGAGTACTGGAGAATACTGGGTGGAAGCAAAAGTGGAGAAGAAAACACATAGTGCTTTCAATCAAGTGGACTGGAGTTTGGAAGTTTTGGTAGAGGAGGGTGTGAGCAATGCTGACTTATCTATCTGCACTGTGGTGGGGTGATAAGACCTGGGCATAAGGTTCAAACACTGGATTAGATATTCCCTGCTCTGTGGTCTTGAGCAATTAATTACCTGCCATCTCTGAACCTCAATTTCCTCACATAAAATGGGGCTAATACAGTCTTATGACGTCTGGAGAATTTCAGGGGAGAAAGCCTATGCAAGGTCTTAGTGTAAGGCTTAGCCATAAGCTTGATCTGAGACAGAAACTACTTTCCATTCTACAGCGGAAGAGACTGAGGTCCTGCGAGTTGCTCAGTGGGAAGTCCCACAGAGGAATCTAGAAGTTAGCCAGGCTTTCGCGGCCAAAGGTTGGAGCACTTCTAAAGCAGTGCTAAAAAAAAAGCAGTGCTGTCCAATAAAATATGTCAATCACATGTCATCGTTTTAAATTTTCTAGTAGCCACATTTTAAAAAGTAAAAAAGAAACAAGTGAAATTAAGCAATACGTTTATTTAACCCAATATATCTAAAATATTATGCCAATAGGTAATCAACATAAAAAATAATTAATGAGATGTTTTACATTCTTTTCCTATACTAAGTGTTTGAAATCGGGGGCATATTCTATACTGACAGCACATGTCAGTGCAACTGGCCACATTTTAAGCGTGGCCCGTGGCACGGCCTGGGGCAGCAGGTCTGCGGGCAGCAAAGAG
This sequence comes from Neophocaena asiaeorientalis asiaeorientalis, assembly GCF_003031525.2. Taxonomy (NCBI): domain Eukaryota; kingdom Metazoa; phylum Chordata; class Mammalia; order Artiodactyla; family Phocoenidae; genus Neophocaena; species Neophocaena asiaeorientalis. The sequence continues at coordinate 6,606,481 of NW_020173679.1, forward strand.
AGGCCTCTGGCGCCACCGTGTGGCAGGGGCAGGAACACCGTCGAGAGCGCTTAGCCAGCCTGAGCTGGTCCACAGGCTGGAGCAACAGAACTCAAGGCTACTCTTCTTAGACACAAGAGTTTCTGAGCTGAAAAGCCCCCATGCAAGGCCTTCTAGTCACACCTCTGCATTTTACAGATGGGAATACTGAGGCCCAGAGAGGACTGGGAACACGCCCCACGAGGCAAAGCTGTACAAAACCCCAGGTACCTGATGTCCAATCCAGAGCCCTTTCCACGCCACCACCTGCCCCTGCTTGTGGGTGGCGGGCTGCTGAGGGTCCCTCCGCTGAGGGTTCTGTGTGACCAGAGAGAATCCGGCCGGATCTGAACCCCACCACCCCCAGCTCTGATCTCCCTGTCACATCATTCAACACTTATCTCTGAAGAGCAGATTCTGTGCCAGGTGTCTAATTAGGCAGCCGGGAGATGACCGTGGCCCTCACGAAGCTACGGCCTAGGGAGGGGTACAAGCACCGACCACACGGAGACAGACACAAGCGTTCGCCTCCATGTCGAGAAGTGACCTGGGAGAGGTCAGGAGGAGATGTTTGGACAGAGAGCTGAAAGCAGAGTTGACTGAGTGAACGGGGAAGGAAGGGTGTCCCAGAAGGAGTGAACAGCATGGCGAATGCGTGGTAGAGTGAGAAGCACGGTTCATCCCTGGACCAAAATGGGAAACCAGCCCTCATCTTCCAGGAAACTCCCAGGACAGAAACTTCAGGTTTCTTTCTTGTTTATCAGGCATTAAAGAATTTCTACCCTGATCCTCAAACCAACCCAAGACCTCTTCCAGCCAGGGCGGTGCCTGGGACTCTCTGAGCCTGGGACCTGAGGTGCAGGGAAAGGGCAGCAGGGGCCTCTGTTTGCATCCCTGGCATCATCGTGATAGGAGATGTGATCTGTCCAACAGGAAGGAGGAGGTGGGAGGTGGAGAGTCGTTGGGAGGTCTGCGGGGGGGAATCATTGGCACAGATCGTGGTCCTGGGTGGGGATACTCACCCTGGAACTTGACAACCATCCCTGTTGGGCAGACGGAGTGAGGGAGGCAGCGGGCACAGGAGTTGATGACTGATGTGCCACAGAACATGCCAGTCCGGCACTCGCAGACGCGGGTAGAGTTCCATGAGCATGGCTTCTTCTCCACGAGGTCGTCTAAGGGACACAGAGAAGGGTCACCGGGGACAGAGGGAGGGCGAGGGAAGGGGCTCAGAAAAGTCCCAGGGACAGTCCAGCACATGAGGGAGGATGCTGCTATGGCATTCTGTTGGGCAGGGTAGCTGGTATGCCCAGCCCTTCCTTCCAGAGTGTTCCTGATGTGAGGACTAGAGGGCAGGCGGGGTCCATGAGGCAGCCTCCACCTCCCAGCCTGCATCCCTGGAGATGACTAAAATGGTGTTAAAAAGAAGTGAATGTCCCAATATTAAAATGGGCAAAAAAGACATGGAGGAGCATTAAGTGCAAACTTCTCAGTGAAAGCAGCCAGTTGGAAAGGCTACATACTGTGATTCCAACTACATGACCTTCGGGAAAAGACAAAACTACAGAGACGGTAAAAAGATCAGTGGTTGCCAGGGTTTGGTAGGGGGTGGGGGAGGGGAAGATGAATGGGCAGAGCACAGAAGATTTTTAAAGCAGTGAAATTATTCTGTATGATAGTGCAATAGTGGATAAATGACATTACACATTTGTCAAAAATCATAGCACATACAACACAAAGAGTGACCCTTAAAGTAAACTATGAACTTTAGTTAATAATGCACCAATATTGGTTCATCAACTGTAACAACGTACCACACTAATGCAAGATGTTAATACTGGGGAAAAGTGTGAGGAGAGCGGCATATGGGAAATCTCTGTACTTTCTGCTCGGTTTTTCTATAAACTGAAAACTGCTCTAAAAAAAAAGTCTATTACATTTTGGGGTTTTTTTTTAATGGGCAAAGGATTTAAGAAGACTTTTCTCCAGAGAAGATATACAAACGGCCAGTAAGCACATGAAAAGATGCTCAATGTCCTTAGTCATCAGAGCCATCTATGAGTCATCAAACCAAAACCACTATGACAGACCACGCCATATCCACTAGGGTGGATGGAATAAAAAAGACAGACAATGACAAGTGTTGGCGAGGATATGGAGAAATTGGAATCCTCATAGAATGCTAGCAGGAATATAAAGTAGGACAGAGCTGTGGAAGGCAGTCTGGCAGTTCCTCAAAAAGTTAAACGTAGATTTACTATATGATCCAGCAATTCCACTCTTAGGTACATACCCAAGACAACTGAAAACATATGTCCACACAAAAACGTGTACATGCATGTTCATTCCAGCGTGATTCATAATAGCCAAAAAGTAGAGACGACACCAATGTCCATCAACTGATAAATGGATAAACAAAATGTGTTATATCCATATAACACAATATTATCCAGCCATAAAAAGGAATGAAGTACTGATACACACTACAACATGAATGAACCTTGAAAGCGCTACATAAAGTGAAAGAAGCCAGACACTAAAAGCCACATACCGCGTGAGTCATTTATATGAAACGTCCAGAGTAGGTAAATCCATAGAGACAGAAAGTGGATTAGTGATTGCCAGGGGATGGAAGGAGGGGAGAATTGGGAGCTAAGGGGGTTTCTTTTTATTAGATAGTGGTGGTGGTTGCACATTGTGAATAGAATAAAACCACAGCACTGTACACTTTATTTATTTTTAAATAAATTTATTTATTTATTTATTTTTGGCTGTGTTGGGTCTTGGTTGCTGCGCGTGGGCTTTCTCTAGTTGCAGCGAGCAGGGGCTACGTGGTGCGCGGGCTTCTCATTGTCGTGGCTTCTCTTGTTGTGGAGCACAGGCTCTAGGCACGCGGGCTTCAGTAGTTGTGGCACGTGGGCTCAGTAGTTGTGGCGTACGGGCTTAGTCGCTCCGCGGTATGTGGGATCTGCCCGGACCAGGGCTCGAACCCGTGTCCCCTGCATTGGCAGGCAGATTCTTAACCACTGAGCCACCAGGGAAGTCCCACACAGCACTGTACACTTTAAATGATGAATTTTATCTTTAAAAATAAAATCACTGGTAAAAATAATAATTGAAGAATGCAAATACCCCTGGGAAAACAAGAAAGGGCATTTTTGGTCAACCAGAAGTGATGAAGACTTCTTAAATATGGAGGGCAGATGGAATTGGATGGAAGGAGACCACAGTCCAAAACGTACCCCATACGACTGATTATGCTAGGAGAGGCTCTGGGTGCTTGTCTCCAAGTGGGTGAATGGTAGGGGCAAGCGGGAGGGAATCCCACAAGGAGTGCAGCAGAAGCACCCAGGTGGGTCTCTCGCCCCACATTCCTCATCCAGTCACACCACAGAGCTAGAAGCCAAGCGTCTCTCCAAGGATACTCGGGTGAGGTGAGCTGGGCGGCGCCCCCGGGCAGGTCAGCCGTGGGGGAAGGAAGGGACCCTGCAGACCCAGAGGACCAGCCTCTGACAGACCCTGCCCGGCACCTCCACCCCACCCGCTCATCCTCGCAGTCCCCGGAGGTGGATTTCATAAGCCCCACTCGCAGACCCCCACCCTACCCCAGTCATCAGATCCCACGTGCAGAACTCGAAATCACCAAAGACCAGAAGAAACCAGCACCAAGAAAAAAGAGCCCCAAACTCAAACAGAACTAACGCTCAAGAAAACAGATAAAAGAGAAAACAGGACAAGCCTTTGGAATCAGTATAATTAATATCCTCAGAGATGCAAAAGGAAATTGCAGCTATGAGAAGGAATCCCCTGGAGCACAGCGATGCGTTCCCCAAATCCTGTTTCAAATGGACTCAGAGGAAGACTACATTTCCCAGCCTCCCTTGCAGATGGATAGGCGGTCATGTGACTTGGTTCTGGCCAATGGGGTGTGGGCAACAATGATTAAAAGACACACAGACACACACACACTCCTACACCTGGCTCCTAAAACCATCTCAGGACCCTCTCCTCTCTCTTCCTTGTTGTAGTGACCCTGGTACAGCCCCTCACTCTCACCTGCAGCCTAGAAACTGTACTGAGGAGAGAATAAAATCCTGATAATTTTCAAAAATCTGGAGACTCCACCTAAAGACAGTGGGTAGACATCCACGGAAAACTCAAGAAAACACTCTGAGTAGCTGCCTGCATGTAATATCAAAGGCCTGGGCAGAGGTAGAAAAGACTGTGTGGGGCTTCCCTGGTGGCGCAGTGGTTGAGAGTCTGCCTGCCGATGCAGGGGACACGGGTTCGTGCCCCGGTCCGGGAAGATTCCCACGTGCCGTGGAGCGGCTGGGCCCGTGAGCCATGGGCACTGAGCCTGCGCGTCTGGAGCCTGTGCTCTGCAACGGGAGAGGCCACAACAGTGAGAGGCCCGCGTACCGCAAAAAAAAAAAAAAAATAGACTGCGTGGACTTGCCAATTCCCTAGTTGGGGGAATGAGCAGAAGCTCCAGGAGTGGGGGGCACCCCTTTCTAGGCAGCAGGAGCTTGGTAAAGACCATCTGACAGAAGAGAAGGCAGAGCCCCGCCACCATGACAACACCCATCTCTGGCTGCTCTCTGACCCCCACCCAGGCCGCCCTCAGGCTCCTAAAACGAGTTTCAAAGGTAACAGTCAGGATTCCTCAAGAAATTAAACATAGAATTCCCACATGATCCAGCAATTCCACTGCTGAGTGGGTAAAGAATTGAGAGCAGGGACTTGAACAGCTATTTGTACAGCTATGTTCATAGCAACAATATTCACAATAGCTAAAAGGTGTAAACAACCCAAGCGTCCATGGACATCAACGGGTAAACAAAATGTGGTAGATCCATCCAATGGACTACCATTCAGCCTTAAGAAGGAAGGAAATTCTGACACATGCTACAACATAGATGCACCTTGAAGATATTACGCTAAGTGAAACAAGTCACAAAAGGATAAATACTGTATGATTTCACTTCTATGAACATCCTAGAGTAGTCAAATTCATAGAGACAGAGAATAGAATGGTAGTTGCCAGAGGCTTGGGGTGAGGGTGCGGGGAGCGATGAGGAGCTAGTGTTTGATGGGGAGAGAGTTTCAATTGGGGAAGATGAAAAAGTTCTGGAGCTGGATGATGGTGATGGTGACCCAAAAATATGAATGTACTTCATGCCGCTGAACAGTACAGTTTTAAATGGTTAAAATAATAAATTTTATGTTACGTATATTTTACCACAATTTTTTTTAAAGTAATTCTTGGGAATTCCCTGGTGGTCCAGGGATTAGGACTCAGTGCTTTCACTGCCGTGGCCCAGGTTCAATCCCTCGTTGAGGAACTAAGACCTCACAAGCCCCGCTGCACAGCCAAAAAAAAAAAAAAGAGTAACCCTGAGAATCCCCAGTTGATGCTCTGAGCTGGGAAGACGAACTCAAGGCCAGCGAGATGGGGCAAGTGTGAAGGAGAAATAACTCACACTGTATCAGGGACAGAGCTGCTGCCCCGGGTAAGCTCAAGCAAGAAGGAAAAGTATAAGAAGGCGACGGTGCAAACATGCTATAGCAGGAAAGATGGAAGGGAGGGAGGAGGGAAGACAAGAACAAGAGAAAGATCTAAAAAAGATAGGAATATAGTTTGCAAGGACAAAGAACCCAGTCTGCAACTAACAAGCAATCCCAGGAGTGCTTCACACTATAAATGGAACTTAATAAGAATAGTAATTCAATAAAGGAAGAGCTCAAAAAAAAGTGATGTTTTAAAAGGATGAGATAAGAAGGAAGACTGCAGAGCAAAAGAAAACAAACTGAGATGCACAACACCATAATTAGAAATTCAGTAAGTGAACTACCAGTGTCCTGGGGGCTCTGTCTTGCCCTGGGCAGCAAGAAACAAAAAAGATTAGACAGAAAATTGAGTTAACGGCATGAAGAAAAGATTGAGAAAATACCGGTGAATGCAAGGTAAAAAGACAGATATTAATGCAATTAATGAAGATGATAGACAAGGAGGAGAGGCAAAGACAATCAAACATAAGAATAATTGGTATCCATCAAGTTGACACTGAGATATATCTGTTTAGCAGAGATAAAATCCATGTCAGTTCCCCTGAAATGAAGGAAGAACTAAATCTGCAGATAGAAAAGACATACCAGATACCAGGAAGATTTGTTTCCAAACAATTAATATCAAGGCATATTCTGGTTAAGTTTTTGATCCTTAAGACTAGAGAAAGAATGATTCTTGCAGTCACCTACAAAGAGGGGGAAGGAAGCTGACTGCAGACTCCTCCACAGCAATATCCATCACGAGGAGACAGTGCACCAATGCCTACCAAGTTCTAGAGAAAACACGTCCCAGGAATAATATTATACCCGCCCAAGTCGTCATTCCAGTTTAAAAGCAACAAATATTCTCAAACATGAAAAAAGTGAAGGAAGTTGCAAAGAGTCCTCCCTGAAAAGTCCACATGACAGTGAAACCTAACCAATCAAGAGACAAATCAAAATGAAAAATTCAGGAATGAGAAGCTGTGATAAATGGACTCATAGGGCACAATGAATGAATTTAAAGAGCAAAGTAAAGCTAACATGCCAAGGGACTTAGGGCTACAGAAAAGATGATAAACATCATAGACTATGACGAAGCAAAAATAATGTAAGCAATGAAAGTCAGGAAGAGGATGGGGAGGCCAGCGAGCCATTCTTTTTTTTTTTTTTTTTTTTGGTGGTACGCGGGCCTCTCACTGCTGTGGCCTCTCCCGTTGCGGAGCACAGGCTCCGGACGCGCAGGCCCAGCGGCCATGGCTCAAGGGCCCAGCCGCTCCGCGGCATGTGGGATCTTCCCGGACCGGAGCATGAACCCGTGTCCCCTGCATCGGCAGGTGGACTCTCAACCACTGCGCCACCAGGGAAGCCCGAGCCGTTCAGTTTTCATTACAGGGAGTCAAGCAACTCTCTGCTACCCCAAAATTGAAACAAGTAGAATATGACTGTACCAGAAGAGACAGTCATTCCTTAAATCATTCCTAGCGGCTTATTGATTTTCATCACCTCTTTTGTTAATTTCAGAGGGTTGTTTTTTTTTAGGAACTACCGTCTCTTGTGATAGTGTTTAGCTTCTTCACTTTGGCTCCTTCTTCCTCTGATATATTTGAATAAAGTTAACTATAATCCTTTTCACACCATAAATAGTATGATCCCATCCTCTTAAAGATTCCTTCTTTCTATGTGTGTATAGTCTGTCTGGCTACTAACCTACCCATTCTTCTCTCTATAGAGAGGGACGGAGAGGTGTCAGTCACCCACTGGGGGGGGGAGGGGCAGAGTTGACTTTCTTCCTTACACTTGTGTATTGCTTGAATTTTTATGATGGACGCATATAACTTTTGTTTAATAAAATGTGGTCGTTAATTTAAAATTTTTTAAAGACACACCAGAGAAATGCTAACATAAACAAGAATGGCAATATTAATATCAAACAAAAATGGAATTAAGGCAAACACATTATAAGAAACAAAGAGGTGTATTTCATGTTGATAAAACGTCCAGCCCACCAAGATAGCAGTGATACTCATCAACATTGTACCTAATAACATAGCTTTGACATGGATAAAGCAAAACTAGAACACAATGAAAATCTGATGAAAAACAAGCATATTGGGAGATAGATTTTAACATGTCTATCTCAGAAACCAACCTCTGTGAAGGTGACAAAGTAAATAAGGATGCATATTATTAAAATAACATAATTAACAAGCTTGATCAGATACGTATACATGGAATTTTGTACACAACAAGCAGACGACGCATTTTTTCCCCCCAAACACACTAAACATACTGAAAAGCATGAAAATGTATTAGGCCACAAGAAATCTCAACAAATTTCCCCACCTCACCCCCCAAAAAACCCAACAAACGCGAGATAGCACACAAACCATATTCACTACCCACAATAAGAAATTAACAAAGAAAGCACGCATTGAAGAAGTTCTCCTGGAAGCACTGTGGTCTTAGGGAAAGAACACAGCCCTTGGTGTCCAACCAGCAGCTAAAACTCTAGTGCTGCAAATTACCACAACATTGTAATTTTGGAAAGGCCCTTAACTTCCCTAAACCTCAGTTTCCTCACTGTAAAGCTGGGATAAGAAAAGAATCTTCCCCTAGGGGTTTAGCAAAGATTAAACTTAATACGTGGGACTTCCCTGGGGGTGCAGTGGTTAAGAATCTGCCTGCCAGTGCAGGGGACACGGGTGAGATCTCCGGTCCAGGAAGACCCCACATGCCACGGATCAACGAAGCCCGTGCACCACAACTACTGAGCCTGCGCTCTAGAGCCCACGAGCCACAACTACTGGGACCGCATGCCGCAACTACTGAGCCTGCACACCTAGAGCCTGTGCTCTGCAACGAGAGGCCACCACAGTGAGAAGCCCACGCACCGCAACCAAGAGTAGCCCCCGCTCGCCGCAACTAGAGAAAGCCCGTGCACAGCAGCGAAGACCCAACACAGCCGAAAATTTTTAATTAATTAATTCTTTTTTAAAAAGTAAACTTTTCACCTAAGTATGAGTCCCTCCCTTGAGGAAACATGGTAACTAAGTCTCTCTAAAAAGTATGGATGCAGGGAATTCCCTGGCGGTCCAGTGGTTAGGACTCAGCACTTTCACTGCCGAGGGCCTGGGTTCAATCCCTGGTCAGGAAAATGAGATCCCACAAGCCGCACGGCGTGGCCAAAAACGAAAAAAAAAAAAAAGTATGGATGCAAAAGATCATGGTTGATATCAATTCACAAATCCAGAGGGGGTAAACTGAGGCACCAGGGGGCTGATGCAGTGTACAGGCACCAAATCTTTTTTTTTTTTTTTTGCGGTACGCGGGCCTCTCACTGCTGTGGCCTCTCCCGTTGCGGAGCACAGGCTCCAGACGCGCAGGCTCAGCGGCCATGGCTCACGGGCCCAGCCGCTCCGCGGCACGCGGGATCCTCCCGGACCGGGACAGGAACCTGCGTCCCCTGCATCGGCAGGCGGACTCTCAACCACTGCGCCACCAGGGAAACCCCAAGGCACCAAATCTTGATCCGCCCCACCTTTCAGATTCTCCGCCTCCGCTGCCTTCCCACCCCCTCGAGGCTCCCCATCCTCCCTGGAAGGAGCCCCCGGAAGAAAGACACAGCCCTTACCTCCAAAACAGCTCACACAGGCTGTGCAGCGGCCATTTCTGTCCAAGTAGTAGTCGGGATCACACTGCTTCCTGCAGTCATTGGGCCCCTCAGGGCACAGCTCCTTCAGGGAACGCCCTGCGGAAGAGAAGCAGAGAAGCTCCAGGTCAGGCCACCTTGGAGGGTCATTGCTGCTGGGGTGTGGGCAGGGCCTGCCTCAGAAAGAGGTGACTCAGAGGTGACAGAGGTGGAGAGAAATGAACTCCTGAGGACATCATTCAAACCTGAGTTATGGGGCTTCCCTGGTGGCGCAGTAGTTAAGAATCCGCCTGCCAACGCAGGGGACACAGGTTCCATTCCTGGTCTGGGAAGATCCCACATGCCGTGGAGCAACTAAGCCCATGTGCACCACAACTGCTGAGCCTGCGCTCTAGAGCCCGCACACCTAGAGCCCGTGCTCTGCAACGAGAAGCCACTGCTCCGCAACTAGAGAAGGCCTGTGAGCAACAACGAAGACCCAACACGGCCAAAAATAAATAAATAAAATAAACTTACGAAAAAAAAAAAACACCCAGACTTTAAAAAAAAAAAAACCTGAGTTATGGCACCGTGGACTACTCTGTTATTGACTCAGTTATTTCCCTTTTGTCTTGTTTAGGCCTGAGTTAGGCTGCTGTTCGCTACAACCGAAGGAACCTAGACCAGCCGATCTCAACATTTCTCGTGTCCCCTAGTCATTCTGGGAGAGCCTGTGGACCCTGCAAGGAATCACGTTTTCAAGTGCACAAAATAAAGCACTTAGGATTACGAAGGAACCGGCTATGTTGGCATACAGTTATCAAAGCGTTAAACAAAATAATTTAAGATGTAATACATGTGATTCTTTGTAAACTCATTAAATAAGATCTAATAACTACCATAGTTTCAAAGTAGTGATGAAAATGAACAAGGTCTTATGATGTCTGTGGCAGTTGTAATATAATGTGAGAACACCTGGTTTCTACTGATGGAAAAGCTGTGGGTTCTGCTAGTACTGCTGTGCTTTGTTGCCTTCATTCATAATGGAAGGAATTCATAAAGGGAATTTTTGTTAGAGGTGAATGAAAATAAGTGAACGCAATCAGGTTCATGGCTTCCCTGAAATCTATTCACGGACCCTTGGGAGTCCATGGACCACAGGTAAGAGTCCCTGCTCTAGAATAACATGCAAGAACCTCTCAAAAGTACTAGCTTGATGGTACACACCCTCTAGCTCAGGAAATTTCAGTGGTTCCCCAGTGGGCTTTCAGAGAAGTAAATCTGACCCACCACTCCTTGCCGAAAATGTTCAAAGACTTCTCATGGCTCCCAGGATAGAGGTCTAGGTCCTTACCATGGTCAATGCCCACTCATATACCCCTGGCTCTATTCTCTAGCCACACTGGGGTCCCCCTGTTCCCCAAGGTGGCCATGCTCCCTTCTGCCCCAGGGCCTGTGCACAAGCTGGTCCTCTGCCAGGACTGCTTTTCCCCTCTTTCCCCTAGTAAACTCCCACTCAGCCTTCACATCATAGTCAAGGCATCACTTCCTCAGCAACTTGGACAGGACCCCTGTTATAAACCGTCAGAGACCCATATACCTTGCCCTCTTACACCTAACTCTGTTGTAGTTCCATATTTATTTAGAGGATAAACTTAGTGTCTGGATTTCCCACATGAGTGTCAGCTCCTCAAGGATGGATCTTTCTGTGTCTGCTCACCAGTGAGTCCCCCGTCACAGGGGTGGCACGTATTTGATCAATACATGTTCTGACAACCTAAGCAACACAGACTCCTCAGCCTGGCACTCCCAGGCCTCACTCTTTTCTGCGGACTCCTGGTCTGGCGTCATTGTACCTCATTTGCTTCATGTACTCTGTACCCCAGCCAGCCTGGGCCTCTCCCATCTTTTCTCTAGCACTCCTCAGATGTCCTGGAATGTTGTTATGGGTTGAATTATGCCCCCCCACAAAAAAAGTGAAGTCCTAACCCTCCAGTATCTCAGAATGTGATCTTATCTGAAGACAGGGCCCCTACAGAGGTCATCAAGTTAACATGAAGTCGTTAGGGTGGGCCCTCATTCCATATGACTGGTGTCCTTAGAAAAAGGGGGAAATTTTGGATATAGAGACAGATATGCACACAGGAAGATGCCCACGTGAAGAGTGGAGGTATGCTGCCACAAGCCAAGGAGCCACCAGAAGCTGGGAGAGAGGTCAGAACCTTCCTTGGAGACTTCAGAGGAAGCACAGCCCTGCCAACACATTGATCCTGGACTTCTAGCCTCCAGAACTGTGAGAAAATGAATTGCTCATGTTGAAGCCACTCAGTTTGTGGTACTTTGTTAATGGCAGCCCAGGAAACTGATATGAGAGATACCCCCTCCATCTCCATTTCCACCCCAGGGAACCCTTCGTGTCTAGCCAGGTCCGGCTGAAACCACCCCCCCACCAAGGAACTTTCCTGATCACCTGATCCTTTCCAGATTCCCCTCCTGGGTCCCTTTAACATCGCCTCTCAGCACCAGGGGCTGTTCTGGTGTGAACTTTAGAAAACCCTCTGTCGCAGGATACACACTCACAGGTTCAGAGTAACTGAGTTGGGGGTCAGTCTGACTCACTAGACTCACACTTACTGACCACCAACTTCACGCCAGGGACTGATTTATTTTTATTTATTTATTTGGCCATGCTGCAGGATGTGGGATCTTAGTTCCCCGACCAAGGACCGAACCCATGCCCCCTGCAGTGGAAGTGCGGTGTCCTAACCACTGGACCACCAGGGACGCCCCCAAGCACTGATTTAAGAGATTGAAGGTGAGGTCCCTGCCCTCATGGAACTGACACTCTAGCCTGGGAAAAAGACAGCACGTAAAGAAAGAAATTAGCGGGACTTCCCTGGTGGTCCAGTGACTAAGAGTCCGTGCTCCCAATGCAGGCGGCCCGGGGTTTGATCCCTGGTCGGGGAACTAGATCCCACGTGCCGCAACTAGGAGTTCGCGTGCCGCAACTAAAAACAGATCCCGCGTGCGGCAACTAAGATCCAATGCAACCAAATAAATAAATATTCAAAAAAAGAAATTAGCAAGTGGGTTCAGACTTCAGAGACAGACTCCAAAGAACATACAGCAGGAGCTCAGGGAGAGGAAAGCAGTGGAGAGTGGAGTGACAGAGTGAGACAGCGGGGGATGGGGGGGGG
>NW_020173679.1:6619044-6641747 GCF_003031525.2 Neophocaena asiaeorientalis asiaeorientalis
AGCTGGGCAGGGGCCGGGGTCGGGGGGGGCTGGGAGCATTCCAGGCAGAGGTAACGGCCAGTGCAAAGGCCCTAGGGGAGGAAAAGGCGTGGCTTGTGCAGAGGACAGAAAGGCCACGGGCCCTGGAGTAGAGGAGCAGAAAAATGATGTTTATTGACTGCTAGTTTCTTCTTTTCCCATCTTTCACGTAGATCTTCTCCCCTGAGCACCACTTTCAGAATCAGAAACGAAATGGTTAAGAAAGCCTCAGGGGTTGTGCTGGTTCTGAGAACTGGTTCCCAAGTGTCCCTCTGTCCCGATCCTCCCAGTCTCCGCCCAGCGCCTTTCTGACTCCAGATGTTCTCACAGTTTGTCCTCATTTTCCGATCACCACCTCTCACCTCTGCCTCAGCATCAGGCAGGCCGGCGCCAGCTGCTTTGGCCCCCGAAACTCCCACAGGCAGAACTGCTCTTCGTTGAGTCTGGGCCGCCAGCCCCTCCACCCTGCCTTTCCCCAACCCCCTTCACCCCTTTTGCTTCCGCCAAATGGAGCCCCTCCCAGGTCTTGAATGCCCATCCTTGCCCACTCCGGGCCTTGGCATATTCTGTGTCCTCTAACCAGAGCACACCTCCTCCCCACCTTGGCCTGGCCACCCCCTGCTTGTCCTCAGGATGCCTTTGGATGCCACCTCCTCAAGGAAGTCCCCCCTGCATTTTCCAACAAGGTCAGGTCCCCCAGGAGTGTGTTCTCATGGTTCCCAGATGCTAACTGCCTGTTGCAGCAGACATATTTTGGAAGGACTTTTCAGCCCACAGGCTGCCCTTCTTGGAGAAATGCCCTCATTCCCCCCGCCCCCGCCCCACTAGCAGTGGTCCAGGGCAGTCCTCGCCTTGGGGAACCAGAGCAGAAGCAGACATCTGGACTTTTCGGAGCCATCAGATGCTTTCTTCTTGTGCTTTGGAATTGGGGCTGAAAGATGTTTGTCGAGTGTCCCCCCTGTTGCCCTGAAGAAGGAGTGCAAATGGGGAGGGAACTGTGGACCAGCCGAGCTCAGCCAGAGCAGGGAGGGCAGGGGAGGCCTCCGCTTCCTCCTTGGAGAAACCCTCAGCTCCCCCAGGACAAGATGAGGTACACCCGCCTGGCCCCAAACAAACCGTGCTCTCTGCCCAACACCAGGCCCGGCTTCACATCATCCCCCCACGCCTGCAGGGGAGACCCCTCCTATGGGGGGTGAGTGTGGGCACAAAAGGTAGGGTGATCCAGGAAGGAGGGTGCAGAATAGGAAGGGGGTGTAGCCCGCACACAGGCTCTTCACTGGTATGTCCTGCTGCCTCTCCAAATGCAATGCCTCGGGGTCAGTACCAAATAAGAGTGAAGGGCTCAGGACTCTAGTCAGACAGCCATGTTTGAGCCCCGCCTGAGCCACTTACTAGCATGTGACCATGGGCAAATCCCTGATCCCCGCCGTGTGCAAGTTTCCGCTTTGGGTTTCCTATCCGGGCTCAATGAGCTAAGATAGTTACAGGGCTCAGCACTGTGGCTGGCGTGGCACATGCTCCACCAATGATAACCATTGTTGCTGTTATGAGTCAGTAAGTGAGCTCCCCGTCACCGGGGGGTGTGTAAGCAGAGGGCTGGGGATCAACTGTTGAGGATGTTAGAAAGGGTATAACAGGCCTGGGTGGGAGGAGGGATCTGATGACATCTTAATTTCTCAATCTCAAAGGTCTCCCCGTTTCCTTCCTCCACCAACCGGCCCCGGTACACAGCTGAGTGCCGATTGCAGACAGCGGGCAAAATGTCAGAAATTTCCCCGAGAGACAAAGGAAGGGGTTTTTGTGGGTTTTTCATTTTTCCTCTCTTGCATGCCCGGAAGCACAGGGTCAATAAAACTCCAGCAAAATGCCCCGCCCACCACACCAGCATGGGGCACTCAGCCACCCCCGGTCACTGGGCCTTGGAGACGGAACATGTGGGGGAAGGGAGCCCCCTTTTCCCAAGTTACAGCAACTAAGTGGAGGGAGGCTGAGACTGAGATGTCACCCTCTCTCTCCCCACCCACTCCCCATCAAGCCCTGCCAGGGGGGCTGGGGGGCATGGGAAGGAAGTGTCTGTCTTTCTCCCTGCGGCTGGGATTGCAGGTGCTATGGAAAGTCACAGAGCCCTGTGGGCCACACCACTCAGGAACCCTGACCGCTGCTCTCCTGGGGAGATGCGGTGTTGTTTAAGCCCCCAGTCTGCGGTATTGCGGTATTTTGTTATGGCAGCCTGAGCAGACTGAGACAGATGGGTAGATGTATGGGGGATGGGTGGCAGAAAGAAAGGGAAGGGGGATGAGAGGCAGGAGGAGGGAGAGATGGACAGGTTAGTGAGTGAGTGAAAGAACAGCTAGGTAGACAGGCAGGTACGTGGGTGGGTGGGTATGTGGGTGGCCGGCCCTTAAGGCACTAAAGTCCCAAGCACTAAAAAAGCATGGGAACCCACCTGTTACATACTTCAAGTCCAACACTAAACCAGAAAATAAAAGCGAGACAGTCCAATGAAGTTCTACTTTTTCCCCTACAATGACTTCTTACAATCATTTTTGGAAATGAAAAATATCAAATTCTTTCCCAAAATATTTCTCTTGGTCCTTGGTGGCCTGAGCACGGGCTGGGTCTGCGCTCATGGTGGAGCAAAGAGGCTGCAGGTCTAGGAACAGACTGACCAGGGTTCCTGCCCAGCTCGGGCCACATACCCTTGGCGATCTTGTGCATTGTGGCCTGTCGCCATCCTCCAGACAGCAATGCTGGGCCCTCTACCTGTCCTGAAGACCCTTGCCCACTTCCAGTGGCTTGCTGTCCTCAAAGCGAGAGGCAGTTATGATGAGCCCATAGGTGCAGTCCTCCCTCACACCCTCTGCTGGCATTACTAATGTCTTTCCTCCCCCATGAGTCCCTGTTCCCGGAGGTCAGAGACCACAGCTGAGCCCCATGCAGCTAAGGCCACTGGATGTGCCTTGGGACTTTGATAACAACCACAGGGGATGGGGATGCTTCATGACCTTGTGACCCTGAGCCTCATCTGCAAAGTGGGGAGAACAAGACCCATGCCTGTTCTGGAAGGATTTCCTGTTGGTGCCCTTCATCTACTCATGGGGCTCATCATTGTGCTGGGGGCAGGTGAGCCTTCCAGGAAGCGAGCTCTGGGCAGGGAGACTGGTCCCCAAGTGAGCTATAGTCCTGGCAGCCCTGGGACAAACGAGTTCCCAGGGCAGGAAAGATGAGGCTTGCCAACTGCTCGTAGGCCTGGAAATGAGCGGCGGTCAGGGGGTGGCAATAGCCCAGGCTCTGGGGTCATAGAACCCTGGGCTCCAGCCCCAGTTGGCTCCCCCATTTCCCAGCTCTGTGACCTTGGGCAACTTGCTTAACCTTGCAGCACCCCTAAAAGTCTCATCTGCAAAATGGCAATGACCAAGGATAATGGTGAAGATCCCATGGGAGGACGCAATGCGTGGGAGGCCTCAGACTAGTGTATATGCCGGGAGTATTCAACAAAGAGCAGCTATTCATTAAAACCTATAGCCAATGGCAATGACGATGTTGGCTCTGGTCTTTCCCACTCACCAATCTCCCAGGAGTGTTGTAACTTGAGGACAAAACTCCCCTCTCGTCCCCATTCCCAACACCCCTACTCACACTCGGGGCAGCGGTAGCAGCACTTCCCAGCAGCCTCGTTGTAGTAGCGGCTGGAGTCCCCTCCACAGGCATCCTTGGAGACTCGACCCTGGAGGGTGAAACACACTGGTGAGTCCAGGAGGGTCCCAGACACTCACCCTCCGTCCTGCCCCTCAGGTCCCAGCAGGCCTGGTCTCCACTTGCTATCAGGCCAGGCCTGAGGTGGAACCTCACGTTATAGAAGTCAGGGCAGAAACTTCCTGGAACCCGCTCCACCTTTGGTCTTCCCAGCGGAGGTGGAGGCAACCCCAGCCTTCCATAACTCAGGCCCCAAACCTTGAAATCTCCCTTGACGCTCTCCTCCAGTACTCACACCCAGCCCATCAGCAATTTCTCTCAGCCCCTTCGGACCAACATCGCCACCTCCTCCACCTGGTCCCAGCCCCCAGCCTCTCTCCCTGGGAATAATTCACTTGCTTCCTACTTGGCTTCCAGCCTGGGCCCAGCAATAAGAAGCTCTGGTAAACTTGTCTGTTGATGTCTAGCACTCATGCAGAAAAGCACACAGATCTCAAGTATATACACACTGAATTTTTACAGCATAAACACATCCTGCCACCAGCACCCAGATCCAGAAACAAGATACTAGTACCCAGCACCCACCTCCTGTCCCTTCCCGCCACGAAAGTCCCCCCCGCTAACCTGACTTCTACACCAGAGATTTGTTTTGTCCGCTTTAGAACTTTACCTAGATAGAAACGTACACCCTGGCAACTGGCTTTTTTAACTCAAAATTCTATTGTGAGAATCACCCACATTGTTGCAAACAGCAGCCATTCATTCAAGTTCACTGCCTTGCAGTATTGCATCCCATAAATATGCACAATTTATCTACTCTACTCTTTTTTTTTTTTTGAAGATGTTGGGGGTTGGAGTTTATTAATTAATTTATTTATTTTTGCTGTGTTGGGTCTTCGTTTCTGGGCGAGGGCTTTCTCTAGTTGTGGCAAGCGGGGGTCACTCTTCATCGCGGCGCACGGGCCTCTCACTATCGCGGCCTCTCTTGTTGCGGAGCACAGGCTCCAGACGCACAGGCTCAGTAGTTGTGGCTCACAGGCCTAGTTGCTCCGCGGCATGTGGGATCCTCCCAGACCAGGGCTCGAACCCGTGTCCCCTGCATTAGCAGGCAGATTCTCAACCACTGCGCCACCAGGGAAGCCCCTCTACTCTACTCTTGGTGGACCTTTGGGCTGTTTCCACTTTTTTGATCATTATGAATAATCCCACTAGGAACCTTCTTGTACCTGTTTTGGTGCACATATTTCCATTGGATGTATACCTAGGAGTGGAATTGTAGGGTCAAAGTATGTGTACGCTTAGGCTTTGACTGATTCTCCATACAGTTTTCTAAATTGTACTAATTGACATTTCACTGCAGGGTGTGTGTTCCAGTTGCTCCACATCTTTGCTAACACTTAGTATAGTCAGTTTTTTTTAATTTTAGCCATTTGGGTGAGCATATAGTGGAATTTCATTGCGTCTTTTATTTGCATTTCTCTGATGAGGGATGATGTTGGGTACTTTTTCACATGTTTATCAGCTGTTTGGATATTCTCTCTTGTAAGATGCATATTCAGGTCTTTTGCCCGTTTTTTTAAAAATTAGATAGTCCGACTTTTCTTCCTGATACGTGGGAATTCTTTATATATTCTGGATACAAGTTCTTTTTGAGTATATGCGCTGCAAACCTCATCTCCCATCTTATGGTTTGCCTTTCCACTTTCTTACTGGAGTCTTGTGATGAACAGGGTTCTTAGTTCTAATGAAGTGCAATTAATGTATCAATCTTTACTTTTACAGTTAATGTCCTATTTAATGTTCAATATTTGCCCACCCAATGCATTTAGATATTCTCCTACATTGTCTTCTAGATGGTGTTACTTAACCTTTCCTATTCAGATTTCATTTTGGTGCCTGGTGTGAAGTAGAGTCAAGACTCATTTTTTTTAAGGAATAGGCATTTTTAACAAGCTCCCCAATGTTCCCAGGGCTCCTTGAAAGCTAAGCCCCTCTGTTAGGGGCTGGTTCATGAGAGGAGAGTCTCCGCTGAGTTTGGGGGAAGGAACTTTGTCCTTCCTGCTGAATGAGAGGGGAGCATGAAGCAGGTTTCTGGGAAGACCCATAACAGGGAGCTCCAGGAATGGAGAGTGGGAGGGAGTGGGGGAGACAGGGGAGGAGGGAGCTGTGTCCCACTTCTGTGTCTTCAGCATCTGAGATGATGCCTGGCAGACAGGAGGTGGCCACTCATGGGATGAATGAGGTAAAGGCTTTCTTGGTTTGGGGGAGGAAAGCAGAAACCCTTTACCTGCTGGGGAGAGGCCTGGCCGGCCCAAGGGGATTCCCTAGTCTTTTCTCCACCCGAGGGAACTGTGAAAATAATAAACGAATACGTCTGCTATGGGCAGAGCGCAGCAAGGAGGCCAGCGTGGCTGGAAGGTGGACACGTGGAGTGTCAACTACATTCTTCATTTTTCTTTGTCTGCACATCTGAAATGTTGCCACATAAATTCGAAATGATAAACACAACCTACATTTGCAGACACCAGTCACACAGCACTTATGCGTCTCATGTAATCCAGAGCCCAGGGCCTTGAGGACAGTCTGTTTGCCAATGGCGCCCAGCCAACCCCTCCAGTGGAATCTCATTCTTCTCAAGTAAACAGAGCCTGTCTAGGGGCAGAGACCTGCCAGGACAACCCAAGCTTCTCCCTGACCCGCAGCATCTCACCACGCGAGCTCGGAAGCCTATGGCTGGGGTGGGCTGGGGGGCAGGCGGCGTGAGGGTTCAGCCCTGCTAGGCCTGTGATTGTGTGGGAAATTCTGGGCCCTTGGCCTGGGCTTTCCCCTCCTGGCCTGCCTGCCCCTCTCACTGACAGCTGTGGGCTCTGACGGGGACGTGGCCCTGATCACTCTCCCAGGGCCTGAGGCGACAGCTGAGGGGAGCCCAAATGCTTATCCTTCATCTCCTGCCACCTCACCCTGGGTCAGTGGAGGGCTGGGAGGGGCAGAGAAGAAGAGGGAACCCATGGTATTACCTATCACTCCCCCCCCCACCAACCATGAGTCACACATCACCTCCTTTAGGCCACCCCAAGCCCTTTGGGGCCAGATCACCACCCCACATTACAGATGAGGAAACTGCATCTCAGAGAGGTGCAGTTACCCACCCAAGGTCACACAGCAACTAAGCGCAGACAGGAGATTTTGAGCTTCACTGTGTCCCCAGTTCTCTCTCCCTTTCTGGGCCACAGGCTGCCCATCATGAAAATGAGAAAGGTCCAATGTGCTGAGAAGGACACCACATCACATCAGTGGTCTTCCTACCAAAAGTCCACAATCTGAATCAAATCATGAGGAAACATCAGATAAACCCAAACTGAGGGGTGTTCTACAAAACAACTGGCCCGGACTCTAAAAATGTCACTGCATGAAAGATGAGGAAGAGCTGTGGAATGTTCCAGTATAAAGGAGGCTAAAGACTGGAGAACTGAACGCAATGTCTGGATTGGATCGTGAATCAGGCTGGGAAGGGGGACATGCTATAAAGGAGAATATTGAGATAACTGGTGAGATTTGAATATGGGCTTTACATTTGATTATGTTCTATCAAGCTGAATGCCTGAAAACTTGTTTATGTAAGAGATGTCCTTTTTGTAGAAGAAACATGCTGAAATACGTAGGGGTGAAGGATCAAAATGTCTGCAACTAACTAGCCAAAGGTTCAGTAAAAGATGATAAGAATAAAGTGTATACATAAAGAGAGCGAAATAAAGCAATTGTACAAAACCACATGTGTAAATAGTAGCACCCCCTAGAATTCTAAGCTCTCAGGAAGGAGAGGGCAGCTCTTTTCAACAATAAATCTGTGTAAATCCGTAGTTTGCCACCAGGGGGCGCGATCTTCTCACCGTCCCCAGGGACAGTGGGATTTCAGCCAGGATGTCCAGCTGAAGCCCACCAGAGCCCCAAGAAGGGAGTAGAGAACTTGGGGGCCTCCGTTCCCGGGTGGGGCTTATGGGAGAAGGGCTGGCCCCCCCGACCCCAGGGAGAATGTAGGTGGGGTCCAGACTGGGGCATAGCTCACCCCATCCCCTAGTACTCACCCCAGACATCCCCAGGCCCCTGTGACTGGCCTTCTCTGGAAAAGACACTGGGGACTTTTCTTTGACTATGATGTCATGGCTTTACAAGCACCCAGAAAATGGGTCAATGCAATGCACACACGTTGCAGAAGTAACAACAGCACTTACTGAGCTCAAGGGCCCTGTGAGACCCTATTAGCACAGAAATCTGTCTGGGAGAGGTAAGAGTCTGCCCAAGAGCACACACCTTGTGGAGGGTCAGGCTCTGAGTCCAGTCAGCTGACCTGACCACTCCAGGGCTACACCAAACACCTACTGTGTGCTGGAGAGCTGACGGGTCCCAGAACTCCGTCCAGGGCCGGCACTCCAGTTGGGGAGGCAACCCCATCTTCCCAGGGTGTTCCCAGCCCGGAAACTAGAGAGGGGCGGAACCGGGGCCCTGAGCTTTGCCTTAGCAGCGTTGTCCGTGGTCCCCCAAAGCTGGCCCCCACCCGGGCTCAGCCCTCACCCCCGGCCCCATTCATTGCCCTCCCTCTGCCATCTCCCCATCTGTCCCACTGCCTCCACCCTCCTTGGTCTCCTACTACCCACTCACATGGGCCCTTCACCCATACCAGCTCCTGGCAGAGAAAGCAGCAGCCTCGGCGTCTACAGCAGCCTCTGAATTGTGAGGGCCCTGCCAGTTTCCGCTGGCCGTGGGCCCAGACCCTGGATGGCCCATCAACTCCTGCTGCCCCTGGAGAAGGGGGAGAGACAGCTGGGCCACCCTCTGACCCCAGCCTGGGAGGGAAGGGGGGGTCAGAAAGGGGAGAGTGGGAGGGGGAAGTCCGAGGCCTGGGAGGGGGGGCTTTTGGATGGGGTTCCCCGGCAGGTTTGAGGCAGAGCAAGTTGTCCACAGGGTGATGAGCTATGTAACCAGAGGCCTGTGGTCCAAGCTTAGTGGCATCAAGATAAAGACAGAGTGGCCTGAAACCTTCCCATTTCTAGACTTATTTTCAGGTTGATTTGGTTTTCCCTACAAAACCTGGTAAATTTCACTTTCAAAAAGCCCCACCTGGGGCTTCCCTGGTGGCGCAGTGGTTGAGAGTCCGCCTGCCGATGCAGGGGACACAGGTTCGTGCCCCGGTCTGGGAAGATCCCACATGCCGCGGAGCGGCTGGGCCCGTGAGCCATGGCCGCTGAGCCTGCGCGTCCGGAGCCTGTGCTCTGCAACGGGAGAGGCCACAACAGTGAGAGGCCCGTGTACCGCAAAAAAAAAAAGCCCCACCTGGCCACAGCTGCAGAAACACAGGAGCAAGGCCACACCTGTAGAAGCCGAGAGCCTAGAGCTGAGGGCGAGGCGCTGGGGTGGGAGATGGAGGAGTCAGGTCAGATGCAAAATACCCACAAGGGCTGGAGCTGGGTAGAGCTGGGAGGCGCACCCCACCCGCATCTCTATTACTCACAGTGAGGTGCCGGAGCCCAGTGGCATTGGCACCACTTGGGAACTTGCTAGAAATGCAGAATCCCAGGCCTCACCTAGACCTACCATCTATCCCATTTTACAGATGGGGAAACTGAGACATGGCGGTGTTAAGAAACTTGCCTCAAGTCCCACAGCTAGGCAGTGTTAGAGACAGGATTTGGCCTTAGCCATGTGGCTCAGGCTCTTATCCAGCAGGCTCTGCTTCCCTATTCCCGTCTGTTTAACCTCCAGGTCTACTCTCAAACCCACCAGCTCTTCCTCCCCTCCCCGTCTCTGGGCTTGAGAATGGCCAGCCAGGGTCTCCTCACATCCACCCATCCCCAGCATCCCACTTACAGTGCAGACGCCAGAACGATCTTTTCAAAACACAGATCTGGCCTCCTCCCCTCCAGCCTGTTGAAGATGAGGAGATGGCTTCCAACCGAACTATGGATAAAGGCCAAAGTCCTGACAGTGGCCCAAGAGACCCTGCCAGGCCAGCCCTGGCCCATCTGGCCTGTGCAACCTCAGGCGCCCTCTCCCACCAGCCTTCTTCCCATTCCCACACGCACCCTCCAGCAGCCTTGTACACACTGTTCCCCTGAGCATCCCATCCACCAGGTCCAGCACATCCCAACTCATCCTTCAGATCTCATTCATGCATGCCTCTTCCCCAGGCACGCCCCCCACTCCCTGATCACCCCCATCCAGGTCAGGTCTCAGCAGGTGAAAATCAAGATGTGGACAAGGCTCTGTCCTTGCTGGAGGCTCTAGGGGAAAATCCATTTCCTTGTGGTTAAGACTGAAGTCCCGTTGCTTTGCTGTCAACTAAAGTCGTTCCAGCTTCTAGAGGCTGCCGCATTCCTTGGCTTGTGGCCCCCTTCCTCCATCTGTAAAGCACACAACAGTGGGGAGAGTCCTTCTCCTATCACATCTCCCTCTTCTTTTGTGTCATCTCTCTTTAATGCAGCCAGGAAAGTTTCTCTGCTTTTAAGGACTCGTGTGAGGACATTGGGCCCACCTGGATAATCCAGGCTAATCTCCCCATCTCAAGGTCTGTACCCTTAATCACAGCTCCAAAGTTCTCATTACCGTATAAGGTGACATATTCACGGGTTTCTGGCCACAGAAACCTAGTAAGTAACCACTAGGCTATTCTGCCAACAGGCTGGGCTTTGTCATCTCCTAGTCCTGGGGGATCTGAACCCTCCCTCTGCCCTGAGGGTTCACCTGAGCTCCGGACCAAGAGACCACATGAAACTGAAGTCATCCTCCTCCCCGACCTTAAACACACCCATGACACACAGCGTATCCCTGTCCTGGCCATATCCCTCACGGCCATCACACCTAAGTTTGGGATCCAGTTCCTACCTCTGGTCTTCAGGAAGCTGAGTGGGACTGTGTATGGCTCCATGCAGCCTGGCCTCATAGCTGGAGATAAAACCCAAAGACAGTAGACACAGAAAGAGCCTGGAAGGAAGAGGAAGGAACCTGGAGCCCCT
Organism: Neophocaena asiaeorientalis asiaeorientalis; assembly: GCF_003031525.2. Taxonomy (NCBI): domain Eukaryota; kingdom Metazoa; phylum Chordata; class Mammalia; order Artiodactyla; family Phocoenidae; genus Neophocaena; species Neophocaena asiaeorientalis. The sequence goes on from NW_020173679.1 coordinate 6,629,769, forward strand.
GGCAGGAGGAACAGGTAAGCACCTCCTCTGAGATGAAGTTTATGAGAGTTGATGAGTTTATCCTCACTGAGTATCTTCCATGTGGGATGGAGGAAGATGAGAAGGGGTCTCTGTGGGACTTCCCTGGTGGCACAGTGGTTAAGAATCCACCTGCCGACGCAGGGGACACGGGTTCGAGTCCTGGTCCAGGAAGATCCCACATGCCGTGGAGCAACTAAGCCCGTGCACCACAACTACTGAGACCATGTGCCACAACTGTTGAAGCCCGCGCGCCTAGAGTCCATGCTCCGCAACAAGAGAAGCCACTGCAATGAGACGCCCACGCACGGTAACAAAGAGTAGCCTCTGCTCGCCACAACTAGAGAAAGCCTGCGTGCAGGAACGAAGACCCGGTGCAGCCAAACATTAATTAATTAATTTTTTTAAAAAAGAATTGTACCAATTCAAAAAAAAAAAAAGGAAGGGGTCTGTCGACAGCAGAATAGTCCCCCTCCAAAGATGTCCACGCCCTAAACCCCAGAACATATGTCACCTTAAATGGCAATGGGGAATTAAGGTGACAGATGGAATTAAAATTGCTAATCAGTGACCTTGAGAAGGGGTGATGATCCTGGATTATAGGGGGCACAATGTAACCACAAGAGTCCTTAAAAATGCAAAGAGGGAGGCTGAAGAGTCAGAGTCAGAGTGTCAGAGAAGGAGACAGGACGGGTGCAGGGTCAGACGGATGCTATGCAGCTGGTGTGAAGACGGAGGAAGGGGCCACGAGCCAAGGAGTGCAGGTGGCCTCTGGCAGCCAGAAAGACAAGGGACTGGATTCTCCCCTGTAGCCTCCAGAGAGGAGCACAGCCCCACCTACACCTTGATTCCAGCCCAGGGACAACCATTTCGGACTTATGAACTACAGACCTGAAAGCTAATAATCTGTGTTGTTTCAAGCCACTGATTTTGTAGTAATGACAGTCACAATAAGAAAATAAGGGCTTCCCTGGTGGCACAGTGGTTGAGAATCTGCCTGCTAATGCAGGGGACACGGGTTCATGCCACGGTCTGGGAAGATCCCACATGCCGCAGAGCAACTAGGCCCGTGAGCCACAAGTACTGAGCCTGCGCTCTAGAGCCTGTGCTCCACAACAAGAGAGGCCACGATAGTGAGAGGCCCGCACACTACGATGAAGAGTGGCCCCCGCTTGCCACAACTAGAGAAAGCCCTCGCACAGAAACGAAGACCCAACACAGCCAAAAATAAATACATAAACAAATATGGGGTTTAAAAAAGAAAAGAGAACAGGGCCCCTCCTGAGAAGACAAAGAGTAATCCTGAGTCCCCTCTGCCACTCATTCACTGAAGGCCCAGCAGGAACCAGGCCCTGTGCTACGTGCTGGGGATGACACAGAGGCCAACTCCAGACAGTGACGTTTCGTGAAGACAGCTCCCAGGACAGGCACGTGGGAGACACTAAATAACAATCCACGGAATGAATGATGAAGGGGACCCTCACAGATGGGGTCAGGAAAATACACGAATCACTAGCACAAAGTGGAATAACGTAAGAGTCATGAGATAAACAGAGAAAAAGAACTAACGGGGGATTCATGATGGTTCTTGGAGGAGGAGAACTTCCGTTTTGGGGTTTGTTTTGTTTTGCTTTGTTTTGTTGAAGGATTCTTGAGGGGAGGGAATCTCAGACAGAAAGCTCCGCAGAAGCAAAGGTACAGAGGCCGGCAAGAATAGAGCTGTGGGGCATTCAGTGTCTTGATGGGCTGGACAGTGAAAGCAGAAGGACAGGAGGCCCAGGACTCAGGGCCTCAGTCTGCACTGGCTGAACTCTCGTCTCCCACCCTGCGTTCCAGCAAACACTGGTGCTGCAGGATGTCAGCAGGTGACAAGCGAAACAAGAAAGGAAACACAAAGAATCACTGGGTTCCATTTGAGCGGTTTCTCAGAACCTTTTTTTTTTTTTTTTTTCTCAGAACCTTTTATCTGCTTCCTTGCTGCCTGATTCTCTAAGGGAAGGTTCAGGGTGGGGAAGTGGGAGCAGAGGGACAAACTGTTTCCCAAACTTAGTTGGCTATAGAGCCCTTTCCTTGTGGAACTACGATTCCCTGGAAGTGACTTTGGGAAATACTGCCTTTGGCAGTAGGGAGCCACTAAGGTTATAGAGCAGCTAATATGTGAGGGGATGGACAGGATGGAGGTGAGTAACAAAACCAAGGTCTGGCCTCGGAGCCCAAATTCTGCAACTTCTTACTCCTCGCTTCCCACTGACGCCCCTCCTGCCCAGGAGAAACCCCAAGCCAGCCATGTGAGCCTGTTGTTCAGATAATAGCCTTCCTGGAGGTCCTGGGGCCGCAGCAAGTGTCCGAAATGCACACTCAGCTATACCTCAGACGTGGTAAAGTCCACCCCCATCCTGGAGTAACAGTCCCCTGTAGAGCCAGCCACCAAGGGACACTAGCAACGCCAATGAAAACTTGATGGTGTCAAAGAGTAAGGATGTGCGGAGAGTCAGCTCCCCAGTGGTACTTCGGCTTTCCAAGTCCTCTTGGAGGTGCCTGGGATGCCTTCCCCAGCGTCAGCCCACCTGCCCAGATGGGGCCGGCGTGCTTCTCTGACCATCTCTGTCCTCCCAGCCTGCACGGGGGTGGGGGGCAAGCCGGGTCCAGCCCCACCGCCGGACTGTCGGGACAGAGAGAGTATGTGTCCTGGTTGGGAAGGTGAAGGTTTGGTTTAGGGGTTTCATGGTCCTGGACGGTTGGAACCATTTCAGGGGACCATGCCCTCCCTGAGCACGGGAACAACGTGGGGCTCACGGCAGGCAATGAAATGAGGCCATGGACGATGCCTCTGGGAGTTCTCAGCCCCCTGGAGGTGAAGAGCCCCTCACATGAAACCTGCTGACGGAGCTTCCAGAGCAAGCCCCGGGCCCGCCCCAGACGCCCTTGCTGATGGTCCATGTGACCTGGATGTTGGTGAGGATATTGGCAGTATCCATGGCACAGAGCCTGTCATCCCAAACTATACAGGCTGGCCACCTCCTCCTTCTCTCCAGGAGCTTTTCCCCTCCAACCCAGGCAGAGGTGAGGACAGGCACTGGTGGGCTCCCGCAGGCCTGGGACGGTTCTCCGCACAGGACTGATTACACTGCCTTCCATGTTCCACTTCCCATGCTGCCGCCCTGGAGGGCAGGGACTGTAACTGGTTCACCTGCATCCTGCATCCACGGTGCCTAGCATACAACAGGCACTTAATAATGGCTTACCTCCACACAGCCCTCACCACATGCCAGGAGCTGTTCTCAGCACTTTTCATCTATTATCCCATATAATCCTTCCATCAGCCCTACAAGTTAGCTACTATGAGTATCCCCATTCTATGGATGGGGAAACTGAGGCCCAGAGAAGCGACTTAACCTGCCCAAGAGCACCATATGGTAAGTGTCAGAGGCAGGGTATAAACTTGGCAGGCTGACCCTTAACCATGACGTTCTGTCTCCAAAAAAAGATTTGACAGGGTTGCGGAGTGGGGGCAAAATAGATGAAGGGGATTAAAAGGTACAAACTTCCAGTTATAAAATTAATTAAGTCATGTGGATGTAATGTACAGCATAGGGAATATATTGTCACTAACATTGTAATATGTGTGGTGACAGATGGTTACTAGACTTACTGTGATGATCAATTCGTAAAGTACGTATCAATAAATGTTGAATCACTATGCTGCATATCTGAAACTAATAAAATATTGTATGTCAGCTATACTTCAATTTTTAAAAAGACTTTTTAAAAAAGATGACATGAAGTACGTGGTAGGTGGAATAATGATCTCAAAAATGTCCACAACCTATGGAAACAACATAAATGTCCATCACCAGATGAATGGAAAAAGAAGATGTGGTACATATATACAACAGAATATTACTCAGCCATAAAAAAGAATGAAATAATGCCATTTGCAGCAACATGGATGGACCCAGAGATTATCAAACTAAGTGAAGTAAGTCAGACAAAGATCATATCACTTATATGTGGAATCTAAAAAAATTATACAAATGAACTTATTTACAAAACAGAAAGAGATTCATAGACATAGAAAACAAACTTACTGTTACCAAAGGGGAAAGGAGCAGGGGGAGGGATAAATTAGGAGTTTGGGATTAACAGGCACACACTGCTATATATAAAATAGATAATCAACAGGGACCTGCTGTAGAGCACAGGGAACTCTACTCAATGTTCTGTAATAACCTACATGGGGAAAAGAATCTGAAAAAGAATAGATACATGTATATGTTTAAATGAATCACTTTGCTGTACACCTGAAACTAACACAACACTGTAAATCAACTATACTCCAATATAAAATAAAAATTAAAAAAAAAGGATACACACTAAGTGAGCTTATAGGTGCTTTTAATTTTCTTCTCTGTATGTTTATTTTCTACTCTTTCTGTAATAAATACAAATGTTTATTTTTAAAAATGTCCACGTCCTAACTCCTGCAATTTGTGAATATGTTACCTTATACGGCAAAAGGGGGCAATGCTGACGGGACTAAGTTTAGGGTCTTGAGATGCGGAGATCATTCTGGATCATCCTGGTGGCCCCTATGTAATCACAGGGGTCCTTATAAGAGGGAGGCAGGAGGGGCGGAGTCAGAGAAGGAACTGGAACAATGAAAGCAGAGGCCAGAGTGATTGGGGGCCATGAGCTAAGGAGTACAGGCAGCCTCTGGGAGCTGGAAAAGGCGAGGAAACAGATTTCCCCCTAATGTGTCCGGAAGAAATGCAGCCCTGCTGTGACCTGTTTTATTTAGACTTTTGACCTTCAGAGCTATAAGGTAATAAATTTGTGCTGTTGTAAACCACCAAATTTGTGACTGTTACATCAGCAAGAGAAAACGAATATCAAATGTAACCAGGATGAGATGGAATTCCCTGGCGGTCCAGCCGTTAAGATCCGAGTTTCCACTGGGCGGGGGCACAGGTTCGATCCTGGTTGAGGAACTAAGATCCCCATGCCGTGCGGCGCAGCCAAAAAAAAAAATGTAACCAGGATGAATGGAAGATCCTACCGTTGGGTTGGAATGAATCAACAGGAAAACATAGTGGCCCCCAAAAGATGTGGGGTCTTGGCTCACATCAGTAGAAGCAAGGTGGCTCCATTGAGGGAGGGTTGATGCTCCCTCCCCCATCTCCCTGCCCCGAGGCAGCACCACATCAGGGGCCTGAGCTCTGCAGAGAGCTCCCCACTCCAACACTCAACCCCACACTGACACTGGACATGTGCAAAACAGAACTCGTGCTTTTCTCCAAAACGCCTTTCTGTCCCATACCCAGTTTTCCCACCTCCGTAGACGACACCACCATTCAGCCACGTGCGGAGCCCTCAAATCTGGACAGGATCCCCCATTCCCATCTTGCCCTCTGCACTCACACCCAATCCACCCTCAGGTCCTATCGATTCTAGCTCCAAAGTACTCTCCTGTTTTCACGTCTCCACCCACCCCTCCCCTGGACCACAGCAACAGCGGGGCCTCCGGCTCCCCATCCTGCCCTATCCCCAGCAGACAGACAGATGTGACTCCCCCGGCAAAACCCTCCAACCACAGACAGAAGTCTGTGTTATTCCCTGCTTCCCCGCCACCCTCTCACACCACTCACCACACTGACCTCCGTCCTGTTCCTCCAGTTCTCACTCCTGTGTTGTCCCCACCTCCCAGGGAGAGGCCGTCCTGTTTTCCCCACCTAGGGTAGCTGAGCCCCTCTCACACTACCTGGTTAGAATCTTCTCCACTGCAAGGAGCACCATCCATTCACTGTCTGTCAACCTGGAGGAATGTCAGCTCCATGAGGCAGAGGTCTGGTGTGCTGGCCTGGAGGCACCTGAAGCCTCCAGAACACTCCCTGGCACACAGTAGGTGCTTGATAAACATTTGTGGAATGGATGAACCGGTAATATTAGGTAGTTAGTCAGACATTAGCAGCAAGGAGGTGACAATGGAGAGAAAAAACAAGAAGAAATCGAGTCACGCACCCAGCCCTCTGGGGGCTCTCCCTTGACCCCCACCCAGAACAGGTAAAACTATGGCCGTGTGGTGGGCAGCTTATCCTGATAAAGAGGGGCACCGTAACACAAGAGGAGGTCCCCAGGCTGTGCATGCCCAGACTAGACAGGCGTATAACCTATAGTAAACCCAAACTCATTACATCATAATTATAATAAAATCTACACTGTGGTTTTGCCCCCAAGTGGGTGTTTCTTAGCGATTCAGTGGTGACGCAGAGCTTGGGCCTGTCAATCAAATAGTGATCCCCTGTCCCTCACCCCCGCCTCCCTGCAAAGTGCTCCTTAAAAGAGCCCTTAAGCCTGTATAGGAATGCTGCTTTCACTTCGCTGAAACAGCCCACTCTCAGAAACAGCCCAAGCGCTCTCTCTCTCTGTCTCTCTGTCTCTCTGTCTCTCTCTCTGTCTCTCTCTCTCCCTCCCTCTCTGAGAGTGTACCTACGCTTAAATAAACTTTGCTCTGTGCTTAAGCTTAACATGGTAGTTTGCAATTCTTTGCTGACTATCATTAGCCGAGATTGCTGGTCAGGGCCTTCCGTTGACCTCCTCGGTTGAAGCTATTTTGTTACAACGCACGTCCACCCAGTGACATTGCGAGCAGGCTTGACGCCCATGGCACATGAGGAATAAACGTTGGAGACCCTGGGTGGTCTGGGAGATGGACTGGGAGACCTCGGGGGCCCCTCAGAGGTCTCTGTCTTCATCTCACTGGGAGGCATTTCTGAGGAAGGTGGACACATCTCGCTTACATAGCCGCAGTTCCAGAACCAGGACCAATGGGTAGATGCTTCGAGGAGACAGATTTCAGCACATACTAAAGACCTTCTAGATGTCAGAGTAACCCAGGATGACATGGGCTGCCTGGGCAGGACGGAAGGGAGGCCTGTCCCCAGAGGCCTACAAGAGGCTGAGTAATTACCAGGAACAGCCTGGGATGAAAGCCCTGGAGCAATGTCTGGCACAGAGCAGCTGCTCCTTTAAGATTTTTATGAATGAATGAATGAATACTTGGATGAATGGGCCTGAAGAGTTAGGCACTCGATGAGTAACTGATTGGCATATTAAAAGTCCCTCCTGATAAATGGAGTATTTATAAATGGAATGGATTATTTATAAGTGGAATATTTCCTGCCATATCAATAAACAAAGGATGTCGCAGTCACCAATGATTGTAGCCCTCCAATGGGAGCTGGTGAGCCCTGAGGAAACTCAAGATGTGAAAATACAGGCCCCAGATAGCTAAGGTGCGTATCAGAGGAATGATTTCAGTGAGCCCAGAATCTTGCACCTTCCCATACATAGAAAAGTGCTAAATTCCTAACTTAAGATATCTGGTTTTCTTTATTTGACAATAATCTTTTGACGTTCCGATTACCTGCCCTTCGTTGCAAAACTCCTATATATCGGGGCAGTTTCTCAGAGTTATCTGAAACGTTGTCTCCCGGGCTGCGGTCCTCATTTTGCCCCAGATAAAACTTAACTCGCAACACTCACGTGTGCATATGTATTTGTTTAAGTCACCACTCCCCACCAGCAAGGCCACCGAGGATGCCCAGTGCTTTTCAGCCCTAGGCAGCAAAGATTCTGGCATGGAGTCTTCCTACCCTCACTCCAACAGCCTCTGGCAGGAGAGGGAAGAGAGAACGAAGCTGGAGGACCCAGCTTTGCCCGGAGCTGCCTTTTTGGACAGTCTGTCCATCGGGTCTGGGGGTCTGGTCCTGCTCTGCCCCTGACCAGTCCTGGGACTGTAGGCAAGACCCCCCTCCACCTCTGAGCCTCCACATCCTTGTTTGGAAGATGAGGACCATGATGCCAGATAAGGCACCCCCACGTGGTGTCAGGGCACCACGGGCCCAACAAGGCCACGCGTGGTCCAGACTGAACTAAACTATCCACCTGTACCCAGGACACCGCACCCCCCCAAGCCTTCCAGTGTCCCCAGACCCAGACATCCCTCAGCTTCATTTTCCTTATAATGACGCTCCTTGAGGTGAAGGGAGGATTGAGGAAGGTGTGTACGAGCCTAAGGATGAATCACAGCTCAACAAACAAGTCTAGGTCAGATATGAGTGGGAGCAGAGGCAGAAACTTACAGTAAACGCTGCCCTTCTCCCAGCACTGACGGCTCTCAAGCTGAGTAATGCTCCCCCATCGTCTCCTGGCGGCCCTGGCTTCCCTCTAAGGAAGGCGAGGCCTCGCTTCAGACCAGCCCGCATCTCCTTCCACCTCTTCACATCAGGGGCCCCCTCTCCGCGTCCCCTCATTCTCGTGTAGAGTGGAATTCTGCCCCCAGGCAGGATTGGGGCCGCCCTTTCCAAGACAAAACCAGAAAGTCTTTTCTGCCCTCCTGCGGGCATGTCCGTAGGTGAGCACTCCGCTCTACGGGGTCGCGGTAGCTGAGCTCTGGAAACTCCGGTGGGAGGAGCTCCACATGCCTGAGAACCTCCCTCAGCAGGATGGCTAACTCAGGGCAGAGGTCCACATCTGGCGGGAGGAAAATGGAGCTGGAATGGGGCTGTGGATGTGGGAGGGAGACTGGCCTGGAGGAGGATGATAGGGGAGCTCTGCATCTGCAGAACTCCTGGAAAGGTCTTGGGCCTCCCTGTCTGGCCACCTCCACCCCAGGGGGCCTGGATAAAAGGATGGAGAAGTGAAGGAGGTGCTCGGACAATGAATTTTTCCCTCAGGATTTGCACCAGAGTAATCCTGGATCACATTACAAAAGCTTTCGAGGGGAGACTGTAGGAAGAGGCATCAGAGGCTAAATCTCTTTCTCAGAAGGGACACACAGTAAGAGAGCATTCTTGCCTCAGAAAGCCCACCACAAAATGATGGCGTCATGTTAAATCGGATGGCGAAGAAGAAAGGATTTAAAACTCAAGCCCTGATTTGGTGGGGCAGAGGGAGGGGTTGTTTTTTCTTTTTAATAATGAACTTTCCAAGTTCTTACTGGAACCATCGAGGTGGAAGAAGGCTTGAAGGGGGCAGCGGAGTACCCAGATGGGCAGACAGCCCCTCCCTCACCGGCGCCCCAATTCCTGCCCAGAAATGACCCATGTCTGGGCCCACAGGGGACAAGGGATGATCAGCCTCTCCAATAGGGAGGAAATGCAAATGAACACAACAAGGATATGGCCCTCTTCACCGGTCACATTGACAAAAATAAAAACTTTGATAAGACCAAAAGCCGGCTGGGATGTGGGGAAGTCACTACTCTACACTCATGCCCTGCTGGTGGGAGAGAAAAGCCTCTAGTCACCCTGGGAGGCAATTCTGTGGCATCTTTTAATTTGAATGTATTTTCGCTTCGATAGACTCTCCTCAGCTTCTTCTCTGAGAAGGAAGTACACACTGTTCCCCAAAGCATCCATGTGAGGCTGTATGTTGCAAGCCTCATGTTGCAAGCCCGCAAGCAAGCAAAGAAGAATGATAGGAACCTTACCACCCACCCGTCAGGGACACGAGTTAATAGACGATGGAACCCCCCCCCCCCATAGATAGTATTTTAAAAGGTCAGCGGGAGATCTGTAAGTATCCACGTGGAAAGCTCCCCAAGACACACTGCAGACATTGGAAAAGCCACATGAAGAAAGAGCTGTATGTTCCATATAGTATAGGATATGGAAAACCCTATGTATTTTTACAAAACAGATATAAATATGGACGTGCATCTATAAAGGTCTGCAGAGGAAACACCAAAGCAATAATGGTGGCTACATCGTCGTAGGAATAAGGATAAGATACTCAACGATTTAGTTTTATCTGTAGGGTTTCAATTTTCTTCTTTACTTTTTGCATTGGGGATATATTCATTTTTTCCTTGTGTAATTAAATACCTATTATTTTTTTAATTTAAAAAGCGATTTCACGCTATTGAAAGGAAGCACATGAGCGCCAGCCACCAAATGCTAGCAACCATCACAGCCCTTCTCACAGTCCTCCCTTCCCTTTATCTCCCCAAGACTTGGCACCCTCCCAAACTCTCCCCCTCCCCCAGGTTATCAGCAGAGGGCTTGGAGGGCCGGCCGGGGGTTCTCTAGCCAGGGCCTCTGTCGTGTGACGTGCAACGCTGTCAGCTGCGCCCCCTTTGCCCTCTGGTGTGTGTGGCGGCGGTGGGGGGTGTCTCACATCACCCTGTTGAAGATGGAAGGGGGGCAGGTGACTGTGCACTTTCCCTCCTTCATCCTGATGCCCACCCCACTTCCCTCCTCCCCCTGCCCTAAGGTTGGATGAATTGGACTGAACTCCATTTTGGGGTCCCCCCTCTTCCCGTAGGATTAAAGTGGGGTGGGAGGGCCCTGCCCCTCCCCCAACAGAATGTCATTGTTCCCACCTTTGCCTTCTGTACCCATAGGTAGCAGGCACTCACCAACACCTACTGTGTTCTATGCAGGGGTCCACCAGGACCTCTGTCTCCTCTTCAGACCCTGCGCTCAGTGCTTAGGCAGTAGACCACATCTGATTAACCTGAGTTCTCCCCCCACCCCGTGCCTAGCTCGGTGTGGGCCACTGGTAAGTGCTCAGTTTTCCTAAAGCAGTCCCCAGATTTGGTTCTGGGGCTTCCCACAACATATGTTTGCCCCACCGCTGAACTTTTTCCAGGGGTGGACACCCACCACGTGCTCTAGGGCACGAAATCTACACGTTGGTTGGCTGAACAGGGGTGGGGGAAGCTAATCTGTCTGATCTGGCTGGCTCACCCCTGCTTCTCACCCACACCTAACTCCCCCTCCCTCCCTAGACCCTGAGAGAGCCTGAATACCAACCTCTTTTGGCCAAGGGAGACCCCACCTGTCCTGCCCAGACCCCCATGGGCCTCACCTGATCTGCCCAGGACCCCCAGCCACAAACAGCCCATCTCCTGCAGGCAGTCCCCTCTGCTCATTTATATTAAATGAATGAATGAATGAATCATCCCAGCACCCTGAGAGGGCGGGAGAAGGCGCCCCTACTAGTCTGTCAGCCAACCGCCCACCTGTGAATACTTGCGATTCCGGTCCCCCTGCTTGTCACCTGTGCCCCCTCACCCCAGCTGGGCAGGGAACTAGCTGTGGAGCACCGCTGTTCTCCCCTTCGTCCCACCGGCCCTGCACTGTCCCGGGCTCAGGGCAATGACGGCAAGAAGGGGGCTCTGGCTCGTTGGCGCGTCCCTAGGATCCTGTCGTCCCCCTTACCTGTGGTAAGGCTCGGAGCACCCCCAGGAGCAACAGTCCCGACACAGCGCGGAGGGCGCGCATCCCGGCCGGGGGGTCGGGGGGAGGACTGGGCTCGTAGCCCACGCCACCTGCGCAGCCTGGGGAGCACGCTCGCCCACGTGCGGTGCCAGCTGCCAGGAGCCGCGCAAGGGCCCGCAGACCTCCCGCGGCGCACCTCGCAGGCACCCAACCGCACGCTGTGAAGTCACTTCCAAAGTGGACGCTCCTTCTCTGAAGGTTCAGCCTTAAGCCTTCCCTTCCACCACCACCCGAGGCGCACTAGGTACCCCAGACTGTTTCCAGGAACGCAGCTACTAGCACTCAAGACAAAAAGGGAGCAAACACGTGCAGAGATGACTCAGGAAAGCTACACTCCCCTTTTGCTGTTTGAATGGCCTGCCCCGGATTTGACAGAACCGGGACAGCTGGGTTGAGGGGCGGGGAGAGCAGCTCCCACCCCAGGATGGGGGAAGGGGGGCGGGTACTCACAGGAGACTGGGAGGCTCCAGTGGGTCTCAACCATCCCATCCCACCCCAAAAAATGGTGATACCTGAGTAGGTTCCTGATCCTGGCACTCTAATCGACCCAGACCTTCTCTCCTGACCTGGAGATTCTTTGCAAAGGACCGCTGGAGTCAGGAGACCGCAGAGAGAGGCACCATCAACAATTCACTCCCGTTCAAAAATATCTGCTGTAAAATGAATCAGTAGATGGATG
>NW_020173679.1:6641853-6643934 GCF_003031525.2 Neophocaena asiaeorientalis asiaeorientalis
GATGGACTGACTGTTGGAGGGACTGATGGAGAAAAGAATAGACATTGGTTATCAGTCCGCAGGTGTTTTCCTGCCCCGTGTGCGTTTTCTGCCTAGAGGAGGAGCCTAGCACTCTTCCCTAAAAGAAAGAAAACGTACAAAAGCCTCATTCGAACTAGGTCCTCGCTTGCAGCAGATGATTTGCCCTTCCAGTGTTTCTCCATCCCACGGGGTCTCGGCTCCTTTGATTCTACATTTCATACATCTTGCACATCCGCTGAGTATGCCGCAGGCCAAGAGTTCATTTGCTTGTCTCATGTTTGTTTTTTTCAGAAGTGGAAACCAAGGCTCAGAGACAGGCAGCTGGTCCTAGGTGCTCTGACTAAAGATGGCCAGAGGACATCCAAGGACCAAGGACCATCCAGATTGGCCCAAGGACCCTCAGGATTCTGCACTTCAGTCTGTCTTGCAAGGCGTAAGGCCCCCATCTTTCAGAAATACCTCCATCTCCTTGGGCCGCTAGCAGCTGTCTCCCATCAGGACCCTCCCAACAAAGTCTCCACAACCCTCCTTGAACTCCTGGATTCCACCTGAAAGGTGCCCATATTGTGCGCCCTCCCCGGAGACCCACTTCTGGACTCTCCCCGGATGCGCCAGGCCCAGTATCCTGGGATGTTTGAGCTGGGATTGTGGTTAAACAATTAAGAGATTATGGAAGTGACCGCCATGGCGTTCACAGAAGCAGGCAGGGGCAGGAGCAACCCAGGATGCCTGCTTCCCAGTCCAGAGCTTTCTACTGTAGAAGAGCTGGTGCTCTGAATAAATAAATACTTGTTAAACACACATCCGCACACAACCAGATAACAGTATCAAAACAGCTGATGCAAAGGGAGATACAAATTAACATTAATTACAAGCATGAAAATTCCACCTTTCTAGCAATCGAAGAGATGCAAATCAAAGCAAATTAAAGCAAATTTTGATACATTTTTAGACTTATTAAGTCATCAGGGTTTTTTTTTTCTTTATAAAAACAACTTTGGTAAAATCCAACCCCCAAATTGTGGTGAAACCAGAATACACATTCATACTCTGCTAGTAAGTGTTACAACCCTTTTCAGAAAGCAGTTCTTAACAAACACGCCCCCCCACCAAAAAAAAAACAAAAAGCTTATAACGTGTGGCTCAGTAATTTCACCCTAGTAAAGAAAAACTAAGAACATAGTTGAACTGGAAAAAGAAAAAAGAAATCTATAAACACAGTCACGTTTCCTGAAACATTATTTATAAATTTCGGAAATACCCTAATAATCACAAAAGCAAGGAATGGTTGAGGAAACTGTGATACACCCGTTTAATGGAATACTACACATCCATCAAAAATGATAATTATAGTGATGCAGTGGAAATCTGTCTCTCCCTCCTGTCCTTCCCCTCCTTGGGCAGAAAGGAACCCTTTGCCCAGCCTGCTCTGTCGGGGTTCTCATCACCTGACAAATTGCATCCTTTACTTATTGTAATAATAGTAGCTGCCTTTGAGTGCTTATTTTGTGCTAAGAGTTTTCAGGCCTTGGTTCCTTGAGTCCTCAGGGAAACTCCATGAAGGAGATCCAATTCGTGTGCCCATTCCGCAGGTGAGCACCTCTGAGGCAAGAGCAGTGAATCCACGAAGCCTGGGGTCCCCGGAGCCAATGGTGCTCAAGGCCCTTCCCCGCCTGGCTTGGTCCCACGTCTCCAGCTTTACCTGTGCCTCTCCTCCTCCCTGCCACCCCCCCAGCGCTCCAGCCTCTCAGGCCACACACCCCCCGCCCCACACCTCTGCACACTGGTCCTCCGCTCAGAACACGCCTCCGATTCTCGTTTGTCCTCAGAACTGCTCCAGTGCCAACTCCTCTTGGCAGTTTTCCTGGCACTGTTCCTTCCCCTCCCCCAGCCATCTTCCCAGTCAGAAAAGTGGTTTCTCTTTTTTGGCAGCTCAACTCTAGAACTGATCTCACTGTGTCATGACTGTAATGACTGATGCATTTATCCATCTGGCCCAGGGAACTGTGGGTTCCTGGAGCACCAGGATGTCCTGGGGAGCCTGATACAGAGCCTAGCCC
>NW_020173679.1:6643968-6676699 GCF_003031525.2 Neophocaena asiaeorientalis asiaeorientalis
AAATGGATGCTCGGGGGATTCTAAAGAGCAGGCGTTGGCCAGAGCTGAGTCCCTGTCTTCTGCAGGTTTCAGGTGGTTTGCCAGCCCCTGAACGCATGTGAAAGTGCTTTGAAGAGCCGGAGGGGGAGTCCCGAGGGCCTGAGCGAGGCACAGCAGCGGGTCTTGTTGTGGGACCGCGGGGGGGCCCCAGCAGAGCGAGCTGTGGAAGCCAGGCCCCCAGGCCTGCAGGAGGCAGGAAGGTGAACGGCACTGCCCGGACCATCTCATCTCGGAGGAAGGGGGCGGAAAGCAGGTGCAGCAAGAGGCTCTCTGCAGGGGACCGGGAACCTGTGTCACCAAAGGGATGCTGAGCAAGACACAAGGTTCCGACCTGGTTCAGGAAATTCAGGGACTTCCCCAACAGCTGGAACCCCAGCCCTGAATGGCCCCAAAATACCCTCAGCAGATAAAGGGATTCTTTCTGCCGCAGGCAGCAGCAGGCAGGTAGGAGGCTAAAAGCCGGAGGGGGAAAGCCTGGACCTTTCTTCTCTGGTTGGCACAGGTTCTTCTCTGAGTCCCTTTCTTGAGAACCTTGATGGAAGTGGGACTTCATCTGGGGGCTTCTCTGGTGGGACCTACATGTCAGGCTGCCTTGCTTGAACTCAAGCCCCCAGAGCTCTCGCCTCCTCAAGGCCCAGGACTAGCTAGACCCTGGTCACTCAGCTCTGGCCCCTTGGAGGGGTGGTAAGAAATGGTGGAGTTCAGGCCTCGGCATTGGGAGAAAATATTAGGGGCTCTCAGGTGACTGGGGGGACCCCAACAACGCACACCGGCAAGCCGGATACCCAGGCCCTTGGCCAGACATTTACGCCTGGCAACAAGATTTTATTCAACTCAATATTTCTATCTCCACTTCATAGATGAACAAACTCAGAGTAGTTAAGTAACTTGCCTGAGGTCACACAGCTTGAGAGTGGCAGGGCTGGAATTTGGCTCCAATCCACTCTAAATTTCAAGCTTCAGCTGCCTTCTCTTCCCTCTCTAGGCCCCTGATACCCTTGCTTTCCCCAGGAGAAACAACACTGGTATGGGAGTCCTAGTCTGGCCGTGCGACTGTGGGCAAGTCATTTCTTTTCTCTGAGTGTATTAGTTATCTATTGCTGTGTACCTCCAACCTTAGCAGCTTAAAATAACAAACATTGTAGCACACTGTTTCTGTGGGCCAGCAATTTGGGAAAGACTGGACAGGGTGATTTTCTAGTAACGTTACAGTCAAGGGTCAGCTGGGGCTGCAGTCATCTGAAAGGCCTGACTGAGGCTTCCAAAATGAACCACTCACATGGCTGTGGGCAGGAGGCCTCAGCTGCACAGGGCTGCTTGAGTGTCCTCACAACATGGCAGTGGGCTTCCTCCAGAGCAAGTGGTCACAGAGAGCAAGATGGAAGCCACATTGTCTTTTATGATCTGGCCTCAGAAATCACAATTCCTCATTTCCACGATGTTCCATTGGTTGCACAGGCTGGCTCTCCTCAAGGTGAGTGGGGACTGCACAGGTGTAGGAGTACCAGGAGGCAGGTGGGGATCATCTGGGCATGTTTCCTTCTCTGCCAGATGTGGATTTTAGCACTACCCGGCAGCCTTCTGAGGGTTGCAAGGAGCCCTGAATAAAACAATGGACATATAAATCTCTTTGGATTAGAGGAAAGAAATCAATGTAAGGGGATTCGCTGTCCTTTGCCCTAAGCCCACCAGATACCCAGGCCCCGGTTAAGGCACCAGACCTCTCCATTCAGGACCACAGCTGAAACGCCCATGGCCTGGTGTTCCCCTTCCCAACGGGTGCGTTGACCATGCATTCACCATTCCAGCCAAGAGGTGACTCATGCAGAGGCCCACAGGCAAGGCCCTCGGGGATCAGAGGTCTTTCCCCACCCCTCAGGTGATGCCAGGTGGGTACCTCAGCACACCGAGCCAGCTGGTCACACAGCCACTGTGGGGACTCTTCCTCAGGCCTCGGGCACCCAGGGCTGGCCTCAGCCATGGCTCCAGCTTGAGAGGCAGCAGTTCTAGTGTGGGAAGACCACACGGAGAGTGAAGAGCCCAGACTGAGGGCCAGCTTGGCCTCCAGCCCTGTGACTTCTCCCCCCGGGGGCCTCTGCACGGTGGTCTGTGAAATGAGGGGCTGGGATTTGATGATCTGTTCTGAGGCTCCAGGGAGAGTGAGAGAGATAGGAGGCCTGGAACCACATCTGGGCCCGGGGGCTCCTGGAGGATGCTTCCAGCTCTGTTCTGGGCTGGCCTAGACCTTGGAACGAGACAGCCTGGTCAAATCCCATCTCTGCCACTTACTAACTGTGTAGATGTGGCCAAGTTTCTCATCCTCTCCGAGCCTCAATTTCTTCATCCATAATATGGGAATGATGATGTCTACCGTAAAGTGTTGTAGTGAGGATTAAACAGGTTAAGGCGAATGACACCATGGGGAAGCTCTCTCTCCCAGCCCCAGCCCCAGGAAGGGCATCTGTCCTCAGCGACAGCCTAGCCTCCAGGCTCAGGCACCTCTCGCCCCATCCATGAACTCCTGGGACTGGTGGCTGGGGACACCAGTCCAGCCACTGTCCAGGATGTCCCAGTCCTGGGACAACCGCTGTGTCCCATCATTTCTTTCCACCTTCCAGAGAGACAGAGGTGGAGGTAAGACCAGAGAGGGAAAGAGACTTGGCCAAGGCCCACAGCATGGCGGGGATGACTCCCTGGGCCAAGACTCTCCGTCATGGAGTCCCCATCTCCCCCAGACCTTCCTGCCCAGCAGGGCCGTTGTGAATGGGGGTGAGTCATTTAGACTCTCAGGAAACCAAACCCAGTCCAATATTAATCACGGAATCAGAGACGTCAGGTGCACAAAGGAAACAGAAGCAACGGATGGCAGCGACAACTCAGCCGGAGGTGCGGCCAAGGAGTGTGTCCTCATGGGTGTGTCCGCACAGGGAGGTCCCCGGTCCCGTGTGCCCTGATGGGAAGGCCTGGGGTTGCACCCCAGGGAGGAGAGGACCACTCCTCACAGGGCCCTTCTTATCCCGATGAGCCGTTACTCTCTTCAGAAGCACTGTCCACACCCTGCAGAAGGAAAAATTGAGGCCAGGGTCTGCTGGCATCTTGGGAGGAAAAGCATCACCCAGGGCAGGGATTTTGCCCATCATGTTCAGTGCCTGGCATCAGCACAAAAGGCAGAATGAAGCAGAGGTGCTTACAAGATACCCGGCACAATGGCCCTGCAAAGTGACAATTGAAAAAAATTTCATGCGAAAAGAGACGCTTGGAGAAATCAGTTGCTCAAGCCGCACAGTTAGTAAGTTCTAGAGCTATGATGCAAACCCAAGTCTGTGACTCGAGGGTGGGCCTCTCCCCTCTCTAGGTGGTGGTTTTCTTTGCTGTAACTGTGCCCCCGCCTCCTGTTGTCCTGAAGGCCGAGGGGCAGCCCGCAGCCCCTGGTCGTCCTGGAACCTGCTCGTGGCTCCCAGCGGTGTCTGTGGTAAAGGAATTTGCTATGCAGAAATTGGCCTTGGGTTCCTTGTCACCCCACTCCTTCCCCACATGGGCCAGGTCTCTGGCAGTCAGACTGAGGAAGACTCCCAAGGGCCAATTCTGGAGGATTTGAGGGGGCCAAAGGTACCCCATCCTCAAATCAAGACTTACAACACAGAATGTTCCAGAAGCCAGTTTCACTTTCCTGAAGGCTGAGAACTTAGAGACCTAAGGAGGGATTGATCAAGGCTCCATCTACTGCCTGCCCCTCAGCCTGAAATTCCACCATTACTCACTCCTTTGGGCCGAGGTATTGAAGGCCCCAGTTAAAATGTAAATCATTTCTGGAGGAAACCACTTGGTAAGTCATTAGCGGGTGTCACTGCCCCACATGGGCTGGTTTCTCAGAAGAGCCTGGGAGGAGAATGGGGCCAGAGGGTCTGATGGCCAAGTGTGACGTGCTGCTCAGATTCAGACCCCAGCTTCTCAGCTCGGCCAAAAAGGGCCCCAGGTGGGGCTCCTGCCCCCCTGACCTTACCCCCTGTCACATTCCCCACTGGCCTCCTTTCTGCTCCTGGGGTCGCCAAGTTTGCCCCTGTCACTGGGCCTTTGCACTTGCCCGTCCCTCTGCCTAAAACCCTCTTCTCCCAGCCCTTTGCCCCTCCCAGGAAACTTTCGGGTTGATGGATATGTTCATTATCTTGGTTGTGGTGCTGGATGAATACAGATGCCAAAATGTATCAAATTGTACACTTGAAACAGGTGAAGTTTATCATATGTCAATTACACCTTAATAAAGCTGTAATTATATATATACATATATATATATATTTTTTTTTTTTTTTAGGCAGCCCCTTCTCATCTTTCAGGTCTTGGCTTAGATGAAACCTCTTCAAAGAAGACTTTCCTGACCACCCAAGCTGATATTACCACTCTGTGTCACCTCGCCCTGTTTATTCCCTTCAAGGGACAACACATCACACCACCATCTGAAACTGTGTGTCTGCCAGTAGCCTGATACTCCCCCTAAGATGGGAGCTCATGGGCTCAGGGACTATCTGATGCAAATGGAGGCTTAGCTTAATGCATATTTTCTGGAGGACTGAATGACCAAGGCCAGGGGCCCTGAGAGGATGGCGGACATCAGCCCTGCCTCCCTGGCTTCCCTGCAGCTGTGCAGCCTGGAGGCTGAGAAGGACAGCCTCTGCTCTGAGAGTGAAACCCAAACGGAGCCTCTGCCCGCGCTTCCGCTTCCGAGCCATCATCCACGTGGTCACCGCAGGAGGGCAGCAGGCCACATGCACTCCCGGCAGGAGGGACCTGTTCCCTCTGGGGTTTTCCTCATCAGTCCCGCCACGCCACTGGGGGAGGATAGGCCCCACACCCAGGCCCTTCTCTCTCTCCAGATAGGAGCCATGAGGCCTTAAGGTCTGGGGAGGCCTGGAGCTCACCAGTCGAGAAATCCTGGAGGTCTGGGGAAACTAAGGCATGGTCCCACCGTGGCCTCAGTTAGGTCCGGAACTCATGGGGCTCCTCCTGGAGCCTGGGACGTGGTCTGGGCTATGGAAAACCAACAGTTGTCATCCACAACCCCAGCTGCTTGTGAGCCACTAGTTTCTGGTTTGCATAAGAAGGTGGTCCAGAGCGTGAGAGCCGAGGGGATCTGGAGAGTAAGAGTCCCTCCTCCACCTCTTCACACTGACCCCGAGGCCAAAGTCACGCAGTGAGTCAGTGCAGGGACAGCCCCCAGATCCAGGCTTCCGACATTCCCGACACTCCCACCTTCGCCACCACCTGCTTTATCGTGTTTCTTTGTTGCTTTGGAGCATCTGCCTTCTCCAGGCCTGCCGTCAGGGGAGCAAAGGCTTGTGACCCCAGAGTTTCAGACCCTGGCGAGGGAGGCAGGCAGGGAGCCGGGTGACTGCAGAGACCGATGGGATGTCAGGGGTTGGGGAGTGGTCGGCCTGTTTGAACGCTGCAGGCACAAATGCCCCGCACACCCACCCATGCCATCCCAAACACCCGGGACGGCTGATCCATCCGCCACCTGGAAGTGGTCCTGGTGTCTGTCCAAAGAGATACTGGGGAAATAAACACCGCACCGAGAGTAAGAAATGGGTGTGTCGTCTGCCCCGTGCCCGCCTCCCGGGGATCTGTGTGCTGGTGGGCTGACACTGCATTGCAAACGCCCACTAGTTGGCTGCAGCACCCCAACGGAAGCAGCCTGTCTTGTGCTCTTCGAGGCCTAAAGGCCAGCCACTCACCGGCATCCCACCCTTGTGCTTGGCAGCAGTTACAGCAGCTACTGCCCTTGCTGGGAGGGACCCTGCTCAATGGACAGGGGCCTTTCTGAGCCATGGCCTTTAAGCTCTGTAAGAGCCACTGAACTAAGCCACATAAAGAAACTGTCAGTACCTACAGGTAGTGGTGGCCGTCACTGTGTCCCCAGCCCCTGAGGCCCCTTCCTTGTTGTGCTACAGGGGCCAGAGCATGGCCATCCAGGCCTGTGTGGCACGTCAAGTAGAGCTGGGTGCCCACCAAGACCTGGAACTCGGCCAGGCCCGCATCCCACGGGACCGATCAGTGCAGCGGGTTTAAACCGCCTGCAGGAACAAAAATGTTTGGATGAGAGGAACACATTGCCACTTGTTTGAGGGGGTGAGTGGCGGGAATTGTCATTTATTCATTCAACAAACACAACAGGGGTGTGGGTAGCAGGCCCCTGGGCTAGGTGCTGAGGATACAGTAGCGAACACAGTCAAAACGCCCTGCCTTTGAAGAGTTTCCATTCTAGTGAGGGGAAGACAGAAAACACATAAAATAAATGAGTAAAGCGCATGGGATTTTTGGAGGGGAGAAGTGCTGTAGAGAAAAATAAGGGGAAAGGATAGAAAGCAGGTATGCTGGGGCGGAGGAGTACACATTTAAATAAAGTGATCAAGATGGGCCTCACAGAGAAAGTGACTTTTGAGCAAAGACATGAAGAAAGATTGAGAGGGAGGGAGCACAGAGCAGCCAGTGCAAAGGCCCTGAGGTGGGCGTGAGCCAGCACAGGGGGCTGGCAGGGGGTGAGGTCAGAGGAGCGATGCGGGGTTGTGCAGGGCCTGTGGTCGCTGTAAGGACTTTGGCTTTTACCCTCACTCAGATGGGGGCCACTGAGGAGCTTTGAGCAGAGGAGAAGCATGACCTGACTTGGGTTTTTCCGAGCTGCCATGTTGGAAATAGGGCTGGGGGGTGGGGTGGAGGTATTGAAGCAGGAAGGCCAGGTAGGAGGCCGACTAGAGCATTCAGGAGAGAGGTGATAGAGGCTTGGACCAGGAGGGAGCAATGGGGGAGGTGAAAAGGGGCCAGATTCTCAAGGGAGAATGGACAGGATTGGCTGACAGAGGCATTGAGGACGACTCGAGGGAACCTGGGAAACTGGAAGGATGGAGTTGCCTTCGGCTGAGATGGGAGAAGGGGATAATTAATTAGTCACCCACTGGTGACCGTTAGGAGGGAGAGCGAGTGCTGCAGAAGCACATGGCAAGGCCACCTAACTAGACTGTGACGTGGTGGGTGTGGTGGTCAGAGAGGGCTTCCCGGAGGAGGTGACATTTAAGCTGCGACCTGAAGGAAGAACGAACGGGCTGGGGAGAAAGGACGAGAACCAGCAGAGTAGGGCTGCTGGGAAGACCTCAATGAGGGCAGTTAGGGGGAACTTCCAGCAGCCCCAAGGGGCCCGAGTGCTTCTGAGGGCTGAGGGCGAGGCCAGAGGTGGGCAGGACTGGCCGGGCTGCTTACTCAGCACCCAGAAGGAAGGAGGCTTGGCCCTTGAGCAACCCAATCAGACCGAGAAATGGAAATGGGTAATAAATAGCCGCAAATGAGTCATCTCAAGCCCCATTTTGAGCCTGCTTTGCAGCTCTCCCCAGCCTGCATCCTTCCCGGGTGGGGCCTCTGATTTCAGAATGACCAGGTCAGGCAGAGCTCAGCCCCCAGGGCCCCCCTTGCCGGGAGCTCACCCCTGCAAAACCCCAGGCGGTAAGGCAGCTCTTCTTGCAGGAGTTGGGTCCACATCACTGTCCTCAGGACTCAGACTAAAATGAAGCACACACAGAAAACCTTTTTCAGACCATCAGTGCTTCACATTTTTTTGAAAAAGAAAAACTTGTACAAATAAAATGCAATTGGACGTACTCAGATGTTTGCTTGTTTTTAAGCATTTGAAAAAGTCAGACAAAGCTGGGTTCAAATCCCACCTCTGTCTCTGCCACAACTGAGCAACTTGGAACAAGTTGGTTAACCTCCAGGGGCCTCCGTTTCACCCACTTCACAGGGTTGTGCAAAGATGAAAGGAAATGATAAATCTTAGCACAGAGCTGGGCACACAGGAAGCTCTCGAATACTCATTGCCCAACTACTACAAAGACAAGGATCTCTTCTAAATATGTGGCCACCTAGTCAGGCCCCAACCACATGGACAGAAAGGGCCGCCATTCTTTCCACAGGCCTCCCGGGTCCCCTGGGCCGGAACACTGGAGCACCTGCCCCTGGCATCTCAGGACCTCTGCTGGAAGACACTATCTCTGTGCAAACGTCCTTGAAAAGACTGTCCAGGCCAAAAGCTGACATAAGATGTGTAGAAACACCAGGGAGAATTCTCTCTCAGCAATAATATTGACTACCATTTACTGAGCGGTTACTATGTACTTGCCAGAGCCCACCATACTGGCCCTTGGATTATTTGCTGCTGCAAAAAAAAAAATACCACAGACTGGGTGACTTAAACAACAGGAATTTATTTCTAACAGTTCTGAAAGCTGGAAGACCAAGATCGAGGTGTCAGCAGCTTTGGCTTCTCCTGAGGCCTCTCTCCTTGGCTTGCAGTCAGCCACCTTCTTGCCGTGTCCTCACATGGCCTTTTCTCTGTGTGTGCACATCCATGGGGTCCTTTCCTCTTTTTTTTGGCCACGCCGCACAGCTTGCAGGATCTTAGTTCCCCGACCAGGGATTGAACCCAGTCCATGGCAGTGAAAGCCAGGAATCCTAACCACTAGGCCACCAGGGAACTCCCCCCTTTCCTCTTCTTTTAAGGACATCAGTCCTACTGAATATGGGCCCCACCCTTACGACCTCATTTAACCTTAATTTACCTCTTTAAAAGGCCTGGCTCCAAATACAGTCACACTGGGAGTTAGAGCTTCAACATGTGAATATTTGGGGAACATAACTCAGTCATGCTTCCCTGCGTGAGCGCATTTATTCTCCCTTGTGTCCCACAAGGTAGGCATTATAATAGGTAATTTATAGATATGAAATTGAGTTGAGAGGTGAATGTCCAACAACACATCAGGAAAAAAGATACAAGCGCAATTTCCAGCTATTCAAGTGAATAGCACACTTCTCCCTGCCCCTCCCCCCCAACTCCAAATAACTCCAAAGGAAGAGGGAGTCATGGGACTTGGGGTCTGAAACTTTCGATTGCCCGTGAGCCACAGCTACCGAGCCTGCGCTCTAGAGCCCACGTGCCACAACTACTGAAGCCCGCGTGCCTGGAGCCCACGCACTGCAACGAAGAGTAGCCTTGCTCGCCGCACGTAGAGGAAGCCCGTGCGCAGCAACGAAGACCCAACGCAGCCAAAAATAAAATTAATTAATCAAAAAAAAAAACCCACGAGAGAGACTGAAAAAGAAAAAGCTCCTTCCCAGTCAGAGTGAAAAGTGAGACTGAGAGAAACTGAGTGAGAAGATCTCAGCAAAAGAAAAGCCAAATGTCGGCTTCCATGAAAGGATGCGGCCCAGCGGGTTGTTAAATGACTAAGTGCTGGGGCCACAGTGACAGGGACGGGGCCTCCTGCGGCACGTGTGTGTGTAAGGGTGAGTGTGAGGGTGTGTGCGTGAGGCTGTGTGTCCACAAGGGTGAGAGGGCGTGTGCCCTCAAGATTACGTGTGCACAGGTACAGAGAACAAACTAGTGATGACCAGTGGGGTGGAGGGGCAACATGGGGGCGAGAGTGAGAGGTACAGTCAAGGGGGTCTAAGATAGGCTATAGGGTTGTACTGTACAACACCAGGAATATAGCCAATATTTTGTAGTAACTGTAAATGGAAAGTAACCTTTAAAAATTGTATAAAAATAAAAAAAATTTTAATTAAAAAAAAAGACAAGAGGTAACAAGTGTCGGGTAGGATGTGGACGAAAGGAAACCCTTGTGCACTGTTGGTGGGAGCGTGAATTGGTGCGGCCACTGTGGAAAGCAGTATGGAGACTCTTCAAAAAATTAAAAATGGGAGGATCATATGATCCAGAAAAAGATTATGTGTGTGCCCATGGATGCATGAAGTGTGTAGACACAGGGTGCGTGTGTGAGAGGGAGCCCGTGTGCACGCACACGTGTGCGGCCGTGCGGCCAGCAGAGCATCCAGGACCCTCCCCGGCTGCACAGCGGCCCAGGCAGAGACACCCCCATCACCTGGAGAGGAAGGTGAAGCACAGGGGTGTTCCCCGGCCTGGGGACCACACTCATGACCCAGGTTTGGCCACGGCTCCTTGCTGAGCTGCCTCCCAAGGAAAACTGGAGTTCAACCCCAAGCCGGCCCCCGGAAGCAAGACATGCCAGGGCGGTTGTACCTGTGGGTGTGTGGTGCAGGTCAGACACATGAACTCTGGAGTTCATGGTGGTCTGAGTTCAAATCCCGACTTGGTCATGGGCTAGCTGTGTGGCCTTCTGTACGTCACTTAACCTCTCTGTGCCTCAACGTCTCCACCTATAAATGGGGATAATAGCTTTACCTCATAGGGTGGTTTTGAGGACTCAAAGGGTTAAGAGATGCAGAGCTCTTAGAGCAGCATCTGGCATATAACAAGCGCTGCATAAATCTTCCTTGTTAATATCATAGCAATGAGCTCCCAGGACAGGTGAATCCCGGGTTTATAAAAATCCAAAATGCATCACATGCTGGAATGACAGGACACCAAGAGCGGCCAGGCTGAGTCCCAGCGTGGTGGTGACCGGGGCAGAGGCAGGTGTGGTGACGCACCTTGTCCCCAGGCCTGTCTGCTGCTTACCCCCCCAAACCTCCGCCATCTGCCCCAGATCTCCTCTCCTCCACGCATCGTCCGAAAAACGCTGGTTTGTCTGGGAAGGTGACTGAATTTCCAGGCAGAGAAAACAAGGCTCAGGCCAGGGCAACTCTGGGGTGCAGGGCTCACGGGCAGGGGCTGTACGTGTTCCCCCAGCTCCCTTCCACCTCCTTAAGCCCCACGAGGAATCTCCCAGCACGAAGGGTGTCTGGGTCTGCGCGGGCTTCCATGGCAAAGCCCTACAGACGAGCAGCTTAGACCACAGAAATGTGTGGTCTCACAGTGCTGGGGACTGGAAGTCTGAGATCCAGGCTGCAGCCTGGGCTGGGTGATGGGTGTCAGGGAGTGTCTGGGTTGGACAGGGAGGCCGAGGACAACTTTGGGCAATAGTCCCCAAAGGAGGGGACAGATGGAGGCTTATGTAACCTCCACGCCCACAGCTGCCATCTTCCAGGCTGTGTCACACACTGTCCCACGCCCCCAGACTTTGAACCCAAGGATTTCTGGAAGGGCCTTAGTGGTTTCCAGGCCTCTGACCCTTCCACCTCAGCCCAACAGAATTATTCTCACCCACCCAACTCTCCCAGACCTGCAGGCCTACGGGGGCACAGCTCAGCAGGGACATGGAGCCAGAGTCCTTTATCAATCATTTACTGGAGAAACTACCTAGAACTTTTCCCTTCACCCTCTCTCATTCCTGTGTTTCAGGCCAGATGAGGTAGACTGCCCCCAAAACAGGATCCCCATCCTGCAATACGCACATGAGCCCTTGTTTTCTCTCATATTTATTAAGCGTTTATTAAGCACTTACTAAGTGCCAGTTACTGCTCTAAGCATTTCATTACCTGATTGTCTCATTTACTCCTCAAAATACCCATATAATACTGTAGGTAGCATTATAACCTCCATCTTACAGATGAGGAAACCGAGGTTCAGAGAGGCCCACTGGCTTGCCCTCAACCCCAGGCCTCAGCTCCATGTCCAGTGCTCTGTTCACACAGCTGGCACCGGCCCCAGACAGATCCACGAGGGTGTTCTTTCATGCTCCTGACACTTGGGTGAGAGGAACCAGGGGAAGTTTGTCAGAGTTTTTGGGGAGTGGGAAGGATGGGCAGCTGGGCCTCCGTCTGGGCTGGGGTCTTCTGATCCTTTTGGTGCAGGAAGGGTCCCCCGCACCAGATCTGGGACCTGGAAAATTCTCAAAGCCCCGCCTCGCCTTCCCTCTCTGCTGAGACGTCACAGCTCCTGAGCCCTGGCCATCTGAGAACAGTCTCTTCACTTTGGGAGCTGGAGCCTAGCGCGCCTGGGTCCTTCTGGCGCCCTGCCCAACACGGGGCTTGGGGGTCTCTGTTGAATTTCAGGGGCTGTTGGGAGGGGCTCCTGGGGAGGGAGGGAGAAGCCTCATGGCTTGTGGCCACAGACAAAGAGGGCCCGAGGGAGAACACCGTGTGGTCAGGGCTCAGCCCGGTGCCACGACAGGGGGATGTCCCCAAAGGCCATCTAAGCCACCGTCAGTCACCTAGTCATCACTGGGGCCCAACCTCATGCCACAGCATGGTCCCACAGGGCCCGGGTTTCTCCTCCCAACTACCTACACAGCCCCGGCCGGCCACCCTAACCACCTGGGGCGCTGGCCACAGGCAGGGTGCTGGTCACCACAGCCCCATCGGCTGCCTTAACCTCTCTGCTTCCTGGTGGGCAAAGCCCTAAACCCGGTGAGCTGACCGCTGGCACATCTGCTGCACTTGCTCTTAGCCCAGAAGGAAGGAGTAGCAGGGAGAGCCAGACTTTAAAGAAAATGACTTGATACGTTATTTCTGGTTCCCTTTTATCTCCCCAGGGAAGGCGTGAGCTCAACCAGGTGAATTCAGAGAGGGCAGGCCCCTGTGCCTGTTAGGGTGACATTAGTGTCATGACGGGGTGGGGTGGGGGGACAGGACGAGCTGATGACAATCGTGGTGTCTTATCGCCCTCTTCTCACGCCAGCCCATGGGAGCCCTCCGCCTGTCTGATCTCCTGTACCTCTCTCTCCCTGGCACTATCACCCTGCACAGGTGATGTCACTGAGCTAGAGGGGTGAGGTGACGTGCCCAAGGTCACATAGTCAGGAAGCAGGATTTTCTATCCTGCAAATTTAATGAATTGGATTATCGTTCTAACAGCATTTTTGTGAGGGCTTTAGGGTTTTCTATACATATCATATAACCTGCAAATAGAGTTTTACTTCTTCCCTTCCAGTTTAGATGCCCCAAACGGGGCAGAGGGTGGGGAGGGGGTCTGAACTCCAGTCCCTTTGAAGCCATGTTCTGAGCCCCTCTCCCAGGTCAGCCTTTCAGTGTGGCTCCCCAGTTGGACTGGCAAGGTTGGGGCAAGCCCAGCAGGAACTTTTGTTGCAACAAAATGTACATCCTCAGAAATTAGGATGCTATGTTCAAAAGGCACCTGGGGAAATGATTCTGGAAAATTCTGTGCTTTGTGTTTCCTGGGCCATGCACGGTCCACCTCCATGAGGTCATAGAAGCAGGAGTTGAATGGTCTCTCACCCCCTCCAGGGAAAGCCACCTCCTACATGGCAATCAGGAGATGATTCTGTTCTTTGGGAAGCTGGAAGGGTCCCTTGGGAAGCCAGCTGGGGTTCGTTTGTCTTCACAGACTCCCCAATCTGCTCAGCAAGGGCCTGGAACCCACGGCTGCTGTTGGGTGAAGGAGTTGTCACAGCTGTCCCCAGTCACTCCCCACCTCCCATCCCAGAAGGCCAGACACCCCAGGGGGTGCTGGTGCTGAGCAAGACCCATGACAATCTGCCTGAGACGTAGGACAACATGATGTACTGAAAACCAGGAACAGCTGCAGCAGCTACCATGCACCCCCGGTGTCACATTCCTGGGACACACTCACTTCAGGTCCCTGAGCTGTGTGGCCTGTATCTTCCCAAGACCTGGGGGCTCATTCACTTGTTCATCCAACATCTATTTACTGAGCACCCGTCAAATGCCACATGCCGTGCTAGAACAGAGCCGAGGACAAGGCAGGCCTGGTTCCTGCCCTCGAGAAACATTACAGTTGAACATAATGGGATAGGATGGGGGTGCAGAGGTGGGACCTCTGACTCAGGTGCCTCAGCCAGTCCTGTGGGATCAGGGAAGGCCTCTGAGAAGCAGACATGGAAGCTGAGGACTGAGTAGGAGTTAAGGGGACAGAGAGAGCTTTGGGCAGAGGGAACAGGGTGGATGAAGACCCAGGGGGAACCAACAGGAATAAAGACACAGACCTACTAGAGAATGGACTTGAGGACACGGGGAGGGGGAAGGGTAAGCTGGGACGAAGTGAGAGAGTGGCATGGACATATATATACTGCCAAACGTGAAATAGATAGCTAGTGGGAAGCAGCCGCATAGCACAGGGAGATCAGCTCGGTGCTCTGTGACCACCTAGAGGGGTGGGATAGGGAGGGTGGGAGGGAAGGAGACGCAAGAGGGAAGAGATATGGGAACATATGTATATGTATAGCTGATTCACTTTGTTATAAAGCAGAAACTAACACACCATTGTAAAGCAATTATACTCCAATAAAGATGTAAAAAAAAAAAAAAAAAAGCCAGAGAAAAGCTTCAGCAGGGCTGGAGCTTCACCTGGGAGGGTGCAAGAGGTGAGACCGGGAAGAGGGAAGCAGAGGTCAGGCCCTGCTCCAGTGTCCTTCCTGGCACTTCCTGCCGCATTTACAGGTGCAGGCTCATCTCAGCCCCCGCGCAGGCAGCAGGGGCTCACGGGGACGGTTCCTGTTGCTGCCATTGTGTGGTTTACCACTGCGTCCGCAGAGCCTGGCACAGAGGCTGGCACAGGAGGAGCCCAATGCATAGGCGGTGAGTGAATGAATGAGAGGACGGATGAATGAACGACCTGTGCGGGTCTGTGTCTCTGCTGTGAAACAAGTGACAGAGTCAGACCCTCTTCCTGTTTCTAAATGACGGGCACATCGATTTTGTCAGACGTAAGCGAATCTTGCTCTTTTTCCTTTGGGACGTATGCTAACAAACAAAAAACACTATTATTAAGCATGTAAGGTATCCAACCACAAGGGTCCTTGGGTTCAGAGAAATTAAAGCATCCTTCCCATCGCCTTCCTGATGCAGGTGGGAAATCAGGCTAGAGGGAAAAGCCAAGTCCTGAAATACAGTTCGGTCACTACTTTTGAGAAAACAGCAGGAAAAAAAAAAATCCAACTAAGAGAAAAATGCCGCCTCTGCTTAAATTCTGGCAGGGGATAGGGAGACACTAAAGCAATGAGCCTCATGGTTAGTAATTTAATAACACATGAGGGCTGGGATGGAGGACTGCAGTGTGCGAGGGGGTGGGTGCATCTGAGGGGCCCAGGGGTTCAGGGAAGGCCCTCTTGGAAGAAGAGACCCTCCAGCTGAGATGTGCATCTGGAAGGGGTGAAGGTGGGGGACAAGAAGAGATCTGGGCAACCCCAAGTGAGAGAGAGAAGGCCGGGAAGAATTATGAATGGCTTGCAGGTACCTGGGAGGACAGCGGTGACAATCCTGGAACAGTGGGGAGCGTACAGGTGAGTGAGGCAGGGCTGGAGACTGGAAGCTCTGTGCAGGGGCCTCTCTGCCCATGACCTTCATTCTCGGGGCCCCTCAGGTTTGAAAAAGCCTATTCCCCAAAGAGCCTATTCGTTCGGGGTGGCCCTGGAGAGGCAGCATGGGCAAGACAGAAGCTGGAAACCTTCTAAATTTTCAAAAGAACACGGGTCCTTCCAGAGAAACCACTTGACCTGATGATTTAAGGGACCCAGCACTGCAGTCTACACTTCTGTGGGAAAGAGACATTTCTATCTTATTCAAGCCGTTGCTCTTCCGGGTCAGCTAAACTTAGAAGGTGATCTCAGCTGTAAATTTCATCATTTTGTTTGATAGAAGCCTTCCAGATTCTCTTCTCCTTCTGGCCAAAGAATTTCTAACAAAACGCTGATTCCCACAGGCTTTCTGACTTAAAATCACATGTGGAACAACAACAGAAAACAAAACAACCCGACTCAAAAATGGGCAAAGGAGTTGAATAGACATTTCTCCAAAAAAGATATACAAATGGGGCCTATAAGCACGTGAAAAGATGCTCAACATCATTAACCATCATCAGGGAAATGCAATCAAAACTACAATAAAGGTCTTCCCTGGTGGCGCAGTGGTTGAGAGTCCGCCTGCCGATGCAGAGGACACGGGTTCGTGCCCCGGTCCGGGAGAATCCCACATGCCGCAGAGCATCTGGGCCCGTGAGCCATGGCCGCTGAGCCTGCGCGTCCGGAGGCTGTGCTCCGCAGCGGGAGAGGCCACAACAGTGAGAGGCCCGCGTACCGCAAAAAAAAAAAAAAAAAAAAAAACAAAATAAGATACCACGTCACACCCGTTAGGATGGCTATTATCAAAAAAAGCAGGAAATAAATGTTGGTGAGGATGTGGAGAAATTGGAACCTTTGTGCATCGCTGGTAGGAACATAAAATGGTGCAGCAGCTCCTATGGAAAACAGGAGGGTGGGTCTTCAAAAGATTAAACGTAGAATGACCATATGATCCAGCAATTCCTCTTCTAGGTTTATACCCCAAAGAATTGAAAGCAGGGGTTCAAACAGATATTTGTACACCCCTCAGAAAACTTAAGAAAACTGAAATCGTATCAAGCATCTTTTCCGACCAAAACGTTTTGAGATTAGAAATCAATTACAAGAAAAAAAATGGGGGCTTCCCTGGTGGCGCAGTCATGGAGAATCCGCCTGCCAATGCAGGGGACATGGGTTGGATCCCTGGTCTGGGAAGATCCCACATGCCGCGAAGCAACTAAGCCCATGTGCCACAACTACTGAGCCTGTGCTCTAGAACCTGTGAGCCACAACTACTGAGCCCACATGCCACAACTACTGAAGCCCGTGCGCCTAGAGCCCATGCTCCACAATGAGAGAAGCCACCGCAATGAGAAGTCCATGCACTGCAACGAAGCCACAACTAGAGAAAGCCCACACGCAGCAACGAAGACCCAACACAGCCAAAAATAAATAAAAAATTTTTTTAAATAGTGTAAAAAATACAAACACATGGAGGCTAAATGTTGCACTGCTAAATAACCAAGAGATCCCTGAAGAAATCAAAGAGGAAATTAAAAAAATACATAGAAACAAATGACAACAAAAACATAATGACCCAAACCTATGGGGAGGAAGCAAAAGCAGTTCTAAGAGGGAAGTTTATAGCAATTCAATCTCACCTCAAGAAAAATCTCAAATAAACAATCTAACCTTATACCTAAAACAACTAGAGAAAGAAGAACAAAGAAAACCCAAAGTTAGTACAAGGAAATAAATCATAAAGGTCAGAGCAGAAATAAATCTAATAGAAACAAAGAAAACAATAGCAAAAATCAATAAAACTAAAAGTTGGTTCTTTGAGAAGATAAAATTGATAAACCTTTAGCCAGACTCATCAAGAAAAAAAGGGAGAGGACTCAAAATCAATAAAGTTAGAATTGAAAAAGGATAGATTACAACTGACACTGCAGAAATACAAAGGATCTTAAGAGACAACTACAAGCAACTACATGCCAATAAAATGGACAAGCTGGAAGAAATGGACAAATTCTTGGAAAGGTGCAACTTTCCAAGACTGAACCAGGAAGAATTAGAAAATATAAACAGACCAATCACAAGTAATGAAATTGAAACTGTAATTAAAAATCTTCTAACAAAAGTCCAAGACTAGATGGCTTCACAGGTGAATTCCATCAAACATTTAGAGAAGAGCTAACACCTATCTTTCTCAAACTCTTCCAAAAAATTGCTGAGGGAGGAACACTCCCAAACTCATTCTACGAGGCCACCATCACCCTGATACCAAAACCAGACAAAGAAATCACACAAAAAAAGAAAATTACAAACCAATGTTACTGACCAACATAGATGCAAAAATCCTCAACAAAATACTAACAAACAGAATCCAACAACACATTAAAAGGATCATACACCATGATCAAGTGGGATTTATCCCAGGGATGCAAGGATTCTTCAATATAGGCAAATCAATCAATGTGATAAACCATATTAACAAATTGAAGAATAAAAACCATATGATCATCTCAACAGATGCAGAAAAAGCTTTTGACAAAATTAAACACCCATTTATGATAAAACCTCTCCAGAAAGTGGGCATAGAGGGAACCTACCTCAACATAATAAAGGCCATATGTGACAAAACCCACAACAAACATCATTCCCAATGGTAAAAAACTGAAGGCATTTCCTCTAAGATCAGAAACAAGACAAGGATGTCCACTCTCACCACTATTATTCAACATAGTTTTGGAAGTCCTGACCACAGCAATCAGAGAAGAAAAAGAAATAAAAGGAACACAAATTGGAAAAGAAGAAGTAAAACTGTCACTGTTTGCAGATGACATGATACTATACATAAAGAATCCTAAAGATGCTACCAGAAAACTACTAGAGCTAATCAATGAATTTGGTAGTTTCAGGATACAAAATTAATGCACAGAAATCTCTTGCATTCCCATACACTAACAACGAAAGATCAGAAAGAGAAATTAAGGAAACAATCCCATTTACCATTGCAACAAAAGAATAAAATACCTAGAAATAAACCTACCTAAGGAAGTAAAAGACCTGTACTCAGAAAACTGTAAGAAACTGATGAAAGAAATCAAAGATGACACAAACTGATGGAGAGATATAAAATGTTCTTGGATTAGAAAAATCAATATTGTGAAAATGACTATACGTCCCAAAGCAATCTACAGATTCAGTGCAATCCCTATCAAATTACCAATGGCATTTTTCACAGAATTAGAAAAAAATTTTACAGTTTGTATGGAAACACAAAAGACCCCAAATAGCCAAAGCAATCTTGAGAAACCAAAACAGAGCTGGAAGCATCAGGGACCCTGACTTCAGACTATACTACAAAGCTACAGTAATCAAGACAGTACGGTACTGGCACAAAAACAGAAATACAGATCAATGGAACAGGATAGAAAGCCCAGAGATAAACCCACGCACCTATGGTCACCTAATCTATGACAAAGGAGGCAAGAATATACAATGGAGGAAAGACAGCCTCTTCAGTAAGTGGTGCTGGGAAAAGTGGACAGCTACACATAAAAGAATGAAAATAGAACACTACCTAAACACCATACACAAAAATAAACTCAAAATGGATTAAAGACCTAAATGTAAGACTGGACACTATAAAACTCTTAGAGGAAAACATAAGAACACACTTTGACATAAATCACAGCAAGATCTTATTGACCCACCACGTAGAGTAATGAAAATAAAAACAAACAAATGGTACCTAATGAAACTTAAAAGCTTTTGCACAGCAAAGGAAACCATAAGATGAAAAGACAACCCTCAGAATGGGAGAAAATATTTGCAAATGAAGCAATGGACAAAGGATTAATCTCCAAAGTATACAAAAAGTTCATGCAGCTCAATGTCAAAAAAAACAAACAACCCAGTCAAAAAATGGGTGGAAAACCTAAATAGACATTTCTCCAAAAAAGACATACAGGTGGCCAAGTGGCACATGAAAAGACGCTCAACATCACTAATTATTAGAGAAATGCAAATCAAAACTGCAATAAGGGATCACCTCACAACAGTCAGAATGGCCATCATCAAAAAATCTACACACAATAAATGCTGGAGAGGGTGTGGAAAAAAGGGAACCCTCTTTTTAGTGGGAATGTAAACTGATACAGCCACTGTGGAGAACAGTATGGAGGTTCCTTAAAAAGCAAAAAATAGAACTACCATATGACCAAGCAATCCCACTACTGGGCAGATACCCTGAGAAAACCATAGTTCAAAAAGACAGATGTACCCCAATGTTCATTGCAGCACTACTTACAATAGCCAGGTCACAGAAACAACCTAAATGTCCATCGACAGATGAATGGAAAAAGATGTGGTACATATATGCAATGGAATATTACTCAGTCATAAAAAGGAATGAAATTGGGTCACTTGTAGAGACGTGGGTGGACCTAGAGACTGTCATACAGAGTGAAGTAAGTCAGAAAGAGAAAAACAAATATCATATATTAACATATATATGTGGGATCTAGAAAAATAGTACAGATGAACCTATTTTCAGGGCAGGAATAGAGACAGATGTAGAGAACGGACGTGTGGACACAGGGCGGGGTTAGGGGAGGGTGGGATGAATTGGGAGATTAGACTGACATAAATACACTACCATGTGTAAAATGGATAGCTAGTGGGAACCTGCTGTATAGCACAGGGAGCTCAACTCAGTGCTCTGTGATGACCTAGCTGCGGGGATGGGGGGAATGGAGGGAGGTCCAAGAGGGAGGGGACATATGTATACATTATGTACAATAACAAAAGGTGGAAGTGACCCAAAGGTCCATCGGCAGATGAATGGATAAACAAGATGCAGTAGATCCATACAAGGAAATTTTTTTTTAAATAAATTTATTTTTTTGGCTGCGTTGCTGCGCCCGGGCTTTCTCTAGTTGCGGCGGGCAGGGGCTACTCTTCATTGTGGTGTGCGGGCTTCTCACTGTGGTGGCTTCTCTTGCTGGGAGCATGGGCTCTAGGCGTGCGGGCTTCAGTAGTTGTGGCATGCAGGCTCTAGAGCGCAGGCTCAGTGGTTGTGGCACACGGGCTTAGTTGCTCCGCGGCAGTGGGATCTTCCCAGACCAGGGCTCGAACCCGTGTCCCCTGCATTGGCAGGCGGATTCTTAACCACTGCGCCACCATGGAAGCCCCGAAATACTTTCCAGTCTTAAAAAGGAAGGAAATTCTGGCACTTTACAACATAAACCCTGAGGGCATTATGCTAAATGAAAGAAGCCGAATAAGAAACAAAAGACATACTGCATGATTCCAGTTGTATGAGGTCCCTAGAGTAGTCACATTCATAGAGAAAGTAGAATGGTGGTTGCCAGAAGCTGGGAGGGGAAAATAGGGAGTTAGTGTTTAATCTGTATTGAGTTCCAGTTTTGCAAGAAGAAAAAAATTCTGGGGATGGTTGGTGGTGATGGTTGCACAGCAATGTAAACGGACTTAGGGCCACTGAACCACACATATAAAAGTGGTAAATTTTGTTATGTCTTACACTACCGAAAATAAATTTTTAAAAATTAATTTAAAAACTTACATGTGGAAGAGACTTTGTTTCTTCAGGTGCTAGAATCAAGTGGCAAACCATGACCTGCTGCTGAAATCTGCCCAGACACGTACTTTGGATCAGAGGCATTTGAACTTGAAAGCCTCTGGAGGGGATGCATGCTTGCCAGGTGGCCCCGAGTCCCCCACTCCCAGTCACCTTACTCGCCTGGCTACTGAAGGCGTTGGAGGCTGGAACCCCAGATGGCGCAAGGGAAGACTTCTAGGCGAGAGCTCGTAGTGTCTGTTTATTTTGCCTCGCAGGAACAGAGCTGGTGAAGTACGGATGTGGAGGACAGTAACACTCACCCAATACCCCATGAGCCCCCTCCATGTCCCAACTCCTTGTGGCTAGTTCTGGCCAATGAACCACGAGCAGAAGTGACCTGTGTGTCATTTCTGGGCTCAAGCAACTGGTGATGTCCCCCCACAGTGGAGCCTCCACTGGCCTGGGTCCCCAAAAGACGATGTCAAAACAGAGGCCCCATGTGACCCATGACAGACAGGTAGTGCGAGCGAGTCAGCAAGAAATAAGCCTTTACGTCAAACCACTGGGATTTGGGGGTTAATTTGTTACCGTGGCATAACCTCGCTTATCCTAATATATGTGCTGTGCTGGATGGGGAAAGGTGTTCTCAGCTTCACAAGCTCCAGGTGGGAGCCACGGACCACAGCCATAGTTCCACGGCTCTAAGCCAGAAACCTCAGAAAAAGCACATGCCTTCCCTGGGCTTAGGTTCCCCAGCTATTCCATTTGTACCTAAAAATCAGGAATTTCATATCGTTCAACCTATGGGAGTATAAAGACAGGTGCTGCTTACTAATCTAGGAGGGCAGATCTGGGCTCTCAGCCAACCTTGCCTCTGACTCCAACCCTCCTGGCCCTGTTTCCCCATGTGTCCCTGACGGAGTTCTAGATCACCCGTGGCTTCTAGGGCTGGGCTAGAGATGGGAGTGAAGGAGCCACCTGGCCCAGGGACTTCAAGAGAGTCCCTCCATCACTGGACCCCAGTGTCAGGGGCCAAGAATAAGGGGAGAGCTCACTCATTCCCCACTGTCACAGCTTCAGCCTCATCCACAGGGAACAGCCTGAGACCCCAAGCCCCTTGCTGAGATGGATTTTTAACGCTCACCTTGGCCTCAGCCTTACTCTGGGGAGCCTCACCCCCACCTGTCTGGTGGGGAGGCCACCTACCCAGAGTTAGAAGCTGCACAAAGAGCCACACTCAGGGCGCTGGATCCACCCTGCCCAGCACAGGTTGTCAGAGGTGTCCTTCTGCAAGTGAGGGGGGCAGGCCGAGGCCAGGGCACCTCTAGGGCTCTGAGGGCATCAGCAGGACAGAGCCGGCACATGTGGGAATCTGGAGCTGCAGGGAGTGCTGAGCTTTATTTACAAACGTGTCACAGAAGCCCCTCTTCCCAACCCCAGGGTCTCGTCTGTCCCCAGGAAGGAGACAGGCCTGAGGCCACCCACCGGCCCAGCCTAGGAAGGTAGGGCCAGAGTCCACCTCCAGCTGAGGCTGGGCAAAGCTCCCCTCTCGTGGGCGCCCCTGCCGGAGGAGAGAGGCTGAAACGACGGTAGGGGCACTGTCCACCTCCCAGTGGCCAGTCCTCAGGGCTTCGGCCGGGCGGCACGGGGCTGGGGCACGGAGGGTTCTGACCAGATTAGGGTGGGGGCTGGGACCCGCGTTGGCACGGCCTGGAGAGTGAAGGGAAGGGTGTCAGGGGGGCCTCTTTGGGGGCAGCCTCATCCCCTTCTGGATCTCAGAGTTGGGGTCACCTTCCAGGGTGGGGTGGGGTAGCCAGCAGGCAGCAGTGGTGCCTGGAGAGGTGCCGTGGGTCAGGGCCAGGGAACCCCACAGAGAGACGTTTCCAGGCTCTGCACTCCTACCCCAATCCTGCCCTCCAGGACTCTGCGGTCCCCAGGCTGATCCAAGGCATCTGTCTCTCCCAGGGCACCCTGGACCGTACCCAGTGAGAAGGGCTGGTGGCTGACAGCTTCCGACGTTGGGCCTCAGAAGAGACACTGGACCAGAGGTCCAGGCTCTTGGGGGCTGAGCTTTTCTCAGACTTCGGAGGAAGAATGTCCCAGCCCAGCAGGCAGTGCTGTGGAGAGCAAAGGGTTAAGGTGCCTGGCCTGGAGCGGGGCTCCCCACTGACTGGGCACACCCCAGGGAGGGGCTGTACCTCTCCCCTTGGACTGGCAGCATCCTCTAGGACAGGGCTGTGTCCCCCATGAGGGTGAAGGGGCCCCCCGATCACAGTGTCCCCCACGGACTGAGGCTCCCCGAGGGCAGGGGTCTTATCCACCACTGTTACCCCAGGCCTCCCTTTCCTAACCCTGCTGACCCAGGCCCTGGGCCCCGACCACAGATGGGTAGAGGGAAGGCCGTGGACGCTGATGGAGCACGTCCTGTGTACCAAGTTCTGCCCCAAGCCCTCGACAGGTATTGACTCAATGACCTGCCCCTTGTCCACCCCATGAGCCTGAGGATAGTATGTTGTGCCCATTTTACAGAGGAGCAAACTGACTTTCCTCAGTACCCCTTCTCCTCCCCGCAACCCCAGCACCTCCGGACTCCACTGGGACTGAGTGGGGTCCCCAGTGACCCCTGTCCTACCCAGGAGACACAAAGGACCTAGGTTGAAATCCCAGCTCTTCCATCCCGCTGACCTTGGACAAGTCACCTCCCCTCTGCCTCAGTCTCCTCATCTGTAAAGTGGGATAACAGTAGTACCTGCACTCTCGGTTGCTGTGGCTCCACGAGACAATCGCCCTAAGCACTGTGCATGTGGCCACAAGAGCGCAAGAAACGGGGCCCGTGGGCACTAGGCCAATGCACTGCACGGGCAGGCAGTCCTCCTGGAAGCCAGGCGCTGGGTGGGGAGCCCGGCCTCCCTCAGGGAACAAGCACGGTACACATGACATGAGTGGCCCAGCCCTAACTCCAGAGACTTCGGTCCTTCAGCCCAGCCTCGCTATTGGCCTTAGGACAGTCCCTGGCCCTCTGGGCCTCAGGAGACGTCCAGAGACCTGAGCCAGACAGGGGACAGCCCCAAGGCCATCCTCACCCGGGGCAGCGCCAGCGTGTCGGAGGCGTCGAAGCTCTTCCGCCGGTGGATGCGGTACCGGTGCGGGGGGTCCAGGACAGACAGCGGGATGCTCACCCTGGTGGGGGTAATAGTGGGGGCATTGCTGCAGGCGCCTCCAGGCCGCTGTGGCCCATCCTGCCCTCCCTCAAAACCACAGGCCCCAGGCTCTGCTCTCGTCCTCAGCTGCGGCTGCCCCTACAGCTCCCCCCGGTGTCCTGCCTACTCTGGCCACTCACCTGACCTGCGCTGGCTCTGCCAGGGTCTCTGGACCCCGCTGGCCCCGTGGTGTCCGGCACAGGCGGCAGGGGGTGCGGGGATCCGAAGGCACCAGAAACAGGCGCCGGTTGACACAGTAACAATACACACCTGTGAGATCCGTGAGACGCAGAAGCCCCCCTCAGCCAGGGAACCTAGGTCCCTGGACCCCAACCACGCAGGCTCGCCCACGTGTACACAGACAGAGCATGCACACGCACACGTGCTCACATGCAACAACACTGAGCACCGCCTTCTACTCAAGCGTGACACACACGTGCAAATGTCACCGTGCAAACACAAAGCACGGCTTCGTAGTCGTATCTGTGGACACACAGGAACGTGTCTACACTTGTAATCACACGGCGCACACACACGTGCATCCATAGGAACACGCCTCACACACATATGTACACACCGTATGCTGCTCGTGCAAACCCACAGCAAAGACTTGGGTGCCCACGTGACAGAGCTGGGACACCACCCCCCCGCCCGCCCAGACGACCCTGTGTGGAGAGGAGGGGGAGGGAGTGGGGACACATGGGAAAATGAGGCAGCTGGGAGAAAACGGAAGGCGCGGACGAGGGGCGAGGTGGATAGCTCAGGGCAGGCCCTGTTCCCCCTGAGGCCAGGCCTCAGCTCACCCCAGGCTCGCGGCCCCCCTGCCCGGACCCCAGGCCTCCCTCCCCCCGTCCCCAGCTGCCTCCCCAGGCCCCCAAGCCTTAGCTGGGCTACGGGGCGGCCGCCGAGCGTTTCCACTCACATTCGTGGTCCCCCTCCGCAGCACTACTCTCCTGCAGGCCTAGGAACTGGGATCTGTGAGGGCGAGAGGGTGAGCAGGCCAGGGTGACACAGTCCCTGAGCCCGCCGCCCTGCCCGCCCCGCGCCTGCCTCCGCTCACTCAGGGTCACTGCAAATACACTCCTCCTTGTTGGCTTCCCGGAACTTCTGCAGCTTCGAGAAGAAGGCCTCGGGCTTGCTGGTGACGGGAGAGCTATTGTCCGGAGACCCTGGAGCGGGCAACACACAAAGGAGCTGCTGCGTGGCCAAGACTCAGGGGAAGCTGGGCACTGGCACCCCAGACCACCTGCTTTGACCCCACCATACCTCGTACAGACCTGGAGGGGACCCACCACTCATGTGACTGTTGGTTTTGTCTCGTGTCTGTCTACCCTCATGCATATCCAATCGTCCACGCAAAAAAATATTTATAGAGCCCCTACTACGGGCCAGACGCTGTTCTACGTGCTGGGGAAAGAACAGCTACCTGGACAAAGCCCCTACCCTCGTGAGGCTTACTTTCTAATGTGGCAACAGACGAGCTAATCACCAAAGAAACCTGTAATACAACATTGAGGGGTGACACCTGCCAGGAAATAAAAGAGAGTCAGGAGGGACTTCCCTGGTGGTCGAGTGGTTGAGAATCTGCCTTCAAACGCAAGGGACGCGGGTTTGATCCCTGGTCAGGGTACTAAGATCCCACATGCCACGGGGCAACTAAGCCCACGTGCCGCAACTACTGAGCCTGCACGCCACAACTAGAGAGAGAGAAGCCTGTGCACCGCAATGAGGAGCCCGCGTGCCACAACTAAGACCCGACGCAGCCCAAAATAATAAATAAATAAATAAAAGAGAGTCAGAAAACTGAACTTGGTAGGGCAGGGGAGCCAGAGGAAGTTTCCCTGAGGAGGCGACACCTGAGCAGAGACCTGACGAAGGGAGGGAGGGAGCCGTGGGGACATCCCAGGCAGACAGAAGAGCAAATGCAAAGGCCCTGGGGCAGCTGTGGTTGGTATGTTTGAGGAACACCCAGGAGGTAAAAATAGGTGTAGGGGTGAGGGTGGAGGAGATGAGGCTGGGAAGCCAGCGGTGGGTTTGGGGACAAGGAGTGACGCAATCAGATCAGCCATGTACTTTTATAGGACCCCCCTTCTGGCTGCTGCAAGGTGAGGGGAAGCAGGGGCACCAGTTAGAAGGCTACTGCAGGCATCCTGGTGGAGACAAACAGTAAAATTCTAGAAATATGTGGAAGGCAGGACTACCAGGATGCACAGTGTGTGAAAAGGAGAGGAAAATATCAAGGCTGATCTCAAGATTATGGCCATTAGCTCCATAAATGGAGTTGCCACTAACAGAGATAGAACAGACTGCAGGAGGACCAGGTGGGGTGGAAATCAGGACCTTGATTTTGGACCTGAGATTAGTCTAACACACCTAATGAGCTCTGCAGAGAAGAAAGCCAGATATACAAGTCTGGAATTCAGAGGAGCAGCACGGGTAGAGATAAAGTCAGGGAGAAGAGAGCATGGAGAGCCTCGGCACTGAGGGGGGCCTCTGGAATTTGGAACAAGGAAGTGGATCCAGCAGAGACTGGACAGAGCAGCCACGGAAGTGGGGAAGAGCCAGTGGGGGGGCCCGGGCCTGGAAGTCAGAAGAAGAAAGAGCTTCGGGGAGGAGGGAGTGGCCGCTGTGTCCACGCTACCCAGGGGCCAAGAAAGCTCTGGACTGAGCACTGAGCCGGGAGCTGGCAATGCAGAGGTCACTGCTGACTCGGCCGAAGACAGCGTCAGAGGGTGTCAGGGGCTGAAGCCCAGTTTAAGAAAAAGTCAGGGAGAGAAACTGGAGACAGCGAGCCTAGATGGCCCTTTTGAGGAGTTTTGCTATAAAGAAAAGCAGAGAACACGGGCAGTAACTAGAAGCAAAGGCAAGATATAAAGGGAGCGATGCTTCCTCAGGATGGGACATCACAGACTGCAGCTTTACCCCTGAGCAGCTGTGAGACTTTGCTAAGTCTTTCAGTCTCTTGATGCCTCATCTGCCTTCTCATCTGCCAGTGGGGACAGTAACAGCAACCACCTAATTAGATCATTGTGAGAAGTTAAGGAGTGAATGGGAGCGAAGCAGAGGAAAGCTCTTGGCACAGGGCCCGGCACATAATAAGCACTCACTGAAATCAATTGTCATTAATATTCCCTGGTGTTTGTATACTGACAGGGCAGAGTGATGGTGGAGGAAGGAGAGGAGAGAATTACAGGGAAAAAAACCCTCTGGGAGGGACTTCCCTGGTGGCGCAGTGGTTAAGAATCCGCCTGTCAATGCAGGGGACACGGTTTTCAGCCCTGGTCTGGGAACACCGCGCATGCCGCGGAGCAACTAAGCCATTTGCCACAACTACTGAGCCCGCGCGCCGCAACTACTGAAGCCCGCACGCCTAGAGCCCGCGCTCCGCAACAAGAGAAGCCACTGCAGTGAGAAGTCCGCGCACCGCAACGAAGAGTAGCCCCCGCTCGCCGCAACTAGAGAAAGCACATGTGCAGCAACGAAGACCCAACGCAGCCAAAAATTAATTAATTAATTAAAAAAAAAAAACCTCTGGGAGCCAAGAAGGGATGGGGCCCAAGCACACAAATGCAGGGACAGGACGGGGGCTCAGAAAGGGGGGAGAGAGGCGTGCGCGCGCGCGCGCACACACACACACACACACACACACACAGGGCAGGCAGTGGGCAGCCGCCTCTACTTTCCTAGAGACAGGAAGCAAAGCAGTGAGCTGGCAGTCAGGGAAGTCCTTGGGATGGGGCCTGTGTCCCCACCACCGCAGGGTCTCAGCAGCCCCATGGAGCACCTGCCTTGCGGCAGCAACTCAACTTCTCTGTACACCAGTTTCCTCCTTTGTGAAAGTGAGGGTCCGATAGCACCAACCTCCTAGGGCCGCCCACTCACTCACTCAGCCAGCGTTGGCTGAGGGCCTACTACGTTCCGGGCACCGTTCTAGGCTCAGACTCGGGGAGCACAGCAACAAAAAAGATGGCCAGACCCCTGCTCCAATAGAGCTTATAGTCCACCGGAGAAGTCAGACAAGAAACAAGCAAACAAGATGACTTCTGAGAATGAATGAATGATACGAGGAACATACAAACGGCTGATGCAATAGGCAAGGATGCAGGTGTGGTGGCCCTACAACGTTGTGCTCATGCAAGGCCTACCATTTGAGCTGAACACTCAGTGACGAAAAGGAACCAGCAGGTGTGAACCTGGGGAAGTGCATTCAAAGCAAAGGGCACAGCAAGTGCAAAGGCCCCAAGGTGGCCGTGAGCATGGCAGGTTCAAGGACCAGCAAGCAGGCCGGCGTGAGGAGTCAGAAGGTAGATGGTTAAGAGGCCATGTCACGGGGCCAAGCAGAAGCCAGATCACACCTCAAAACTCTAGATAAGGATTTCAGATTTTACTCTAAGTGCTAAGTACTCTGAGTGACATGATCTGATTCCCGTGTTTAAACATTAGTTCTGGCTGCTGTGCCGAAAATGGATGATAATGGGGGTGAAAGAGGCCAGAGGGAGACCAGCCAGGAAGCCACTGAGGTTGCTGGGGGAGAGGGGGGATGGACAGTAAAACATAAAAAGATGACACGCATACAGAGTTTCACAGAGGCCTGGCACACAATAAATGCCAAAAAAATATGGCAGCTCTGATTCGTTCATTCATTCAACAAACACTCGGTGAGCACCATCTCTGTGCCTGTCACTGTGCCAAGGGCCGAGACAGGAGACGCGGTACTGAAGGTGCTCACCGAGGGGGGTGAAACAGTCGGAGAAAGAGCAGCAGCGCCCGCTGGGGGCGCAGGCAGGTGCAGAAGCAAGCTGGGGCCTCCACCCGCGTCCCTGGGCACGGGGGCCAGCCACACCTGCAATCCAGTCGTAGCCCAGGCACGGTCTGAGGCGCCAGCTCTTCTCAGGCACTGGAGACTCCTTGTTGGTCACTCTCGGCTGAGGAGGGAGGCAAAGAGGGGCAAGGGCTAGGCCAGCAGGCCTGGCCCAAAGGAGGTCCCACCTTGCAGGGAGGAAAAGGGCTGTGTCTTAACTCATACCCTGACATGGGCCCCAGGGCTCAGCCGAGGGCTTGGGGGCTGGAGGACAAGAGTTTGGCCCCCACCCTGCTCCACGTGTGACTTTGAACAAGTCTGTCTTCTGAACGCCCGTCTTCCCATCTGCATAATGGGGCTGGTCAACTTCTTCCCAAAGTGCTGTCTGAGAAACTAATGGCCACAAGTTATCAAGCACTTAGGCTGAGCTGGACTTGACTCACGGTACCTCCCAGGAGCCTCACCCTGGAAGGGAGGCTGCCCATGAGTGCATCTGTCAGGGGGGAAACTGAGGCTCAAGGAAGTGCCCATCAGTGGATGCTCCACTCGCCCACATTACCTCGGACAGCTTGCTCCGTTGAGCCAGGAGGGACTTCAGGGCCTGTGCCTCCTGGGTGTCTAGACTCTCCAGCTCTGCTGAAAGCTCTGGGTCGCTCGAGTCTGAGGTGGCCAGCAAGGGAGCCGAGCGGGGCCTCAGTGGGCCCGGGGACTCCTGGTGGAGGCACTTGGCAGGTGGAAGAAAGACCACCCCGGAGCTGGCCCCGTCCCTATCACAGGGGTCACCTTGGTGGGCATCCTGTGGGGAGGCTCTCGAGGCCACTGAGGACGTCTCTTGGGATGACGGCATCTCTGAGTTGTAGCTGCTGCTGGAGCCCAGGCTTGACTGGAACAGAGAGGCCAGTTCACCCAGCCATCTACCCAGCTGGCCTGCACTGGGCATGAAGGCCTGGACCTCACCCTTGCTCCAGCCTCTGCATGTCCCAGGCCAGTCCCTTCCCACGCTGGGCCTCACTCAGTTTTCTCATCATCAGTAAAATGGGCATGCTGCACGAGAGGACCCGGAAGCCCTGGATTCTGACCTGAGGGTTAGGCAGCCCCTCCCTCACTCCGGGGACTCGGCCAAGGCGCTTACCTCTGAGGCTGCCTTGGCCACGGACCGCCGCACGGCATCCTGTCCGACCCACAGCTGCCTCAGGAGCTCCAGGTTGAGCTGCCGTAGCTGTGCCAGATCTCTGGTCTCCACCATCCCAGGCGTATCCACTGGCTTCCCACGACAGGTGTCACCAACTCCCGGGCCATAGAGTGCCCTCACGGCCAAGTTCTCCTACCTGAAGCCAAGACAGACAGCAC
Source organism: Neophocaena asiaeorientalis asiaeorientalis (assembly GCF_003031525.2). NCBI lineage: Eukaryota > Metazoa > Chordata > Mammalia > Artiodactyla > Phocoenidae > Neophocaena > Neophocaena asiaeorientalis. The sequence goes on from NW_020173679.1 coordinate 6,674,080, forward strand.
GACATAGCGCTGAGGAGGCTGCCCTGCAGAGCCAGAGGCCGGGGTTCAAATCCCCACTTTGATACTCCCTAACTGTGCAGCCTCAGACAAGTTATTTAACCTCTCTGTGCCTCAGTTTCCTCATCTGCCAAACAGATAACAGCATTGACCTCATAAGACTGTTGTAAGGATTAAAGGAGATAATGTACATTAAATGCTAGTACAGTGCCTGGCACACACAGCACGCACTCAATAAATGCCTATTATTATTACACTGGCCACAGTGTGTTTCCTAACATGTCAAAAGAGATCAATCCCTCTTTAACGGGCTTCCCTGGTGGCGCAGTGGTTGGGAGTCTGCCTGCTAATGCAGGGGACACGGGTTTGAGCCCTGGTCTGGGAAGATCTCACATGCCGCGGAGCAACTAGGCCTGTGAGCCACAACTACTGAGCCTGCGCGTCTGGAGCCTGTGCTCCGCAACGAGAGAGGCCGCGATAGTGAGAGGCCTGCGCACCGCGATGAAGAGTGGCCCCCGCTTGCCACAACTAGAGAAAGCCCTTGCACAGAAACGAAGACCCAACACAGCAAAACTAAATGAATAAATGAATAAACTCCTACCCCCAACATCTTAAAAAAAAATCCCTCTTTAACAACCTTAACTATGAAATTACTAGATTAATTTGTAGAAGACAACTAGGGCAAGTCCACAGATGTAAAGCATGATAACTTTCAAATTCAACACAAATCAGATTTGTGAAGGGACTTCTCCCTCTCTCCTGCCCTCCCTCCTTCCCTTTTACAAATGAAGAAACCAAAGTTCAGAGAAGTTAAGCTACTAGCCCCAAGTCACACAGCTTGTAGGTGGCAAAGCCAGGATTTGAACCCAAACCGGGCTCCGGGGTACATGGTTATGCCAGCCTTTCCCCAAACAGTGTGGAGGGGGGCCTGGGAAGCTGCCTCCTTCTTCTCCCAGCCTTTGGTGCCGCAGGGATCCAGGCTCAGGGACACACTGATGCCGCTGGAACGGATTTCTGCAGACTAGGGGAAGAGGCTTCCTCTTCCCTCAGAGTCCCAAGCCCAGATGCCTCCAACCAGAAACTGAGTCTCCCCCAGTACACACGATCCCTTTCTAACACTGCGTCCAGACAGACACCCTACTCTCAGAACCCCAGCCCTCCCACCCACACTCCTCACGTGTGGACTGCCCACACCCAGGCCCCCTCCTCAGGGCCCGGTTGCAGAGGCTAAAGCAGAGAGAAGCCAGGCTACCCTGGAGCCATCCCTACATATACCCATGCCGGGAAGGTGGGCAGCGGAGATGCGAGTACAGACGACTGTGCGGGGGGTGGGGCAGACAAGCGGGGTAAAAAGCCTCATCCGCAGGACAGGGACTCCCGGCCCCCGTCCTTATCTGACTCTGGGCCAGACCTACAGTTCGAGGATCTCCGTTTTCGCACGGTGTTAAAGAGAACACCTCCGGCTCCGGCGGCGCTCTGGAAAGTTAAAGCCGCACCAAGGTAACGGGAAGGCGACGTTCAAAAGAGAAACTGGGGCAGCAAGAGTACCAGCTGCGGTGCCGCGGAACAAAAGGGCGGGACCCCCGGGAAAGGGAGACTCAGCCTCCCTCTTCTTTCCCTTCGCGGGCCCCGGACCCTCCGTGGGGGCGTACGTGAGGCAACCCGTCGTGCCCCTCCTCTCCATACCCGGCCCCACCACTGCCTCACTCACCTCCAGGAAGCCCCAGAGCCGCGCAGCCCACCGCCGCCTGCGCCGCCGGTAGTTCCGCACAGGCCACCCTACGGTTCGGCGGCAGGGGGCGGGGCCTTATTCGGGAGCCCTGATTGGTCAGACGTGGGGCGGAGCCGGGACGCTCTTGCGTGCTTTACTTCGCCTTCAGAAGCTGCCTTTTCAACACTGAGGCGGGGATAACGACGGTGCTCAACATCTGATTGGTCAACTTCCCAGGTCTAGCGGTCGATAGTCGGAATAGGGCGGGACCCCAGAAGACGGGCTCCGATTGGTCAGGACAAGGCCGCGGGCTATTCGCTTTTGGTGACGGCACTGTCGGAGTCTGGACCTGATGCTTCCGCAGAGCCAAAGGATGCAGCTGTGGGTAGGCGGCGGCCAGTGACCCACGCTTTCATACTTTCTTTCGAGTACTTAGGCCTATTTTGTGCCAAGAGGCACTATACTAAGCGTTGGGAGGCAGGAAAGAATTGAGAAGGGTCCTTTCCTGGAGGAGGGGGAGAGGCAGCGGGTAAGCTATGAACACATGTAGCTGTGATCCAGTCTGTAAAATATGAGCAAGTTTATATGGAGTGCCTACTTTGCGCCATCTATTTTCTATATGCCAACGCATGCCAGCCTCATAAGTGTGCTTTAAGATGAATATTATTGTCCCGTTTTACAGACAAAGCAAAAATCGAGGTCATGAGAGATGAAGTGACTTGACCAGAACCTTTTAGAGGCAGTCAGTATAATTCCCAAATTAACAGACGAAAGGAAAGAAAGAAAAGCCATCTCAATAGGTACAGAAAAATCCACCAAGCACTGTCCCTTTTTCTTAGTAGCTGCACTTGGAGTGCCACAGTCTTTTTTTTTTTTTTTTTTTTTTTTTTTTTTTTTTTCACTTTTTTTTAA